>NC_044036.1:150551905-150873361 GCF_901765095.1 Microcaecilia unicolor | reverse complement strand
GTGTATTATCTACAATGACACCTAGATCTTTTTCTTGAGTGCTGACTCCCAAGGTAGACCCTAGCATCAAGTACCTATGATTCGGATTATTCTTCCCAATGTGCACCACTTTGCATTTGTCCACGTTAAATTTCATCTGCCATTTGGTTGCCCACTCTTCCAATTTCCTAAGGTCTTCTTCAATATTTCACAGTCCGCACGTGTTTTAACAACCTTGAATTTATGCACATCACTTTACAGAATACGTTTATAAAGTTGCACACGCAAATTCTAATTAGTGCCAATTAGTGCAGATAATTGCTCATTATCAGCCAATTATTAGTGCCGATTGGCTTGTTAAACACTTAAGTTACGCTCACAATTTTGCTCTACTGCCAAATTTGCGTGCACAACTTTAGTCACCATATATGGAATCTGGAGGATGGAGCCTAAGACACTCCTTGTGCACCGATATTTCAGTGTGGAAAAACATTTTAACGGAAGCAAGGTGCTGAAATCGCCAGAAACAGCAGATCCGCTTGAAAATAGACTTACATGACCAGTTACAGTGGGGGAAATAAGTATTTGATCCCTTGCTGATTTTGTAAGTTTGCCCACTGACAAAGACATGAGCAGCCCATAATTGAAGGGTAGGTTATTGGTAACAGTGAGAGATAGCACATCACAAATTAAATCCGGAAAATCACATTGTGGAAAGTATATGAATTTATTTGCATTCTGCAGAGGGAAATAAGTATTTGATCCCCCACCAACCAGTAAGAGATCTGGCCCCTACAGACCAGGTAGATGCTCCAAATCAACTCGTTACCTGCATGACAGACAGCTGTCGGCAATGGTCACCTGTATGAAAGACACCTGTCCACAGACTCAGTGAATCAGTCAGACTCTAACCTCTACAAAATGGCCAAGAGCAAGGAGCTGTCTAAGGATGTCAGGGACAAGATCATACACCTGCACAAGGCTGGAATGGGCTACAAAACCATCAGTAAGACGCTGGGCGAGAAGGAGACAACTGTTGGTGCCATAGTAAGAAAATGGAAGAAGTACAAAATGACTGTCAATCGACAAAGATCTGGGGCTCCACGCAAAATCTCACCTCGTGGGGTATCCTTGATCATGAGGAAGGTTAGAAATCAGCCTACAACTACAAGGGGGGAACTTGTCAATGATCTCAAGGCAGCTGGGACCACTGTCACCACGAAAACCATTGGTAACACATTACGACATAACGGATTGCAATCCTGCAGTGCCCGCAAGGTCCCCCTGCTCCGGAAGGCACATGTGACGGCCCGTCTGAAGTTTGCCAGTGAACACCTGGATGATGCCGAGAGTGATTGGGAGAAGGTGCTGTGGTCAGATGAGACAAAAATTGAGCTCTTTGGCATGAACTCAACTCGCCATGTTTGGAGGAAGAGAAATGCTGCCTATGACCCAAAGAACACCGTCCCCACTGTCAAGCATGGAGGTGGAAATGTTATGTTTTGGGGGTGTTTCTCTGCTAAGGGCACAGGACTACTTCACCGCATCAATGGGAGAATGGATGGGGCCATGTACCGTACAATTCTGAGTGACAACCGCCTTCCCTCCGCCAGGGCCTTAAAAATGGGTCGTGGCTGGGTCTTCCAGCACGACCATGACCCAAAACATACAGCCAAGGCAACAAAGGAGTGGCTCAGGAAGAAGCACATTAGGGTCATGGAGTGGCCTAGCCAGTCACCAGACCTTAATCCCATTGAAAACTTATGGAGGGAGCTGAAGCTGCGAGTTGCCAAGCGACAGCCCAGAACTCTTAATGATTTAGAGATGATCTGCAAAGAGGAGTGGACCAAAATTCCTCCTGACATGTGTGCAAACCTCATCATCAACTACAGAAGACGTCTGACCGCTGTGCTTGCCAACAAGGGTTTTGCCACCAAGTATTAGGTCTTGTTTGCCAGAGGGATTAAATACTTATTTCCCTCTGCAGAATGCAAATAAATTCATATACTTTCCACAATGTGATTTTCCGGATTTAATTTGTGATGTGCTATTTCTCACTGTTACCAATAACCTACCCTTCAATTATGGGCTGCTCATGTCTTTGTCAGTGGGCAAACTTACAAAATCAGCAAGGGATCAAATACTTATTTCCCCCACTGTATAGAATAGTGCCGAAGCCAGTGATTCCTAAATCTGATCCCAGAGGCACCACAGCCTGTCAGGTTTTCAGGATACCCACAATGAATATTCATGAGAGAGATTTGCATCCAGCGGAGGCAGTGCATGCCAGTGGCATAGCCAGACTGCTGATTTTGGGTGGGCCTGAACCCAAAGTGGGTGGGCACAAAATTTTCTCTCTACCCCCCTCCCCCAGCAAAATTTAGTCACGCTAATCAGATGCATTTGTCACACAGGGTAAAGTGCTGCTTTTCAGTGCATCAGATTTCAGAAAATTTATTTAATAGCCTAACACCCTTTTCAATGAGCTTTCAGAGGCAAAAACCTCCTGCCTCAGGTCAGTATAATGCTGTTACGGTATCCTCGCCTGACCTAAGGAAGGAAATATTGGTCTCTGAAACTTCATTAACACAGGTACCATATTACTTTATCCTAAATTAAAAATAAAATTATTTTCTTTACCTTTCTTGTATGGCCATTTACTTTTTCTCATTGTGTCGCTCCCAGTCTCTAGATTCTGCTTTCCTTCATTTTCGCTTAACTCTTCTGCCACTGTTTCCTGGCCATTTCTCATTTTTCTCTCCTTTTTCTTTGCTTTCTTCAATATTTTTCTGCCTCTCTCTCTCTCTGTCCTGATTTAATTCATTCTTACTATCCATTCTTTAATTTCCTTCATCTACTTATGGCTTTTCATCTTTTTCTCACCCTTATTTTCCCCATGCCCCTTCCTCTTATTCTCCAGTCTTTCACTACTCTCCTTTTCCATCCAGCAGCTCTCTTCTTTCTCTCCCCATCCTTCCAGTCTCCCCTCTCTCTCCCCATCCTTCCAGTAGTCTCCCCTCTTTTTTTCTGCATCCTTCCGTCCAGTGTCACCTCTTTCTCCCTACCCTTCCATCCAGCGTCTTCCCTCTTTCTCTCCCCATCCTTCCATCCATCTATCCTCTCTCCTGATCCTTCCATCTAATGTCTCTCTCCCTCTTTCTAACCAGTGTCTCTATATCACTCTACCCTTTTCTGTTCAGTGTCCCTTCTCTCTCCACATCCTTCCAGTCTCCCCTCTCTCTCCCCATCCTTCCAGTAGTCTCCCCTCTTTCTTTCTGCATCCTTCCGTCCAGTGTCACCTCTTTCTCCCTACCCTTCCATCCAGATTCTTCCCTCTTTCTCTCCCCATCCTTCCATCCATCTATCCTCTCTCCTGATCCTTCCATCTAATGTCTCTCTCCCTCTTTCTAACCAGTGTCTCTGTATCACTCTACCCTTTTCTGTTCAGTGTCCCTTCTCTCTCCACATCCTTCCAGTCTTTCACCTTTCTCTCTGCATCCTTCCAGTCTCTCCCCTTTCTCTCCCCATCCTTCCATCCAGAATCCCCCTCCCCATCCATCCGTTTTCCCTCTTTCTCTCCCCATCCTTCCATCTGTTTTCTATCTTTTCTCCCCATCCTTCCATGTTTTCCCCTCTTTCTCCCCATCCTTCCATGTTTTCCCTCATTCTCTGCCATCCTTCCATCTGTTTTCCCTCTTTTCTCCCCATCCTTCCATGTTTTCCCTCTTTCTCCCCATCCTTCCATGTTTTCCCTCTTTCTCCCCATCCTTCCATGTTTTCCCTCATTCTCTGCCATCCTTCCATCTGTTTTCCCTCTTTTCTCCCCATCCTTCCATGTTTTCCCTCTTTCTCCCCATCCTTCCATCTGTTTTCCCTCTTTTTCTCCCCATCCTTCCATGTTTTCCCTCTTTTCTTCGACGAGGCCCGCCCTGCATGCCAGCGCCTGCTCCCATTGCCGGCCACTGCTGCTTTTCCTGTTGAGCAGCAGGGCCGGCGCTACAAAAAGAAGAAGCGCTAATGGCGCTAAGGACGAGAAATGTTAACAAAAAAAAAAAAAGTGCGGCACCGGCAGGCACTGTCTCGGCAGCCTTGAGGCATTGGCTGCTGAGGCATTGGCTGCTGGCTCGCAGGCTCCTCCCGCAGATGGGAGGAGCCTGCGAGCCAGCAGCCAATGCCTCAGCAGCCAATGCCTCAAGGCTGCCGAGACAGTGCCTGCCGGTGCCGCGCTTTTTTTTTTTTTAAACATTTCTCGTCCTACGGTCCTTAGCGCTGTTAGCGCTTCTTCTTTTTGTAGCGCCGGCCCTGCTGCTCAACAGGAAAAGCAGCAGTGGCCGGCAATGGGTGCTGGGGCTGGCGCTGGGCGGGCCTGGGCTACGCCCCTGGTGCATGCAAATCTCTCTCATGAATATTCATTGTGGGTATCCTGAAAACCTGACTGACTGGGGTGCCTCCGGGACCAGGTTTGGGAACCACTGGCCTAAGTGCTTCCATACGGATCTGCAAAGGGGGTGTAACAATGGGAGGAACATGGACGGGTCAAGGGCGTTCCTTTAAGATGCCTGCAGTGTCAAACAGAACAGTACAGATCCATGCCCGACTTGCATTCCAGGATTTACACCTGGTTTCAGTTGGTGTAAATCCTCACACCCAAAGATGAGCGCGGATCCCAGCGCTATGCGCTATTCCTTAAAAGGCTCTCATCCCAGAACGCCCTTTATAGAATACCATTCAGTGCTGATTTTTTTTGGCGTCAAATTTTGAATGCCATTTATTGAATCCTAATCCACTTCCCCAGCTACAAAGGGTGGTCTAGAAATCAGCCCACCGACTTTCCATATAACGCAGCCAAATGGTGGAATGCATTGCTCAAAGACATACGGCATGATACCTCTTACAAAAGCTTTTGTAAAAAATCTTAAAATATTTTTATGCAAGAAATTCCTGTTGATAAGATGTGACTTAAATCTGTGCTGCAAGGCAGTCCCGATAATCACAATCACGTATATCTCCCCTCTCCTACCCTAACTCTACTAACTTACCTATGGGCTTTGTGCCTAACAGCAAGGAGCTATCTACGCTCCACTAAGTCTCCTTCCCTAATCTTGTTTCCACAAATCTCTTACCATGCACCCTTCACTTGTATATCTGCTTGATTTTATGTAAGCCACGAGTTCCCGCCTTGGACGATTGTGGGGTATAAATCCAATAAAGAAAGTAAAGAATCCAGCACTTATCCCCGGATTCTATATAGTGCACTTAGATTTAGGCGCTGAAATCGGTGCGAATTCTATAACACCGTGCGTAACTTAATTGGCTTAACAAGCTAATGAGCGCTGATAACAGCAGTTAACAAGGAATAATGAGCACTAATTGGCACTGATTAGAATTTAGCCACACAACTCGCTAAGTATATTCTGCAACAATGTACGCTGAACTTCTAACGTGCGGAGGCAAAAAAGAGGTGTGGTTATGGGCATTTTGTGAATGTTCCAAAATTTAGCCACCTAGCTATAGAATATGGCCCAGTGCGTCTAAATCTACGCGCTGAGATTTACACCAGGTGTGTTGGTGTAAATGGATGCGTGCAGATATCAGCGCTGAAATATAATCTAAGCATATTCTATAATCGTCGCCTAAATCTAGGTGCCGTATCCCCAGATTCCATATATAGTGCACAAAACTGGGTGTGCAAATTTGGGCACGCACCCAATTTGCACGCAGAATTTGAGGAACAAACCAATTAGCGCCAATACTTGGAACTGTGAAGCATCTATTCATGCTTTCCAAAAATACTAGGACTAGGGGGCATGCGATGAAGCTACAATGTAGTAAATTGAAAACGAATCAGAGAAAATCTTTCTTCACTCAACGTGTAATTAAACTCTGGAATTCGTTGCCAGAGAATGTAGCAAAGGCGGTTAGCTTAGCGGAGTTTAAAAAAGGTTTGGACGGCTTCCTAAAGGAAAAGTCCATAGACCGTTATTAAATGGACTTGGGGAAAATCAACTATTTCTGAGATAAACAGTACAAAATGTTTTGTACTTTTTTGGGATCTTGCCAGATATTTGTAATCTGGATTGGCCACTTTTGGAAACAGGATGCTGGGCTCGATGGACCTTTGGTCTTTCCCAGTATGGCAATACTTATATACTTATGTACTTATATATAACTAATCAATTATCAGTGCTAATTAGAAATAATTAGAATTTAGGCACACATCTTGCTAGGCGCTATTTTATAACAATGTGTACGGACATGAAAAGGGGGAGTGGCCACGGGAGGTGCCTGGGCCGGTCCTGGGCATTCCAAGAATTTGCACGCACTGTTACCTGAGGTGTCGGGATTTGCACCAGGTTTCAGTTGGTGTAAATCCTCGTGCCTAATCCCGGTGCTAGGTGCTATTCTATAAAGAGAACTCAATTTGAACCGTCATTTATAGAATAGCGCTTAGCGCTAATTTTTTTGGCGCTGATTTTTGGATTCCTCGCCTTTGGAGTGCAGCAGAGGCGACACAGGAGTGTTATTGTGTCCATAGGTGGCAATAGATGAGAAATATGTGAATCTATACAAGAATAGTGAACCCCTGAAGCAGCAACAGCGAAACGGGGATTCCCTGTTGGGTGAAGACGGATATGACAGAGCCAGTTTGATGAGAATTTAAGCTAAGTAACTGGCAGCAGTCACGTATTATTCAATTGTAAAGGAATGTAAAGTACAGATATTAATCCTGTGTGCTATGGATACATGAGATGCTTAGCAGTATTTTTTGTGTGGATTGACTATTGTGGAGTTTTTTGTGGTGAGATGATGGTGCGCCGTGCCTACGCCTTATAGTCGGTTAAGTTCTGGCTGGCTGGGTGGCGATACTGAAGCCTTTTTCTCCACTTATAAGAATAACAAGAAGAAAATGAGAAAAATATAAAAAATTTAAAAAAATAATAAAAAAAGAAAGTAGAACAAGCGATACTGCTGGGTTATAGCGTGTCGTGTATCCATTATAGTACGCAGTGTGTGTGAAGCTGTGTGTTTTGAGTTTCAGATTGATAACAATACATATCAGCTTGAGTGGATCAGCTGATTTTTGGGTGCCATATATAGAATTTGGTCCTAAATGTTAACATACTTTAGTAAAATGGCCCCTTAGTACCCTGCTCAAAAAAACAATTTTTAGCCGACAGTGACTTGTTTTTTTTTAATGCACTAGTTAAGTTATGCCAATTTACTAAGTAAAACAGGATTGAATAAACAATGTTCAGCACATGCGCTCACCGGAGGCATCCAGTTTTATCTTTGCAGTTTCCATCTGTGTAAATATTTTGATTAAACTTTCCAGCAAGCCTCTCAGTAACACCAGAGTAGCAAAATCATGCAGAACTTTCCAAATAAACAACTATTATTTTATTTTAAATCTCTTTTATTGGCGAAAGCAAAAACCACTATAAGCTCTTAAGATTAACATGCACTCCACAATAACAACATTCCGAAAGAAGAAAGAAAATGGAAACTCTTCCACCAAAAATATATTTTCTTATTCCCCCCCACCCACTCTTCTTAATATTAAAGTGGGAAGTTATCGAGCTGTGTTACCATTCAGATATGTTGTTTTACTGTTAACCCCCAGTTATTACCTAACAAGTCTCATTTCATAAAATGGGACCCTGTAATGCACTATAGAATGGTCTGACTACAAAGGGCCTGCACCAGCTCCAGTTGATTCAGAATGGCCCTGAATATCTGAAGAATAGGATGATCCTCCACACGCCGCCAAGGACACTAAGGTCCTCCCAAGGAATATCCCTAAACATACCCTCTCCAATGTGGCTGCCGGCGGTAGTCCTGCCCTGAACACGAACCATTTCTGGGGGAAAAAGAAAACCCCCCCAAAACGGCTGGTGGCACGGCGGAAACCCAGTGGTAATTGGGCAACACCGCATGTTGCCCAGTTACTGCCGGGTTAACGCGGGAGCCTTTATTCCCCACCTCAATGGGTGGTAAGGGCTCCCCGTCGCATGGCTCTCTCACTTTCTGTAGTTGTTAATGTGAAAAGGTGTCTCCTTTTAAAGTTTAGAATAATAAAATTCATGCCTTTAATAATCAGAATAATAAAATTAATAACTTTAGAACTTATGAAATCAATAACAACGATTTAAAATATTCAAGAGAAAAAATCTTCAAACTGTCCACCTTGGTACATGCCTACGTTCCCTTTGAAAATTGCCATGAGTACAAATTGGCTACCAATTTTTGCACCTGAGTTAACATTTCTTTGGAAAACAATACACATAGATCTGAAAAAATAATCCACACTTGATATTTTCCCACTGAAGACATGCCTTTTGTCCAGGTTATAGTTTGCATGATTCAGACCCCAGATTGATGGAAGTGATTTTCTGACAGCTAAAGATCCCAGGTAAATGTACACCTCCATCCATGGCTTAGAAAACTGCCCTGCTAATCTTCTGTTAGCCCTATGACTGAACAAACCTTCACATTCAGGGGAGATTTTCTGGATTATATGGCATCTGGTTGATTCTGGATCTTTGGCATTGTCAGTGAGCTCATGGACTTTTGTTGTGAAAGCTTTAAGCTCAAATGTGGACTGTGTCAGAGTTTAAGAAAGCATGGGACAGGCATGTGGGATCCCTTAGGAAAGAACGAGTTGGTGGTTACTGAGGATGGGCAGACTGGATGGGCCTTTTGGCCCTTATCTGTTGTCATGTTTCTATGTAAAAACTGAATTCATCCAAACCTGCCTTTTATCCTGAGATGTTCACTTTAATTTCACACGATACTAGGCTGGGTTAGCAGGGATGGTCCAAAGGTGTATTACGCTCTTGGTGAACCTTCAGTCCTGCGCTCCTCCCCTCTAGGTTTGTCTTAGGGCCCTACCCCCTCCTCAATAATCCAGTAGCTTCTCTTTCCATCCTTATCCATCCCTCTCCACATCTCCTTTACCATACCCTATCCCATAAATTCAACATCTCTCCTTCCCTACCACCTCCAAGTGTCCAGCATATACTCATCCCTTTTCTAGTTCTCCCCTTTACCCTTCAAGCTGTCCAGGAATACAACAAGGAAAACATTATCAAGGAATAAAATGTTTAATACAGAAAAATACTCACCCGACAGAGCCCTTGGACACAGATATCATTTGTATCTGGGCTGCACAGAGTGCCGTCAACAACTCTATCCTTGAGTTGATAGTAAGCTGTACTTCCCGCTACTCTACAAAACAACTTACAACGGTCCTTCATTAAAACTGGAAAGGAAAAAAAGAAGTGACTGCATTTGTGACATAATTCCATCGCTCAGAGAAACCAATGACAGAGCTCTTTCCCTAGAATACTCACTTCCGCTGAATTTAGGCACCCAACGGACGGTAGGAGGTAGTCCATTGATGTTGAAATGCTTGCCATCGAAGTGTGCACACTGTTCCTCTCGGAAGTCCTTCTTCTGTTTTGAGCATGGTTCTGTGTTGCAGGATTTAAATTTCATTCGCCGGCCCACACAGAATTTGCCCCCATTTCTAGGCCTGTGGCAATGACATGTAAGGCAGATGTACATAAATTACCAATGAATAGAATTTCAGTAAACCTCAGTTTGGAGAGTCTAAATTTCCCCAATCATTATGGAGAACTCTCCAAAATAGAAACATAGAAACATGACGGCAGATAAAGGCCATATGACCCATCCAGTCTGCCCATCCTCTGTAACCCCTAATTCTTCCTCTTCCTAAGCGATCCCACATGCTTATCCCATGCCTTTTAAAATTCTGGAACAGTCCTCGACTCCACCACCCCCACCGGGAGGCCATTCCATGCCTCCACCACCCTTTCTGTGAAATAATACTTCCTTAGGTTACTCCTAAGCCTATTCCCTCTTAACTTTGTCATATGCCCCCTCATTCCAGAGCTCTCCTTCATTTGATGTTTCTGATTAAATCAGCTCTGACATCTGTTGTATTTTGATTTTAGTTGGAGTGTTATTATCATTTTCATTTCAAAATTGCAAGAGTGCTTCCAGAATGGGATATCAGGGCATCGCTGGCTTGCAAAGCATACGTCAGCAAGTATAAATGTTACCAGAATCTCTTTAAAGTTCATTTACCAGCATCTGAAATAGTACTTTCACTAGCAAAAATCATTCAGGAAAGAAGGCACCAGCATCTCAATAACTTCTGACGTTATCACTGGGTGCCAACTAATGCATAATTTTAAGCCACGTCTTAATAGCCAGTCAAAAATTATCCATATAAGAACAGAAGAGGCAAGGGGTGATCTGGTGATGGGGCCAAAAATTATCCAGATAGTGGTAATATTTCATTGATTTCTGGACAAGTTTATCCGTGTATTAGGACTATACAAATAGCAGCCTTAACTTTATTTATTTTATTGGGATTTATTAACTGCCTTTATGAAGAGATTCACCCAAGGCAACAGTAGGTTCAGTTTAACATAAAACTTACAATTTTATTAACAGCATAATAGAAAAATAACCCATAATAAACATAAATATAATAAATGAGGTAAACTCGAAAACAGTAAATTGAAACCTAGTAATAGAACTATGTGAAACAGTACCAAAAATATACACATTTAACAGCACTGGAATTCAAATACCAGATCTATAATACAATATTATTAAAGGTCTACCTGTTTGATGCTGCTTTTGACTCCTAACTTGTCACTTGCTCGTAACCTTTATCTTGTCTTCGTCTCTTCAATAGTCCCTTTCCCTATGTGTCCTTCTGTCTGTCCTACCCTTATCCTTATTGGTCCTGTCTGTTCTGATTTAGATTGTAAGCTATTTTGAGCAGGGACTGTCTTTTCTTCATGTTCAATTGTGAAGTGCTGCGTACAACTGGTAGCGCTATAGAAATGATTTATAGTAGTAGTAATATTAGAATAATACTAATGATACACCTAATAAGCATTAGAACATTCAACTAACATAGATATGATGCTAAAGATTTTCTACAATACAGCTTACCATATAGCTTAGGAACCAAGAGCAGATATATGATGGGAACAAGATGCACGGTACAGAGTCAGTTGGGATAATTTGATAATTAGCTAAACTCAAGGCAAGTTCATTGTATAGTTAAGCAAGAGACTGGGACACACCAAGCTGCATCACTGCTTCCACATGCAGCTGCCGACACCTCCACATAGAAGCTGCTGTGTTCATGCCATTATTTGTAAAATGGCTGCTCCCGCTGCAATCATGTGCACTCCTGCAGTGGCACATCCTTTCCTAAAACAGCGCCAGAACTGAGCCTGTCCTCAATTCCAAGCTATACGTTCTATGTAAAATGAAGCTCCGCATCTCTCCTAGTGTTTCTCTGGCTTCATTAGCTAATTATCATAATTGGAATTTTTAATTAGTGTATTTAAGAGGGAATGCTTATCCACTTGCTCATTTAACAGTTTTGCCACGAGGGTTAATGCTGATGGATTTCAAACTGCTGCGAAATGGATTTCTCTAATGGCATTATGTGTATTCTTAGCAACTTAATCTCATCACTAAAGTTATAAAGTTAGCATTGACTGATGGAAAATGGCCAAATTAACACATGGTATTGTAAGGCATACTTGTTGGGAGAGGTTTTGTATGGACAAACAGGTTCAGTGGAGAGGAAAACGTGCTGCTCATCTAGGGACATATGAGGTTTGGAAGCAATTTCTTTTCATCTGACAAGTCAACTGGTTTTTGGTGCAGTATTTGCCCCACCCTCCAGATCAATCAGAAAATGGCCGCACTTGATGGGCAATTGGAAAACTCATGAGGGAAGCTCCTGAAGCATTGGAGAAATGTGTGTATGTGCATATGCATATGTGTTTGTATGTGCACACATGTATATGCATGTTTGTGTAAATGTGTGTGTATATATGCATGTATATGGGTGTGCACATGTGTGTTTTTGTGCATGCATGTATATGTGTATATATATATGTATGTGAATGAGTGTGTGCATATGTATGTTTATGTGTTTGTTCATGTCTGTGTGTGTGTGTGCACGCATGCATGCATATTTTGTATTTCTGAGTGTACATGTTCATGTGCGTGTTTGAATGTGTATGCATGTGTGTGTGTGCGCGCATATGTGAGCATGCCTGTCTGTATATGTATTTGTGTGAGTCCTGAGGATAGAATAGGTTTCCTATATCAGTTGTTAGATCTTATTTTAAACAGGATGCACAAGGTAATATTATCATCATACTTCTTTCCTGTGTTTGATTTGGGAAAATTGAATTCAATTTCTTTACGATCCCCCATGCTATTGTGCAAGCTCAATCCTGACGACAGCTCTCAATTAACTTTTTTGTTTTTAACCACAATTTTCATGATTTTCTTTTTGACAGAGCAATTTCACCTCAGCTGAAACCAGCCTTTACTACACTTATTCTTAATCCCATTCCTGGGACACCCCCAACCAGTTGGTTTTCAGGATTTGCATAACATAGATCTGCATTGAAGACAATGAATGCAAAACTACCTCATGCATACTTATTATGACAATCCTAAAAACCAGACTGGCTGGGTGTGTCCTGGGAAGGGATTCAGAACCACTGCTCTGTGAAGCACCATAAGCCTTCATTCCAAGCTTCACTCCCTCCTCTCGCCTAGTCTAACCCTGCTGTGACACCTTTTGACCAAGGACCACAGTTCTTGTGTCTCTTACAAACAAATGGAGCAGAATTCTCCTCCCCTAGTAAAGTTTGTGAATTCTGGGAAACCTTTGGCAGGTGACTGACTTGTGCAACCCAGAAGCTAGCTACAACATCCACAAAGGATTTGTGGGAGAGGAAAGAAAGTGATGGATGGGGACAGGGGCAGTCTGTGTGGAGAGACAGAGAAAGAGTAGTGGGGAAGAGGAAGAGAGTTATAGAGCAATCAAGCAGGTGGTAGGAAGGGAGTGGTGGCAGGGAGTGGGAAGAATGATGGAAACAGACTAATGGAATGTGATCCAGTACCGTATGATGCACTCCTGGAGGAATTCTGCACAAAAATGTGCATCTTTGAGTTATAGTGGGGATTTGTATTGTAGTTTAAAATAATTATTATTCAAAGCAAAAAATTATATTGTCAAATAAAGTATGCCAAATTTTAAAATATAGTACACAGAATTTTAGATCTTTTTGCACAGAATTACCCCGTTCTCTCTTTAGAACCTGTGTATGTGCAACCTGAGTCTGGCCACTAGGTGTCACTGTTATGCAACGGCTGAGATCCCTTCCCCAAAACTATGGACTGTGAACATTGTTACTGCAACAGTTCCAACTCTGACTAACATGAGAAGCAGAAGGTAGGGATTTTTTTTTTTAACATCTTAGATGCTTCAAATCACATATAGCTCCAAATTGCTCATACACTGTCAATGCAGACATTCTAAATTAATGTATCTTCAACAAAAATCAATGGCTAACAGTATTAGCACTAACTTCTGGAGGACAGAGGATTCCAAATACTTGCAATAAGTGCATGCCAGATTTGATGATTTATCAGAAAAATGAAGATAACTATCCCGTGAATTCCGTTACCCAAATATGCACAGGACATTGGTATGGAGAGGAGTAACTAAAAGAGACACTCAGAGACCCTGAAAAAAGTTGCATTGCTGCCTTCCTGTACTTAGCTTTGGGCCTGAAGTCCTTTAGAGCAGGGATCTTATCATCATATCATTTATTTTGTATACCGGAAGGGGGCGTCAACAGTATTTATATAACTAATAAATGTTATTAATAGTTTCCTTTGAAATAATTAATTAAAGGCCACTCTGTTTACTCTGGTCTGTTGCATTCTCGGACTGCCGTCTTTATGCCACTCCCGCAGGATCTTGAACAGGCTCCAAAGGGGCTCCACGTTCCCCATGCTCCGTCCGTTACCACGACCTCCCGCTCCTTGTCCACGCAAACTCCAAACCTGCAGTGCTGTTGATAACAAAAAGGGGTTAGAGAATGAAATTCAGTAAATTCCACTCGTGGAAAATAGTGACAGACCAATTATCAAGTATTGCTAGATTTGTTCAAACTTCCCCCTTAAATAGACATTTAAGCCTGGCGTTTACATTATGTGTAATTGAATCATGGATGACCCCACTGAAAAATGGATCTTCCAAGCCACAAACTAAAACGAGAGAGTCAGGGTATTAAGGGGTATATTCTATAAGTAGCATCTACTACAAATTTAACGCGCTTAGCGCAATTCTATAAAGAGTACATAAGTACATAAGTATTGCCATACTGGGAAAGACCAAAGGTCCATCGAGCCCAGCATCTTGTTTCCAACAGTGGCCAATCCAGGTCACAAATACCCGGCAAGATCCCAAAAATGTACAAAACATTTTATATTGCTTATCCCAGAAATAGTGGATTTTCCCCAAGTCCATTTAATAATGGTCTATGGACTTTTCCTTTAGGAAGCCGTCCAAACCTTTTTTAAACTCTGCTAAGCTAACCGCCTTTACCACATTCTCTGGCAACGAATTCCAGAGTTTAATTACATGTTGAGTGAAGAAAGATTTTCTCCGATTCGTTTTAAATTTACTACATTGTAGCTTCATCTCATGCCCCCTAGTCCTAGTATTTTTGGAAAGTGTGAACAGATGCTTCACATCTACCCGTTCAACTCCACTTATAGAATCACACTTAAGAACAAACTGTGCCTAACTGTAGGTGCCCTGCAATTAGGCCAGCTATGAGCAATAGATGCAGTTTGGCCATGTTCTATATCAATGTGCATAACATTTACGAATGACCCTATCCACGCCTTCAAATATGTACATGCATTAGGATTTACACGCACATCATTACAGAATAGGATATGTGCATAAATCCTAATTATTGCCAATTAGCACTAATTGGTTGTCGTCTAATTATCAGCGCTGGTTGGCTCATCACTCAAGTCAAATGCGTTAAATTGGGCACGTGCCCATTTAACACATGTAACTCGTAGCACTATATATACAGTCTGGCCCTAAAGGTGTATTAAAATTAAAGCATAGGCTAACCCCCATTAGAACACGTGTTTACAAAGAAAAAAAGGCACTGCTTATTATGCTGTTGGGTTAAATGTTAATGCATCAGTCTATGCTAAATAGGAACACAGCATGCTAATTATCCCATACATCATTAGCATGCAATGTGCAAAGGGCTACAGCACAGAAATTAAACTGCAAGCTCTTTTAGTAGGATTTACAATTGTAGCTTCCGTCAGAGGGTAATCGTAAACTGTCAGCATGGCATATTCCATTGGGAAGGTCAAATTCTCAGCCTTCTTCCCAAATACCTATATATAAAAAATATTCACTTCTCCCACCTACCCAATTACCTATCCCACCCTTCAGATCCAAAGTAAAATGAGCCTTCCCACTCCCTACTTCCCAAGCAATAACAGTAAGTCCCAATTCTCATCTTTCTCCTACCCTCCTGGTCCAAAGCAATCCTCTGTCTCACCTCCAGTGTAGCAAATAAATGATCCCTTATCCCTGATGTAGCAAAGAAATAAGTGTACCCTACGTTCCATCCCACATTCCTGGAACCCCTCAAAAGTTCTTAATGTCATACCTCCTTCTGACCCAATGTCCAGAGATGCTCTGGTACTATCTCAAGTATGAGGTCTCTAGTGATTGAGGCCAAAGCATCACTTGAAGCTGAGCTGGTATGAGATAAGTAACGTGGAGGGGCATAATCGACCAGAAACGCCTATCTCCATGGGCGTTAATCTCCGAGAACGGGTCCGTGAAGGGGCGGAGTGTACCGTATTTTTTAAAAAAAATAGACGCCCATGTTTTATTCGCCAAGGTGTGAGCTGGGCGTTTTTGCTTTTCACCGATAATGGAAAATGAAATCGCCCAGCTCAAAAACGAATAAATGCAAGGCATTTGTTCGTGGGAGGGGCCAGGATTCATAGTGCACTGGTCCCCCTCACATGCCAGGACACCAACCGGGCACCCTAGGGGGCACTTTTACAAAAACAAAAAAAAAGGTAAAAGAGCTCCCAGGTGCATATCACCCTTCCCTTGGGTGTTGAGCCCCCCAAATCCCCCTCAAAACCCACTGCCCACAAGTCTACACCATTACTATAGCCCTAAGAGGTGAAGGGGGGCACCTACATGTGGGTACAGTGGGTTTGGGGGGGTTGGACGACTAGTAGCATTAAGCAGCACAATTGTAACAGGTACGGGGGGGGGATGGGCCTGGGTCCACCTGCCTGACGTCCACTGCACCCCCTAACAACTGCTCCAGGGACCTGCATACTGCTGCTTGGGAGGAGGATATGACATTTGAGGGTGAAAGTAAAAAGTTGTGAAACATCATTTGTTGTGGTGGGAGGGGGTTAGTGACCACTGGGGGAGTCAGGGGAGGTCATCCCCGACTCCCTCTGGGGGTCATCTGGTCATTTAGGGCACTTTTTGGGGCCTTATTCGTCAAAAAACAGGGTCCAGGAAAAGTGCCCTAAATTCTAGCTACAAACGCATCCATTATCGGCGAAGGGCGCCCATCTCTGTTCGGGTGATAACCACGCCCCAGTTCCGCCTTCACCACACCTCCGACACTCCCCCGTCAACTTTGTCCGCATCCGCGACGGAGTGCAGTTGAAAGCGTCCAAAGTTCGGCTTTCGATTATGCCGCTTTATTTGTTTTTGTGAGAAGAACGCCCATCTCCCGATTTAGGTCGGAACTTGGGCGTTATTCTCGTTCGATTATAAGCTGGATAGTAACATAGTAGATGACGGCAGAAAAAGACTTGCATGGTCCATCCAGTCTGCCCAACAAGATAAACTCATATGTGTATACCTTACCTTGATTTGTACCTGCCTTTTTCAGGGCACAGACTGTACAAGTCTGCCCAGCAGTATTTCCCGCCTCCCAACCACCAGTCCCGCCTCCCATCTCCGGCTCTGGCACGGACCCTATAAGTCTGCCCTCCACTATCCTCGCCTCCCAACTACCAACCTCTCTTCCCCCACCTGCTCCGCCACCCAATTTCGGCTAAGCTTCTGAGGATCCATTCCTACTGCACAGGATTCCTTTATGCACATCCCACGCATGTTTGAATTCCGTTACCGTTTTCATCTCCACCACCTCCCGCGGGAGGGCATTCCAAGCATCCACCACCCTCTCCGTGAAAAAATACTTCCTGACATCTTTTTTGAGTCTGCCCCCCTTCAATCTCATTTCATGTCCTCTCGTTCTACCGCCTTCCCATCTCCGGAAAAGATTTTTTTGCGGATTAATACCTTTCAAATATTTTAATGTCTGTATCATATCACCCCTGTTCCTCCTTTCCTCCAGGGTATACATGTTCAGGTCAGCAAGTCTCTGCTCATACGTCTTGGAACGCAAATCCCATACCATTCTCGTAGCTTTTCTTTGCACCGCTTCCATATTTTTAACATCCTTCGCAAGGTACGGCCTCCAAAACTGAACACAATACTCCAGGTGGGGCCTCACCAACGACTTGTACAGGGGCATCAACACTTCATTTCTTCTGCTGATCACACCTCTCTCTATACAGCCTAGCAACCTTCTCGCTACGGCCACCGCCTTGTCACACTGTTTCGTCGCCTTCAGATCCTCGGATACTATCACCCCAAGATCCCTCTCCCCCTCAGTACCTATCAGACTCTTTCCCCCTAACACATAAGTCTCTCATGGGTTTCTACTCCCTAAATGCATCACTTTGCATTTCTTGGCATTGAATTTTAATTGCCAAACCTTAGACCATTCTTCTAGCTTCCTCAGATCCCTTTTCATAAGGATATGTCACGCAAGCATGATATCTGGGAGGGGAGGTATTTATTTATTTTATTAAACATTTCTAACCACATTACAAACATTGAGCTAGATTCTTATTGACCTATAAGTGCATTCACTCTGCCGCTCCCCAGTACCTCTCCACTCTTGTCTCTCCCTACGCCCCTCCCCCTCGGGTACTCCGTTCTGTTGATAAAATCTCTCTTATCTGTCTCCTTCTCCTGTATTGCTAATTCCAGACTCCGTTCTTTTTATTTTGCTGCACCTCATGCCTGGAATAAACTTCCCGAGCCTGTACGTCTAGCCCCCTCTTTGGCTGTTTTCAAGTCCAAATTTAAAGCCCAGCTCTTTACCACTGCTTTTGACTCCTAACCACTGCTCACTTGCCCTGTCTTTTTTATCCTCACCTCTTTCTTCCCTTACCCTTAATTGTTCTGTCTGCCTGTCTTATCTAGATTGTAAGCTCTTTGAGCAGGGACTGTCTTTTGTGTATGGTGTACAGCGCTGCGTATGCCTTGTAGCGCTATAGAAATGATAAGTAGTAGTAGTAGATTCTCTATACAGTGCCTTCAAAATTGACGCTGAAAACAACCTGTGTAAATGGCTGCTCCCAAAATTTGGCACGGTTTATACGATTAATGCTTAAGCTGAGAGGTTGCGTGTAAATTTAGGCATGACCATTTTCACCAACAAAAATATGGTGGAAATGCCCACGCCTAAATTTTACACATAGAGCACCCATATTCTGTAATTACGTAACTCAAAACCACACCCCCATTCTGCCCCCAAATGCCCATGAACCTCCCATTTCTGGACTCCCTTGCAAATTTTACACGAGTAAGTTCCAATTAAATCTCATTAGTGACAATAATTGCTTGTTAAAAAGCCAATTATCAGTACTAATTAGCTCATTTTTCTATTACACTGTGCACGCAAATTGGGAATACGCCTAAATTTGCGCGTGCAATTTTTGCTGGCTTTTACAGAATCAGGGGGATAGGGGACAAAGCTATAACTGGCCACCACACTGTCCCGTAGATTCTATATATGGTGCCCAGAATTGCGTGCCCAAATTTATGCATGGGCCCAAGATGTACACACAAATTAACTGAGTAATGAGCCAATTAACATTAATTATTGGGCGCTAACAATCAATTATTGATGTTAATTGGCATTCATTAAAATCTGTGTGCACACCTGGCTGCGTACTATTCTGTAAGGCTTGATGCTTAATTCTACTAGCACGTAATTCAAAAGAGGGTGTGGCCATGGGCAAGTCAGGACTGTTCTGAAACGTTGTGTGTGGAATTACGGGATACGGGCCTCAGCATGCCTAAGCTGGATGCCAGCATTTACACTAGGTTTCAGCAGGTAAAAGTCTGGCTCTTAAAGGGGGTCTCTTTCAAATAAAAGGAAGCTCTGGGACGAGGTGGCATAGGATGAAGGTAAAAAGGGAAAGACTCGGAAGTAACCTGAAGAAACATTTCTTCATGGAAAGGGTGGCGAATTTGTGGAACAGCCTCCCGGTGGAAGTGGTGGAGACGAAAACAGTATCTGAATTCAGGAGAGCTTGAGACAAGTACATAGCATCTCTAAGGGAGTGATAGAGAGAGAGAGTAGATGGCACGGATGGGCAGACTGGATAGGTCATATAGAGGGGCATAATCGAACAGCGCCGGCCATCTATATGGCCGGCGCCGTAAAGCGGCGCCCCGACCATATTATCAAAATAAGATAGCCGGCTATCTTTTGTTTCGATAATACGGTTGGAGCCGGCCAAATCTCAGCATTTGTGCCGGCTTTAGAGATGGCCGACATCGGTTTCCGGCGATAATGGAAACTAATGCTGGCGATCTCAAACCCGGCCAAATCCAAGGCATTTGGTTGTGGGAGGAGCCAGCATTTGTAGTGCACTGGTCCCCCTGACATGCCAGGACACCAACCGGGCACCCTAGGGGGCAATGAAGTGGACTTCAAAAATTGCTCCCAGGTGCATAGCTCCCTTCCCTTGTGTGCTGAGCCCCCCAAATCCCCCCCAAAACCCACTCTCCACAACTCTACACCACTACCATAGCCCTAAGGGGTGAAGGGGGGCACCTACATGTGGGTACAGTGGGTTTGGGGGGGGGGTTGGAGGGCTCCCATTTACCACCACAAGTGTAACAGGTAAGTGGGGGATGGGCCTGGGTCCACCTTCCTGAAGTGCACTGAACCAACTAAAGACTGATCCAAGGACCTGCATACTGCTGTCATGGAGCTGGGTATGACATTTGAGGCTGGCATTGAGGCTGGCAAAAAAAAAATTTAATTTCTTTTTTTGGGTGGGAGGGGGTTGGTGACCACTGGGGGAGTAAGGGGAGGTGATCCCCGATTCCCTCCGGTGGTCATCTGTTCAATTGGGGCACTTTTTGGAGGCTTGGTCCTAAAAATAAATGGACCAAGTGAAGCCAGTGAAGTGCTCATCAGAGCCGGCCTTCTTTTTTCCATTAACGGCCGAAGCCGGCCATCTCATAACCACGCCCCCGTCCCGCCTTACATACCCTGCGGTCCATACCCTGCGGAAACGCACCCTTGAACTTTGGCTGGCTCTGTGACGGAACGCAGTTGAAGCCGGCCAAAATCGGCTTTCGATTATAGCGATTTGGCCGGGTTCAGGAGATGGCCGGCCATCTCCCAATTTGTGTTGTGTTGTGTTGGCCGGCCATCTCCTTCGAAAATAAGCAGGCTGATCTTTATCTGCCTACATTTTTCTATGTTTCTAAATGACGTAAAAAATTGATACTACTCGCGAGTCTATAAAGGGTGCAAGCTGAGTGCCAATTCCCATGGCTAACATTTGGCATCAGACTTACGCCTGCTGAAACCTGATGTAAATGTGGTGCCCAAGTTAGATTGAAAGAAAAATAGATATGTTTTTCTGTGAGATCCCTTTAAGGCACCAGAGAAGAGAAGGAAGGCACACCGCCTTAACGTGCTAGAGACATGGTACAGATTGGGGTAGGGAGAAAGAAAAGGGATAAGCTTACATACACAGAACACAGGGAAGGTTTTAAAAATGGAAACCAGTGGTTCATGTGTGGGAGGAAGAAAATGATAAGGGAAAAATGAATCTCTTATTTCACATGATAAATATAACACTACAGACAAGGGAGGCTGACAAGGAGAATTAAAAGGGAATTGGTTTCTATGACAGCAACAACATAAAGTCTGTTGGAAAGAGGAATTCTAAGTGTGTTAGTTATTTGGATGCAAACATTTGATTAGAAAATTAAAAGTCAATCGGTTTACAAGGGATCACGTGACTGTAACAGAGAGAACTGGTTTCCATGACAGCAGATAATAACCAGTTCATTCTCCGAGGACAACGGCTGTTCTGCTAGTTTGCTAGTCTGTCTTCAGCTCACTTGCCTGTTAAGTCAATTTCCTTGTTAATCTTAAAAACAAATTGTAACGCTTTTTTTTTTTTTTTTTTGCAAGGAGAAGAGCACTTGTTCACATCTAGACTCTGAAAAGCTCAAAATGACCTCATTTGTGGGGATAGAAACACTGAGATCTACCATTCAGGAAAATGCTGAAGACCCACCTTTTCAAGACAGCTTACCCGAATAACCCTACTTAACTTTTAAACCCTTCCTTTTAATCCCGGTCCTGATGATTATTATACCTCAGTCTATATATCTCAATCTCCTTATACCCTTATCTTTCCCTCTCTATCCTTTACCCTTTACCTTCTCCTCTCCATCCCTCCCTCCTCTCCTCACCTCTCCCAATCTCTTTTCCTTTTGATTGTCCTTTCCTTTGTTTGCCTCTACATGTTCAACTTTTTTATCCTCAAAACCCACTCACTGCTTATAATATTCTCCTTCAAGACTTTGTAATTGTAATTATATTTACTATGTAAGCCGCATTGAGCCTGCAATGTGTGGGAAAGCGCAGGGTACAAATGTAATAAATAAATAAATAAATTCTAAGTGTGTTAGTTATTCTTGATATACTTCAATCTGGCTTTCGCCCCCTTCATTCAACTGAAACAATGCTTGCTAAAGTTTCCAATGATCTGTTCCTAGCCAGATCCAAAGGTCATCCTTCTCGATCTATCTGCTGCTTTTGACACTGTTGATCACAGCCTACTCCTTGATACGCTGACCTCACTTGGATTTCAGGGCTGTTCTTTCCTGGTTTTCTTCGTATCTCTCCCAGCGTACCTTTAGCGTATACTCTAGTGGATCCTCTTCTACTTCTATCCCACTGTCAGTTGGTGCACCTCAGGGATCTGTCTTGGGACCTCTTCTTTTCTCCATCTATACTTCTTCCCTTGGTACTCTGATCTCATCCCATGGTTTTCAGTATCATCTTTACGCTGATGACTCCCAGATCTACCTCTCCACACCAGTAATCTCAGCCGAAATCCAGGCCAAAGTATCAGCCTGCCTGTCTGACATTGCTACCTGGATGTCTCAGCGCTATCTGAAACTAAACATGACCAAGACTGAGCTTCTCATCTTTCCCCCTAATCCAACCTCTCCTCCCCCCCCCCATTCTCTTTTTCTGTGGATAACACTCTCATCCATCCTGTCTCATCAGCGGGGTCATCTTCGACTCCTCCCTCTCCTTCTCTGCACATATTCAACAGACTGCTAAAACCTGTCGTTTCTTTCTCTATAATATCAGCAAAATTCGCACTTTCCTTTCTGAGCACACTACCAGAACCCTCATCCACGCTCTTATCACCTCTCGTTTAGACTATTGCAACTTGCTTCTCACAGGTCTCCCACTTAGCCATCTCTCTCTTCTTCAATCTGTTCAAAATTCTGCTGCACGACTAATATTCCGCCAGGGTCGTTATGCTCATATTAGCCCTCTCCTCAAGTCACTTCACTGGCTTCCTATCCGTTTCCGCATACAGTTTAAACTCCTCTTGTTGACCTATAAGTGCATTCACTCTGCAGCTCCTCAGTACCTCTCCACTCTCATCTCTCCCTACATTCCTCCCCGGGAACTCCGTTCACTGGGTAAATCTCTCTTATCTGCACCCTTCTCCTCCGCTGCTAACTCCAGACTCCATTCCTTCTATCTTGCTGCACCATATGCCTGGAATAGACTTCCTGAGCCGGTACATCAAGCTCCATCTCTGACCGTCTTCAAATCTGCTGCTTTTAACTCCTAACCCTTGTTCACAACCCTTATTTTATCATCCTCACTTTAATATTCCCTTATCTCTTGTTTGTCCTGTCCTAATTAGATTGTAAGCTCTGTCGAGCAGGGACTGTCTCTTCATGTTCAAGTGTACAGCGCTGCGTACGTCTAGTAGCGCTATAGAAATGATAAGTAGTAGTAGTAAATTCAGCTGCTGGATATCCAGCATTTAGCTGTTTGCTTTGCCCTGAGTTGACTGCCCCGGCACTAAGTGGATACCGACAAATTCCATATATGGCGCCTTAACTTGTGCATGCAAAGGTTTTTGATGTGTGCCAAGTGGCATTTGAAGCACGTAGGTCATTACCGCCCGGTTACTGCGTGAGACTTTACCGCTAGGTCAATGGGTGGTGGTAAGGTCACAGACCCAAAATGGACGAGCGACAATTTTGATTTTGCTACACATCCATTTTCGGCAAAAATTTTAAAAAGGCCGTTTTTACAGGCGCACTGAAAAATGGATCAGCGCATGCCCAGAACCCGCACCTGCACTACCGCAAGCCATTTTTCAGTGCACCTTAGTAAAATGACCCCCTAATGCGGCATGAAAACTTCTCCCCCTAAAGCAGAAAGCTACACAGCTGACTGAGAGGATTGTAAAAGAACTAATCCATCATACTTCAACTGCTATATGCAGAAATCTGGGACTGCTAAAACTCAATGCTTTCTCTGGAACAGCAACCCGTTAATTTTCTCTGTAAATAAAGTTAGACCAATTTGAAACTAGGTCCAACTAAGTACATGTGTTCTTATTGGGAGTCAAGAGATAAGACTTCCACCTGCATTCACAGCAAAGATAGTATCTTTTACTCTGAATCCAGTCCAGTACATCATCTAACAAACCACCAAATAAAGTACTTTATACCAACCAGGACAATTCCTGGTCTATTGGTTACAAGCAGATATAAAAACAGTTGTTCTATGAGTTGTACCATTGTGTGTTGCTCTTTTGCAGTGTTACGTTTTGGGTGCTGTGTAATGCTGCTCATATTCTTGTATGTTTTGTTTGGGATTCTAATAAAGACCTCTAATAATTAAAAAAAAAACATGTCTGTTAATCCCATTGTCAGGAAACTGGAGACTATTGATAGCTCTGAGTATGAGAGGTCTAGAAATTCAGAAAATTACATTAAAACTAGAAAAACTACTACTACTACTTATCATTTCTATAGCGCTACTAGATGTACGCAGCGCTGTACACTTGAACATGAAGAGACAGTCCCTGCTCGACAGAGCTTACAATCTAATTAGGACAAACAAACAGGACAAACAAGAGATAAGGGAATATTAAAGTGAGGATGATAAAATAAGGGTTCTGAACAAGTGAATAAGGGTTAGGAGTTAAAAGCAGCATCAAAAAGGTGGGCTTTTAGCTTAGATTTGAAGACGGCCAGAGATGGAGCTTGACGTACTGGCTCAGGTGCAGCAAGATAAACGGAACGGAGTCTGGAGTTAGCGGTGGAGGAGAAGGGTGCAGATAAGAGAGATTTACCCAGTGAACGGGGTTCCCGGGGAGGAATGTAGGGAGAGATGAGAGTGGAGAGGTACTGAGGAGCTGCAGAGTGAATGCACTTATAGGTCAATAAGAGAAGTTTGAACTGTATGTGGAAACGGATAGGAAGCCAGTGAAAGGACTTGAGGAGAGGGCTAATATGAGCATAACAACACTGGCAGAATATTAGTCGTGCAGCAGAATTTTGAACACATTGAAGAGGAGACAGAGGCTAAGTGGGAGACCTGTGAGAAGCAAGTTGCAATAGTCTAAGAGAGAGGTGATAAGAGTGTGGATGAGCCATTGGGAGAAAGAACACAACTTCATAAATAGCATCATACATACTGTATGCCCATGTGTGTGAAAACAGACACTGACCCCATGCGATGGAAGACCTAATTGTGTAGTATCAAAAATTGAGGGGCCCTTTTACAAAGGCATGCTGAAATATGGCCTGCGGTAATGTTTTGGGTGTGCACAGAATCATTTTGCGGTGCACCTGTAAAAAATGCCTTTTTACAATTTTTGCCGAAAATGGACGTGCGGCGAAATGAAAATTGCTGTGCGTCCATTTTGGGTGTGAGACCTTACCGCCAGCCATTCACCTAGCTGTAAAGTCTCACGCTGTAACCAGGCGGTAATGGAGGAGTGTCCCAGTGGTTAGGGTGGTGGACTTTGGTCCTGGGGAACTGAGGAACTGAGTTTGATTCCCACTTCAGGCACAGGCAGCTCCTTGTGACTCTGGGCAAGTCACTTAACCCTCCATTGCCCCAGGTACAAATAAGTACCTGTATACAATATGTAAGCCGCATTGAGCCTGCCATGAGTGGGAAAGCGCGGGGTACAAATGTAACAATAAATAAATAAATAAATAAAAATACACGCATCAAATGCCACTTGGCGTGCATATCGGATGCGCACCAAAAATGAAATTACTGCAAGAGCCATGTGGTAGCTGGGCAGAACTCCATTTTGGCGCACACTGGCTGCGCGTAGACAGTGTACACTTACGTGGCTTAGAAAAAGGTCCCCTAAGTGTCGGATAGCTGAAAAACAGTTCAGATTTTGTTGTCTCCCGTATGGACACACAATAAGACTGGCCCTTGCTACAAATACCCTTTCATCATGTTATTTTTTAAAATGGCTTTTCTTTCTTAGCAGCTGATTGTATAGATCAATAATAATTGATAGTAACCACAGACATAGGAGCCAACTTTTCAAAATTTTTCAGGGTGGTAAATGCAATGGAAATTACTTCTCCCCGGACACAGTCAGTGAGTTTGTTCAATATTGGGGGGAGCTCAAGCACCCACCTCACCCACAAAGCTGGCTCTTATGACCACAGAAAGGCAGTATATCAAATCCCATCCATCCCCTACCAATCTGATGATACATAAAACAAAGCACATGGAAATACACTTCGGAGCATATCTAGAAAATTGAGATAGAGCATTGGCAAGCTGTTTTCTCATTTCTGTTCTCTTTTTTTTTTAATTCTTTATTTATACTTTTCAAATAATACATTCATATCTATACAAATGCAGGATTATAGATTAAATTTTAAGTATTAAAACAAAACTCTCCTTTTCCTTATTAAATCTACGAAAGGAAGAAATAAGAAATGAATTAATTAATATACATATTGACCACTATAAGTTGGGGAGCAAGATATAAGAAATTAACAATTTAAAGAAAAAAATAATCAATCAGAGAGGAGAGCGTTATAAGCTCGCTAACAGCATATTTTCCCCATGCGATAATTCAGGCTGAAACATTCCCTTTTTCCTTGGCAATTATATATTCATGCATTTTCTTTGGATCAAGAAATACATAATTAACATTATTAATTGATACCAAACATCTACAAGGATATTTCAAGATATATATACCACCTAAGGCCGTCATTTCTGTTCTCTATCCATTTTACAAAACTTGTGACGACTTTTCTAAGGCAACATCCATTTTTCAAATTCTTGCACAAAGAGAATGGTTAAATCAAATGTGTTCTACAGAAGATTTACTATAAGGAAGTTAAATGTCCGATTCCTAGCTCATATGGTGCTTGGCACAGTCAATAAAAATGAAGAATACATCCTCCTGACCTTAGTTTACACATACTAACATCTCTGTATAAAGCAACACATCACCGCATGAGTGGTTTTAAGACAGTGTGATCGGCATGGAGCCCAGCTGGCTTAATCCACACTGATCGTGAACTGGGCTTGCAGCTACAAAAAACAGCTGTCTACAGCTGTGTTCCCTAACGTAAACTGCTGTGTGGAAGCTTTACTCTCACTTACCTAATGCCCCTAACCTTCAGTCCATTTAAGGCTTCTTTCCAGGAACAAGTATGTCTATTATCAGAACTACTCTAGTAACAAGCATGGAATACAGCCCCCACCTTTCCTCTAATGAGTTTGAGGTGAACTCTGTTTGGATTTCAGACACGTGAAGTCCCGTTTTGCATAGAAATTGAGAAGTGTAGTCGGGATGTTCACAATCCTCTGAGTATTTTTCAAAAGGCTCTTCATTCGAGCCTTTTGAAATTTATTTAATTGTATTGCATTACATTGTGAGCATCATGTCTGTTACTTGAATGTTCTACTCAGTGGCCAGACCCAGTATTTTGGATGGGCCCAGAGCTAACTTAGATGTACCCTTCCACGGCATGGCACTCCACAGGTCCCCCACCCCCTTTGGAGATATAAAAAAATATATAGATTTTTTTTCCACCTACCCCACATCCACATCTCTTCTCCTCCGCGGCGTCCCAGCATCTGACTGCCCATCGCTCAACCCCATCCCTCCCTGTTGTACTTTACAGACGTCCCCGGTGCCTGTAGTGATTCAATTATTGCTGCCTGTGCCTAATCCACAGACTTCCATTGGCCGGGTCCCACCGGACAGGAAATGATGAAATCGAGGGCGGGACCCGGCCGATGGAAGCCTGCAGGGCCAGCGCAGGCAGCAATAACTGAATCACTGCAGGCGCCTGGGACGCCTTTAAGGTACACCAGGGAGGGACGGGGGTTCAGTGACAGACGGTCAGATGCTGGGACAATGCAGAGGAGAGATGTTGATGTGGGGTGCTGCCGCTGGGTGTGCCTGAGCCAAGAATGGGTGGGCCTGTGCCCACCCAGGCCTACCCGTAGCTACACCACTGGTTCTATTAAATCATTTCATTTGTTTTGTGCTGACATTATGTGTTGTCCGAAGAGCATGTGCAGTCAGGGTAGTGTGGCTGACTTTGTACTGATATTACGAGTATCATATCTATGTGATATGAATGTTCTCCCATGCTGCCTACTATGGTGTATTATTTGTATTCTCCTGACACATATCATATTTCTGTTATATGAACGTTTTACTGTGCTGTTTTAATACATATATTTCTGATATTGTATCATGACATTGCTATTACTAGGATTTAATTTGCATATCTCCAAGTTTACCTCACTGATTGTATTTTACTTAAATTAAATATGACCAAAACCGAGCTTCTCATTTTCCCCCCCAAACCCACCTCCCCGCTCCCCCCGTTTTCTATTTCTGTTGATGGCTCTCTCATTCTCCCTGTCTCCTCAGCTCGAAACCTTGGGGTCATCTTTGACTCTTCTCTCTCCTTCTCTGCTCATATCCAGCAGATTGCCAAGACCTGTCGTTTCTTTCTTTACAACATCCGTAAAATCCGCCCCTTTCTTTCCGAGCACTCTACCAAAACCCTCATCCACACCCTTGTCACCTCTCGTTTAGACTACTGCAATCTGCTTCTTGCTGGCTTCCCACTTAGTCACCGCTCCCCTCTCCAGTCGGTTCAAAACTCTGCTGCCCGTCTCATCTTCCGCCAGGGTCGCTTTACTCATACTACCCCTCTCCTCAAGACCCTTCACTGGCTCCCTATCCGTTTTCGCATCCTGTTCAAACTTCTTCTACTAACCTATAAATGTACTCACTCTGCTGCTCCCCAGTATCTCTCCACACTCGTCCTTCCCTACACCCCTTCCCGTGCACTCCGCTCCATGGATAAATCCTTCTTATCTGTTCCCTTCTCCACTACTGCCAACTCCAGACTTCGCGCCTTCTGTCTCGCTGCACCCTACGCCTGGAATAAACTTCCTGAGCCCCTACGTCTTGCCCCATCCTTGGCCACCTTTAAATCTAGACTGAAAGCCCACCTCTTTAACATTGCTTTTGACTCGTAACCACTCGCCTTCACCTACCCTCCTCTCTTCCTTCCCGTTCACATTAATTGATTTGATTTGCTTACTTTATTTATTTTTTGTCTATTAGATTGTAAGCTCTTTGAGCAGGGACTGTCTTTCTTCTATGTTTGTGCAGCGCTGCGTACGCCTTGTAGCGCTATAGAAATGCTAAATAGTAGTAGTAGTAGTAGTACTTTTATGTTTGGTCAATTAAAACAATTCTAAGTTGTTTATGTTAAGCCATACCTCCTGTACACTGCCTTGGACAAATCTCATTATAAAGGCAGTTAATAAATCCCAATCAATAAATAAAAAGGACACCAACGAATACACAGGTTTGCTGGCACATGCAGTGAAGCATCGATTCCACAAACCTATATGTTCTAAAAAAGAATGGCGTAACTCAGGCCTTATATATGTAAGCTCTGGTAACTGCACATCTTTAATGTCAGAATGCACACAGCTATATAAACGAGTGGAGCCAATTAAGGAATCTCTTCAAAAAGGCAGTTCATAAATCCCATTAAATATATAAATAACTAAGGGGTCCTTTTAGAAAGCTGCAAGAAAAGGGGGCCTGTACTAGCGTGAGGCCCCCTTTTACCACAGTGGGTAAAAGGTAGGTTTCCCTTTTCTGGCCATGTGGCAAGTGAACCAATTGCCACGTGGCCAGTTTGGGGGGAGGGGAGCACTTACTATCTCCCTTTGAGGGGGCTATAAGGGCTCCTATGCTAACCCGGCTGGTCACTTAACCCTCCATTGTCCCAGGTACAAAATAAGTACCTGTATATAATATGTAAACCGCTTTGAATGTAGTTGGAAAAACCACAGAAAGGCGGTATATAAGTCCAAATCCCTTTCCCTTATAGCCCCCTCAAAGGGAGGCTATAAGAGCTCCCACTGGTCCTATAAGTAGTCAACATTTTTCAGCGAGACAATCTAAACCTTATAGTTTTTTTAAATCTCATTTTAACTCGCTGAGACCTATTCAGGTTGCTTACTAAGATTATTATTAGCATTTGTATAGCGCTACTAGACGCACGCAGCGCTGAACACCTGATACAGAGAGACAGTCCCTGCTCAATAGAGCTTACAATCAAAAATACAGACAGACAAGACAATTAAGGGCGAGGGAAGTACTGGGTGAGAAGGAACAATTGAGTAGTGGCTAGGAGCCAAAAGCAGTGGTGAAAAGGTGGGTTTTCAGCATAGATTTGAAAACAGGTAGAGATGGAGCTAGACGTACAGGCTCAGGAAGTCTATTCCAGGCATAATGTGCCACGAGGGAAAAGGAATGAAGTCTGGAGTTAGCAGTGGAGGAGAAGGGGGATGACGAGAGATTTGCCCAGTGAGCGGAGTTCATGGGGAGGAATGTAGGGAGAGATGAGAGTGGAGAGGTAATGGGGGGCTGCAGAATGGATGCATTTAAAGGTCAGTAAGAGAAATTTGAACTGTATGCGGAAGCGGACAGGGAGCCAGTGAAGTGACTTGAGGAGTGGGCTAGTGTGGGTATAACGATTTTGGCGGAAAATAAGTCGTGCTGCAGAATTTTGGACAGACTGGAGAGAAGAGAGATAGCTGAGTGGAAGACCAGTGAGAAGCAAATTGCAATAATCCAAGCGAGAGGAGACAAGGGTTTGGATAAGGGTTCTGGTAGAGTATTCAGAAAGGAAGGGGCGAATTTTGCTAATGTTGTAGATAAAGAAACGACAGGTTTTGGCGATCTGTTGAATATGCGCAGAGAAGAAGAGAGATGAATCAAAGATGACTCCAAGGTTATGAGCCGAGGAGACAGGGAGGATGTAAGAGCCATTAACAGAGATAGAGAATGGGAGAAGAGGGGATGGACTACTTATAGGACTAGTTTTTGATGCCTTATTTTAACCCATGTGTCATCTCAACTAAAAAATATTTACCCCTGAAGCAGGCACACGCTATGCCAAATAAAGAATCATCTGGTTGCTATCTACATTGACTGACTCTGCTTTTTGTGCGTCCTATGAGAACAAATGGAATGAATTTCAAATTCACTGAAGGGAACAAGTTTTTTTGTTTTGTTACATTTGTACCCCGCGTTTTCCCCACTCATGGCAGGCTCAATGCGGCTTCCATGGGGCAATGGAGGGTTAAGTGACTTGCCCAGAGTCACAAGGAGCTGCCTGTGCCTGAAGTGGGAATCAAACTCAGTTCCCCAGGACCAGAGTCCACCACCCTAACCACTAGGCCACTCCTCCACTAACATATCATATTTTTTATTTTCTCAGTAGCCTTCCTCCTATTTCTTTGACTTCTGGTTTATTTTCATTGGGGTTATTTGAAATCCACCCTAATTCTGTTTGTTGTGATTTATGAGAAAGGGCTGTCATTCCAAGGTCCTTCATCTACAACTACATATGCATTTTTCCATTTGAAGGGGGTGGGGGGAGTTATCAACATGGGATACTGTTAAAACATGTTTTGTCATTAACTTGTGCTATTTTAGCACAGGTCCTATTTATACAGTGAGAACTAGTTACTAATAACTGGGGTTAACAGTAAAATAACCTGTTTTAACTGTAATCTACACTGAGAACTCTTAATTAAAGAAAAAACGAAATGTCTCTAGAAATCAAAACTACTGCTATATGTAATAAGGTTGAGCCAAGTATAGGGCAACCAAGCCATTGTGACATCACTGATGAGGCTGGTTCTTAGGCACTGGTGGAATGAAGAAGCATTATGACATCACAATATCAGCTCTGGTTACCATCTGTAACACTAAATGTCTATTTTCTAATATATGTCCACCATTCATGATGTATTGTAAGCCACATTGAGCCTGCAAAGAGGTGGGAAAATGTGGGATACAAATGCAATAAATAAATAAATAAATATTAAGAGGGTAAGTTATCAATGTGCAGGGCCACCGAGACACTGAGCCGGGCCCGCCCCAGCACCCCCCCAATCGCTACCACTGTCGTCTCCCTCTCCTGCTCTCAGGCCGCCGGCGCCGCAGTCCCCAATCTCCACCCACCTACCACTAGCCCCGTCGACAGCCCCCCTCCGTCTGCCACCGGGCCCCCTGCATTTAAATTGGCAGCGCCTCACCTCCGTGTGAAAGTGGCAGTTCGCCTCCCTTCAGGCCCTCCCTCACTCTGCCCCGCCCTCGCGGAAACAGGAAGTTACATCAGACGAGGGCAGGACACAGTGAGGGGCGATCCGCCGCTCTCAAACAGACGTGAGGTGCTGCGCTGCCAACTACAGACTCTCCCTTTTCTAAATGCAGGGGGCCCGGTGGCAGACAGAAGGGGGCCGCCGACGGAGTCAAGGGCAGGCAGCTGAGACCGGGGAGTGCAGCATCAGTGGCCTGGAAGCAGCAGAAGGAGAGAGACCCCGGCACCAGGCCCCCCTTGGAGGCCTGGGCCTGGGGAATTTTGTTCCCCCTGCCCCCCCTTCGGCGGTCCTGTCAATGTGGGCTACTGTTTAGACGTGTTATTTTACCACTAACATGTTCTACTTTAGCATAGGTCCCATTTTATACAATGAGGCCTAGCTACTAATAATTGGGATTAACAGTAAAATAACATCTTAATAGTTGCTCACGCTGATTACTTCCTCTCTGACTGTCTCTCCCATTGCCATCTAACCCAGTTCCCACAACATGAGCTATCTGATACAAGAATGCCCTTGACCTGGACAGCAGATGTTGTGCAATGATTGATCCAGAACTTTCCAAATGACTCCAACAGCCAGTAGAGTTTGTAGGATATTTACACTGAATATGCATGAGATAAATCTGCATGCATTGGAGACTCTTATATAGAAGTTTATCTCATGCATATTCATTGTGGCCATCCTGAAAACCTAACTGGCTATTGTATACCCAGGACAGGTTTGAGAAGCCATGGATTAGACTATCTTACCTCAGGGGCTGTGAACTTCTGCAGCATCTCCTGAGGAAGTGACAGGTCTTAGAACTGCACAGAAGGACACAGTGAACTGGCCATTAGGCCAGTCCGTACCTCAGGTTACCGTCATTACACGTGAAAGTGGAGCACTAGGAGACATCCATTTTTCATGATGTCTTTAGATACACAGCAAGGTTCACCATCCTTCTGCACACATGTAATTCATCACAATCCTCGTCTTTTATATCCCAGATAACAGATAATTCTTTTTTTTCACATGAATCCAATTTATTTATGCTGTTAAGCAATTTTAAATTAGGCACAAGTCATCTATCTTCTGTAGATTCAAGTCTGATACAAGATAACTCCTCAGTCTGATGCTTGCAAGTGCAGCCCTTCGAGATGGAAAATATTAAAGCTACGTCTCCTCTGTAATCGCAATGAGTAAATTTGATTTAACGCTAGAATAAGGCTCTGTTCCAGTAGTCTCTGACAGACTTGGCTTTGACATGCAAACTCCTCGGTTTCTAAGGATATCCTCATAAAAAATTGCATTGCTGTCCGTATATCACAGACATTAAACAGGCATACAAGGAGCTCTATCTCATCTCTTCATTATAGTGCCGATGCTTACCCGGCGGTATTTGGGCAGCGGTTACTGCTGGGTTAGCGCGGGAGCCCTTACCACTACCTCAATGGGTGGTAGTAAGTGCTCCCCCCTCAAAATGGCCGTGCGGCAAGTGGTTCACTTACCGCATGGCCATTTTTTTTCCAGCAAAAAAGACAGCCTTTTACCTGCTGCGATAAAAGGGGGCCTCGGCATGCATCAAAAACACCTGACGCTAGCGCAGGCCCCCTTTTACCGCAGCTTAGTAAAAGGACCCCTAGGTGTGAAAACTAGCAAGCGATAATTGCAAAGCTGTGCGGTAACTGTTAATGTTGTGTCCGGTATTCCCACTGCAATTACCATAAGTACATAAGTATTGCCATACTGGGAAAGACCAAAGGTCCATCAAGCCCAGCATCCTGTTTCCAACAGTGGCCAATCCAGGTCACAAATACCTGGCAAGATCCCCAAAAAGTACAAAACATTTTATACTGCTTATCCCAGAAATAGTGGATTTTCCCCAAGTCCATTTAATAACAGTCTATGGACTTTTCCTTTAGGAAGCCGTCCAAACCTTTTTAAAACTCCGCTAAGCTAACCGCCTGTACCACCTTCTCTGGCAATGAATTCCAGAGTTTAATTACACGTTAAGTGAAGAAATATTTTCTCCGATTCATTTTAAATTTACTACATTGTAACTTCATCGCATGCCCCCTAGTCCTAGTATTTTTGGAAAGCGTAAACAGACGCTTCATATCTACCCGTTCAACTTCACTCATTATTTTATAGACCTCTATCATATCTCTCCTCAGCCGCCTTTTCTCCAAGCTGAAGAGCCCTAGCCGCTTTAGCCTTTCCTCATAGGGAAGTCATTCCATCCCCTTTATCATTTTCGTCACCCTTCTCTGCACCTTTTCTAATTCCACTATATCTTTTTTGAGATGCGGCGACCAGAATTGAACACAATATTCAAGGTGCGGTCGCACCATGGAGCAATACAAAGGCATTATAACATTCTCATTTTTGTTTTCCATTCCTTTCCTAATAATACCTAACATTCCATTTTGCTTTCTTAGCCGCAGCAGCACACTGAGCAGAAGGTTTCAACGTATCATCAACGATGACACCTAGATCCCTTTCTTGGTCCGTGACTCCTAACATGGAACCTTGCATGACGTAGCTATAATTCGGGTTCCTCTTTCTCACATGCATCACTTTGCACTTGCTCACATTAAACGTAATCCCAGAATACATGACTTCATAGACTTACCAATAAGAAACAAAGTCAGATCATCAAGATCCTATCTAAACCTACACTACCCAAATTGCAAAGGACTGAAATACAAAACAACTTATGTAGCCGGCTTCTCTTACATAAGCGCACAACTATGGAATGGGCTCCCAAAAGCTGTGAAAACAATCCACGACCACTTGAACTTCAGGAAATCACTAAAAACCAACCTCTTCAAAAATGCCTACCCCAACAACCCCACGTAACCCTCTTCACCTACCAACACAGTATGACTATGATCACACAGGACAACACGCAATCTTCATCCATTTCGACCCTCCACTTATATATCATACGATCACTATACAATTTTGTATTTGTTATCCACCGACTGGGCAAACGCCTTTGACGGTACTATGTAAGCCACATTGAGCCTGCAAATACGTGGGAAAATGTGGGGTACAAATGCAATAAATAAATAAATTTAGACGCCCAGTCTCCCAGTAACGTAAGGTCCTCTTGTAATTTTTCACAATCCTCCCGCGATTTAATGACTTCGAATAACTTTGTGTCATCAGCAAATTTAATTACCTCACTAGTTACTCCCATCTCTAGGTCACTTATAAATATGTTAAAAAGCAGCAGTCCCAGCACGACCCATGGGGAACCCCACTAACTACCCTTCTCCATTGAGAATACTGACCATTTAACCCTACTCTCTGTTTTCTATCTTTAAACCAGTTTTTAATCCACAATAGAACACTACCTCCGAGGTATTTTGTGAAATGCCTTCTGAAAATCCAGATACACAATATCAACCGGCTCACCTTTATCCACATGCTTTTCACTCCTTCAAAGAAATGTAGTAGATTGGTAAGGCAAGATTTCCCTTCACTAAATCCATGTTGACTTTGTCTCATTAATCCATGCTTTTGAACATGCTCTGTAATTTTGTTCTTAATAATAGTCTCTACCATTTTGCCCGGCACTGACGTCAGACTCACTGGTCTCCGCAAGCTCATTTTGCAGTTCTATCAGTACTCTGGGATGAATACCATCCGGTCCAGGAGATTTGCTACTCTTCATTTTGTAGAACTGCCCCATTACATCCTCCAGGTTTACAGAGAATTCATTAAGTTTCTCTGACTTGTCAGTTTCGAATACCATTTCCGGCACTGGTATCCCACCCAAATCTTCCTCGGTGAAGACCGAAGCAAAGAATTAATTTAATCTCTCCGCTATGGCTTTGTCTTCCCTGATTGCCCCTTTTACTCCTCGGTCATCTAGCGGTCCGATTCTTTTGCCGGCTTCCTGTTTCTAAGATACCTAAAAAAATTTTACTATGTGTTTTTGCCTCCAACGCAATCCTTTTTTCGAAGTCCCTCTTAGCCTTCCTTATCAGCGCTTTGCATTTGACTTGACATTCCTTATGCTGTTTCTTGTTATTTTCAATCGGTTCCTTCTTCCATTTTCTGAAGGATTTTCTTTTAGCTCTAATAGCTTCCTTCACCTCACTTTTTAACCACACCGGCTGTCGTTTGGTCTTCCGTCCTCCTTTTTTAAAACATGGAATATATTTGGCCTGGGCTTCCAGGATGGTGTTTTTGAACAGCATCCACGCCTGATGCAAATTTTTGACCCTCGCAGTCGCTCCTCTAAGTTTTTTTTCACCGTTCTTCTCATTTTATCATAGTCTCCTTTTTTAAAGTTAAACGCTAACGTATTTGATTTCCTATGTATATTTACTTCAAAGCTAATATCAAATCCGATCATATTATGATCACTGTTATCAAGCGGCCCCAGCACCATTACCTCCCACACCAGATAATGCGCTCCACTAAGGACTAGGTCTAGAATTTTTCCTTCTCTTGTCGGCTCCTGTACTAGCTGCTCCATAAAGCTGTCCTTGATTTCATCAAGGAATTTTACCTCCCTAGTGTGCCCCGATGTTACATTTACCCAGTCAATATTGGGGTAATTGAAATCAAAAGTCTTTCAAAATTCTACCTTGCATACAATGTATTTGGGGGCAACCATGGCAGGTAATAATGAAAAAAGTGGAGAAAAAAGACTTCAAAAAAATCGGAACTTCCTCGTTTTTAAAGGACACGCCTTTTGTTTAATGAGGGAACCATTTCAATCATATGTCTTCACAAAAAAAACTCCACATAATTCAAGATTATGTGGGGTACAAGGCTGGACTTTAAGTGAACTATGAAGATATCATCAGTTAAGATAAGTACCCATTCCAAGTGATGTTTTTTTTGAAAGTTTAGTCTCCATTATCAGTGTTTGTTGAGGAACTATGGCAGCGTTTTTGTGAATTTGATATAGTGGAGTTTTTTTTGTGAAGACATATGAGTGAAGTGGTTCCCTCATTAAACAAAAGGTGTGTCCTTTAAAAACGAGGAAGTTCCGATTTTTCTGAAGTCTTTTATTCTCCACTTTTTTCATTATTACCTGCCATAGTTGCCCCCAAACACATTGTATGCAAGGTAGAATTTTGAAAGACTTTTGATATTGTATTCTACTTATTCTGGATATTTTCGGTAATTGAAATCACCCATTATTATTGTGTTACCCAGTTTGTTCGCGTCCCTAATTTCCTTTAACATAGTACACTCCTATCATTATCCTTTTCCTCTTTACACATGGAATTTCAATTCACAGTGAGTCCAAGAAGTTTTTTGTTTCCTGCAGAATTTTCAATCTATTTGATTCAAGGCTGTCGTTAATATACAATGCTACTCCTCCACCGATTTGATCCACCCTATCACTACGATAAAATTCGTACCCCGGTACGACAGTGTCCCACTGGTTATCCTCCTTCCACCAGGTCTCAGAGATGCCTATTATATCTAATTTTTCATTGTGCAGTATATTCTAACTCTCCCATCTTATTTCTTAGGCTCCTGGCATTCGCATATAGACATTTCAAAGTATGTTTGTTGTTCCTATTTACATGATGCTTAGTACTTGACAGTATTAATTTGCAATCTTTTGTCTGATTTTTATTTTTATTTAAGGACACCTGATCTACTACGGTCTCTTTTGCAACCTCACTATCAGGATACCCTATCTTCCCTGTTTTGGTGATATCTTATCCCGAACCATGCACTTTTGAGTGACTGTCGGCCTTCCCCCTGTTTCTAGTTTAAAAGCTGCTCTCCTTTTTAAATGCCGATGCCAGCAGCCTGGTCCTACCCTGGTTAAGGTGAAGCTCATCCTTTCGGAATAGGTTCTCCCTTTCCCAGAATGTTGCCCAGTTCCTAACAAATCTAAAACCCTCCTCCCTACACCATCGTCTCATCCACGCATTGAGACTCTGGAGCTCTGACTGTCTCTTTGGCCCTGCGCGTGGAACGGGTAGCATTTCAGAAAATGCTACCCTAGGAGATCTGGATTTGAGCTTTCTACCTAAGAGCCTAAATTTGGCTTCCAGAACCTCTCTCTTTTTCCTATGTCATTGGTACCCACAAGTACCAAGATAGCTGGCTCCTCCCCAGCACTATCTAAAATCCTATCTAGGTGACGCGTGAGGTCACACAGACAAATTTCCAATTATGCATCAACGTCAAACGCAATTAGAATGGATGCACCTAGGGGAGAATTCAACAGAGGGAGTGTCTGCAAATTTATCTCATACATATGCATTGTAGATATCCTGAAAACCTGACTGGCTGGGTGTGTCCCAAGGACTGGGCTGAGACTCACTGCTCTGGAGGCTACCTTGACAAATGACTTTGAAAATTGCACTCCAAACAAATATGGGGGAAGTTATCAACATGGGCTACTGTTAAGTCTGTTTCCTTTACCACAAGTCGGGTTGTTTTACAACAAGATCCCATTTTATACAATGAAATCCCTGTGCATTTGTACCCCACATTTTCCCACCTATTTGCAGGCTCAATGTGGCTTACATAGTACTGTCAAAGGTGTTTGCCTAGTCGGTGGATAACAAATACAAAGATGTATAGTGATCGTATGAGGTATAAGTGGAGGGTCGGAATGGATGAAGATTGCGTGATGTAAAATAACCCAATTTAACAATAGCCAATGTTGATAACTTTCCCTATGAGTAGCCTAGTGGTTAGTGCAGTGGACTTTGATCCTGGGGAACTGAATTTGATTCCCACTGCAGCTCCTTGTGGCTCTGGGCAAGTCACTTAACCCTCCATTGCCCCTGGTACAAAAAAATAAGTACCTGAATATATGTAAACCGCTTTGAATGTAGTTGCAAAAAAAGAAACACAGAAAGGCAGTATATCAAGTCGAATTTCCCTTTCCCTATTTGAGATTCTACATGGAATGTTGCAGTTGCTACTATTTGAGATTCTGGAATGTTGCTACTATTTGACATTCTACGTGGAATGTTAATGTTGCTATTCCACTAGCAACATTCCATGTAGAAGCCTGCCCTTGCAGATCAGCAACGCAGCCGCCCAGGCTTCTGTTTCTATGCAGGACGTCAGGCTCACAGAAACAGAAGCCTGCACGGCCGCATTGCTGATCTGCAAGGGCAGGCTTCTACATGGAATGTTGCTAGTGGAGGAGTAGCTTAGTGGTTACTGCAGTGGACTTTGAGCCTGGGGAACTGAGTTCAATTCCCACTGCAGCTCCTTGTGACTCTGGGCAAGTCACTTAACCCTCCATTGCCCCTGGTACAAAAAAATAAGTACCTGAATATATGTAAACCATTTTGAATGTAGTTGCAAAAACCTCAGAAAAGCGGTATATCAAGTCCCATTTCCCTTCCCTTTCCCTATATCTCTGGATTGGATGGACTGGTAGCATATTTCTGAGAAACAGACTCCACATAATTTTCCAGGGGAGAGGAATTAATGCTATTATTTGGCAAGGATTAAACAGAATGAACGTGGCAGTACAAACTGGTTTTGCAGGACTTCTCTTGATTTGTATTTCAGTGCTCTACTCACTAGACCACAGACTATCAGGCATCGTATGAAAAAAAAAATACATATGGCATTTCTTTTATGGAAAGCAATATTCATGTTTTTATCACTGCAGTAATCATCTCTGAGCCAGACATTCTGAGTAATTAAAGCTCTCCAGCTGGGGCAGCACATTCAGAAAATGGCCAACACGCTATCAATTATTGAATACAAAGCCCAAGAATCATTTGCAAAAAGGGGAGAGAACTTACACTGACATGTGGCTAAACTGGAAGGAAGCAAAAGTCAACACTAGAGAAATTTAAGACTTGGTAAAAACCTCTACGGACAGTCTACCCTGAAATCTGCTTAGCAAGAAACCATCCAGGATGTTGACATTTGGAAAACCTACTAATTACCAGCGTCATACAGAAGAGCAGTAATGAGTGGGAAAATCCTCTGTTATCAGTGCTCCATGAATGCTTTTATTTCTTCAAATTAACATGAGCTTTTAGAAGAAGAGAATGCATTTCAAAGGCCAAATGGTGACATTAGGCCATATGACCACTATGCAATTTGGCGGCAGAATTAGAACTGTTACATGTACTCCGTGGCTTTTAATATTGTTGAAACCTCTGTGAAAAAAAAATACCAAAGGAATGTTGTTGTTGTTTTTCTGACCTTTCCAGGATCGCACTCTGTCCCGTCAGCCCAAGGAGTGTGTTGAGTTCGACAGCCTTTGTGCGGTCCTTCCATATTAATGCACCAAAGGCGCCGACATTGCATCTGCTTTATTTCATAAAAAAACACAAACTACAAATAAATACAAACCCCGTATATTTCATAACTATTTACTAATTTCAGTACAGTCCAAACGGTATTGTTAGTATTTAATCACCTACCCCCCGGATTCCTTATATGGCCAATCGAAGATGAGGGCTCAAAATAATTAGCTAATGAGCTAATTGCAATAAATTGATGTTACTACTATAATAATATAGACAAGAAGGAATATGGCGAGTGCTATCGTTTAAGGAGGACACATTGCCCTTCAGGGAGTGGATAGGTACCGATCAGCTCCCTGAAGGGCAATGTTTTGCGTTTGAGGGCAGAGCTCCCGATGAAGGGTTTGGGAAACAGAAGCTTTCTGTCGAGCATACCCTCCAGTCAACGCTATAGCCCAGATAGGTGTTATTACTTTGTTTATTTGGTATACAGTATAATATAATACCATCACTAAAGTTTTGATTAGGTTAGTGGCGGTTTTGACTGATGAAGAACCTGTATCATGATCTCTAAGGCTAAATATGCTTGAGATTTATGGCAGTCTGTAATTCACGTTTGCATATAGTGAATACAGAGTTTCTGAAGCCTTTCCTCCTTAAACGATAGCACTCACCATATTCCTTCTTGTCTATATTATTATAGTAGTATACCTCAGGGGCAAGTATCAGCAATTGGGTTAAATAAATTGATGCTAATAATCAATTGCAGTTAATTGGTATTATTAAATGTTTGCATCGCATCTTTCTGGATGCTATTCTATAATTCCGTGTGCATAAATGCCCTAGCGTGCAATTGAAAAGGCAGCGTGGCTAGGGGTGGGGGAGGGGTGTTTCAAAAAAAAAAAATTTGCATGCAGAGTTATGGAATACTGCCATTCCCGCACCCAAATGCCAAGACTTGGTTCATATTGAAAAGGGAGAAGTGAAGAGAGTTCGAGCCTGATGTTTGAGCACTGGAAGTGGACCACGCCCTGAGGCAGCGATAAGTGGAACATGGTGCATGTTGGCATTTGGTCCTTCACACTGTAAGGGCCCTGTTTACTAAGGTGCGTTATAGGCATGTTTTTAATTAGCGTTAACCGCCTAATTATACTAAAGTCACTAATGCTGGGTTGATAGTATTTGTGAAGACTTGGGTACCGGCATTTACACAAGGTTTCAGCTGGCGTAAATACTGGCGCCCAAATTTGAGCGAGGAATTGGCTCTAATCTCTGTTCTATAAAGAGCGCTCAGTGGAAGAGTGGCCTGGTGGTTAGGGTACCGGTCTTGCAATCTAGGGGTGGCCAGTTCAAATCCCACTGCTGCTCCTTGTGATCTTGGGCAAGTCACTTAACCCTCCATTGCCTCAGGTACAAACTTAGATTGTGAACCCTCCTGGGACAGAGAAATATCCAGAGTACCTGAATCTAACTCACCTTGAGCTACTACTGAAAAAGGTGTGAGCAAAATCTAAATAAATAAACTTGGAGTAACCTTTATAGAACAGGGCACCAAGCTAATACTAAATTTGGTCCTAAATGGTCAATATTAGATTGTAAGCCCTCTAGGAACAGGGAAATACTCAGTGTAACGTGAGCTACTACCGAAAAAGGTGTGAGTAAAATCCAAATAATTAAAATATTGCTGGACCTGCTACTGTGTCATATATAGCGTTACTGTCAAACGTATGCGACTCGAATCTACTTATTACTACTTGTATATACAACTCAATGGTTGATCGATCTACCATTGAGTTGTATATACTGTGTCATATATAACCAAAAGTAGTTGTAATAATGCATTCTAAATAATTTAGGGGCCCTTTTACTAAGGCGCAGTAGGCACTAAAATGTGGCAAAAAGCGCTGCTCTGGGATGCACTGATGCATCCTGTGGTTGTGTGCCCACCAGTGCACACTAATCTCGTGCTGAAAAATAATTTTTTTTCAGTGCAGGAGGTGTGGCTATAGGCAGAGAGTAGGCTGCTCTGCACGAATTGCGTAGCACGGCCCATTGTTGCGTGCTGCCCAATTACCGTGGAGTTACTGCGGGAGATCTTAGTGCCAACAAAACAGGTGTTGGTAAGGGCTCCTGTGGTAACGGCCACAGACTAACTGGGACATTAGCACGTGTCCATGAAAGAAATACATGGAAAGGCGGCCATACTGCCACCACGCTATAAGTAGACTCAGCGCATGGAAAACCCATGAACTCACAACAACGCTGGCCGCTTTTTACTGTGGCTTGGTAAAAGGACTCCTTACACAGCAATCAGAGCTATCCTGTAACATATTTATCATATTTAATAGTACATTTTAAAACATAAGCAATGGTACTAACCATATATGGGCACACTTGAGCTCCCGGTCCGTAAATTAACTCACATTGTTTGTTAACATTGAAAATAACACCAGGAAGCTGTTGAGGCAATGTGTAGGTTCCAGAGATGGGCTCATCAAGTAAACATTCCCCATAACCAGTGCTAGAACAGAGTCGAAAGGCAGCGCAGTATAAGTATTTCATAATAGATCGAATAATTTCTTTTAACAAGCCACAAGAAGAAGATTGATTGATTTATTAGGATTTATTTACCAACTTTTCAAAGAAATTCGCCCAAGGCAGTGTACAGCAAATATAACCCAGACAAAGGCAATAATAAATTACAAAAGTACACATTGTGGTGAATTCTATATATGGTGCCAAAAAAAAAAATCGGCGCTGAAAAAGGCGTTATTCTATAAGCAACGCTTAAAGTTAGGCACAGTTTATAGAATAGCGCATATGCCTCAAACAATTAAGATGTAAAATATTTCATGCCAGACATCTCACAGAACTAACAATATGAAATAATAATACTCAATCTATTATCCCACAGTCATCAGCACCAATACTTAGACTAACTAGAGCCTGAAGAGATCCCCCAATACATAAAAAAGGGAATAACACTTACTCTAGAAATTCTGTAATGTATTTTCTACTGCATTTTGACCACATCCAGGGGTTAGTAAAGAAATTCAATGTCGGCGCCATGACATACTGTTGGTTTTTAACGCCATCTTCCTTGCACTTGTTACTATCATCGTGGGGCATGTTGAACCTGGCAAATATAAAAGGATGAGAGATATCTTGATATGCAAAATACTTCAAATGCAATGCAACCATCATAATATTAGTATAAAAGGAAGGATGAAGAGGTAAAACTATGAAAAAGCATTAAAATATCTTGCTCTTTTGAGGCTTATACACCCAATAATGTGGGCTGGACCCTATTTGAATTTTCTTATTGTTATATTTTCGTTACTGTAATGTTTGACATTTTTTGTATCTGTTTTTGAAACTGATTAAAGAATGTTTTAAGGAGGTGTGGTTTATAAAATAGCACTTACACCCGGGAATTGCACCTAACTTTAGGCATGGCCATTGGCACCAGCTGAAACATGCTGCAAATTTACATACCTAAATTAGGCGTGGATCCTCGTTATTCTGTAATAATGTATGTTCATTTTAGGAATGACCCGGTTATGCTCATGATCCTCCCATTTCTCTGCCCTTTTTTTCAGATCATATGGAAATCTGCGCATGTAAATGCTAATTAAATTTTATTTGCGGCAATAATTACTTGTTAAAAAGCCAATTATTGGTGTTAATTAGCTCATTCAGTTAAATTGTACGTGCAAATTGGACATGCACACAAATTTATGAGCACAATTTTTCACGACTTTTAGAGAATTAAGGGGATAGTGTGCACATGTGCACACAATCAGGAACGAATGTGCACTTTTCATAAATAGTGTGCACTCTTCACAGAATGAGCTTAAAGGTATTGCTCCCACCACAAAAAACATAAACGAAGACAACAAAAATTGCTGTAAACAACACAGGAAACAACATAAAATGAATATTGTTGAGCTGCACACTCCTATAGTAATCATGGCCAATATTACCGTAGTTTAATCCAGGGGTTCTCAAGCCAGTTCTCCGGATATGCCCAACCAGTCAGGTTTTCAGGATACCCACAATGAATATGCATGAACTAAATTTGCATGCATTGCCTCCATCGTACGCAAACTTCTCTTATGAATGGTATCCTGAAAGCCTGACTGATTGGGTGTGTTCCTAGGACCGGGTTGAGAACCCCTGGTTTCATCTGGATGCTTCTACTACGTTGGCGTTAATTTTATATTTAAGAATTTGTCGAGCTTCAGTGAAGCAATACAAAACTATCTCGCTTTTCGTAAAATCTTACTGAGTTAATTGAACAATGGGCATAAATCAGACTTGTCCAAGTTCAGTCCTTGAGGGCTGCAAACAGGACAGATTTTGAGATTATCCCTAATGGACATCTATCCGAAAGATCTGCACGCTCACAGTATGCATTGTATGCAGATCTCTCACATGTATATTCATTAGGGGCATCCTGAAAACCTGTTCTGCTTGCTGTCCTTGAGGACTGAACTTGTATAAGCCTGGTATAAATCAATAAAAATAAATTCAGACAATTTACCAAGGAAAGAAAGTAAAAACTGAGAACGAGGAACACCACAACTACCACTAAATTTACCATTTTCTCTAGAATCAATATGGCTTTTAGGCATGCATTACACAGATGCTCACTACATCCATCCATCGAACAAGATCTGAATTTGAGATATATTCCAGCACACTATCGAAGTATAAGGAAGGTTAGGCCTGTACATGTTTTGATGTGCTGTACATGATCTTGCATTTCCTAAAACAGTCATTTGATATGAAATGTACCAGACAATTGTTACATGAGTCAGAAAGGTCAACCATCAAAAGGTGTGTTACCAAGAAATGGGCTTTGATCTGTCCATCTTACAGTACCAGATATCTACAGCAATCTGATACAAATCCTCTGCAATTCAAATCAATATGTAATAACTACAGCACATAAATCACAGTGGAGCTGGTCTTCTCTTTAAAGGATGACCTGCAGCTAAACTGTAGCATTGGAACTGCACTGTTGTAATAATAATGTCTGTTCAAAACCCATGTGCACACTGTTTATCATCCGGACAGAACTATCATACAGTCGTCCTCACATCCGTCTGCTCTAGCATGTAAAACACTAAAAATATCAAGGTACTCAATATTTCAACATTGCATGGAAAGGAAGGCATACGGCAATGTGGCTGTTCTAACCTTGACAGCAGTTCTGCTCTATCTCCTAGAAAGAGCTGAGGCTGGCAAAGTTGCATACCCATCTTGATTACCTGCATGCTCAGCTTTTGATCGGTATACAATTTCTGCATTTGAATGAATGCACACACCAAGAACATCATTCATTTTTCAAAAATTAATGAGCCCTTTTAGTAAGGTGCAGTAAAATTTGCAGTTACTGTGGATTAATGCAAGACTTTACTGTACGTAGCTCAGACCTTTGGAGGTGTTCCCAGAAATTAAAGGTGCCTCATTAAGGGGCCCTTTTACTAAGCCACGTAAGTGTCTACGTGCGCCCAAAGTATGCCAAAATGGAGTTACCGCATGACTACAGTGTGGCTCTTGTGGTAATTTCATTTTTGGTGCGCATCCGATAACCGAGTCTGGAAAATATTTTTTATTTTCAGACACGCGGAATGGATTGCGCACCAAGTGGCATTTGGAGCACGTAGGTCATTACCGCCCGGTTACCGCGTGAGTCTTTACCGCTAGGTCAATGGCTGGCAGTAAAGGTCTCAGACCCAAAATGGACACATGGCAATTTTCATTTTGCTGCACGTCCATTTTCGGCCAAAATTTAAAAAAATGCATTTTTTACAGGCGCGCTGAAAAATGGATCGGCGCACACCCAAAACCCACGCATACACTACCACAAGCTATTTTTCAGCATGCCTTTGTAAAAAGACCCCTAAAGTTACAGATTTAGGAGGGGAAAAGTGGTCCCATGCTAACACAAAAACCACTTAATGCATGGTTCACTGCACGGTAATTGCAAAAATATTGCAAAGCTGCCAACACGGTTGTGCACTAGAAGTTATTGTGCAGTAAACCAAAGGACTAAAATCTATATATGGCGGCAAAAAAGTTGTTGCCGAAAAAGTTCTATGCTATAAAATGCACTTAAATCATTTACTACTACTACTTAACACTTCTATAGCGCTACAAGGCATACGCAGCGCTGTACACCATACACGTAAAGACAGTCCCTGCTCAAAGAGCTTAAAATCTAAATAGGACAGACAAACAGACAGAACAATTAAGAGGTAAGGGAATTAAAGAGATGGGGATAAAAGGTACAGGCAAGTGAGCAGGGATTAGGAGTCAAAAGCAGCGTTAAAGAGGTGGGCCTTTAAACTGGATTTGAAAATGGGCAAGGACGGGGCTAGACATACATGTTCGGGAAGTCTATTCCAGGTGTGAGGTGCAGCGAGGTAAAAGGAACGGAGAAGGGGACAGTCAAGAGAGATTTATCTACAGAATGGAGTGCCCGAGGGGGGGGGGGCGTAGGGAGAGACAAGAGTGGAGAGGTACTGGGGAGTGGAAGAGTGAATGCATTTATAGGTCAGTAAGAGAAGTTTGAATTGAATGCGGAAACGGATAGGGAGCCAGTGAAGTGACTTGAGGAAAGGGCTATTTAAAGCAGGGACTGTCTTTTTAGTGTACGATGTACAGCGCTGCATATGCCTTGTAGCGCTGTAGAAATGATAAATAGTAGTAGTAGTAGTAGTAGTAGGCATGATTTATAGAATAGTGCTTACGCCTGAGCATCCATGCCTAACTTTAGGCATGGCAATTTGCACCAACTAAAATATGGTGCGAATGCCTGTGCATAAATTTAGACCCGGCAGCTCTTATTCTATAACTATATGCGTGACTTAAAGGAACATTGAACGTCCACCCATGACCTGTCCATTTCCACACCCCCTTTTTTCAACTCAAATGTAAATTTTAGGCGCAGCTCTGATGCCTACATTTATGCACATATATTTTAATTGATTTTAATTATCGCCAATAATTGCTTGTTAAAAAGCCAATTATTGGTGCAAAATAGCTCATCATTCAATTATACTGTGCGCGCATATTGAGCATGCACCCAACTTTGCACAGGCAATTTTTAGCGCTTTTCACAGAATTCAGGGATAAGGGGGGCTTAACATGGTTTAGTGAAAGGGCCCCTAATTGCACAGACCAACTGGCCTCTATTTGCTAAGGTGCACTAAAGTTTCACAGTTACCACATGACACGAGCCAAATTGAATTCAGGTTAACTACGAAGCCTCTGCATTAACTGTTAATGGCGGTCCCAGGAGTTTTGAGAGCTCTGCATTGCGGCCATTTTCTGTTCATGGCAAAAAGTGACTTTAGCGTGTGGGAAAGAATGCATAATGGTGTGCTAAAGCCACTTTCTGCTCCATCGTTGTAAAAGGGTCCCTTTATAAAACAGATGGCTTAAAATAGGTGCATTTTGGCTGCTTGAAATAGATGCTAGTTATACAATTACCCTCTACACGTGTTGGGTTGTGGGTTTACTCAGAAGATTAGCACTATCGCAACCTTCTTTTTATGAGCGGCATTTCTTCTTTTATGGTCTTCCTTTACAGGATTCAGAGAAACATGTCTGCTTTCGTAGATCTATAATTCATTAAACCCCCAGAATGGTGGGAAAGGTGTTTTACTAGAATTTCCCTGGCATGACAAGCTAAAGGTGTAACAATCAGGTTTATTTTCGAAAGGCATCGCCGGCCATCTTCCGACACAAATCGGGAGATTGCCGGCGATCTCTCAATCCCGCCCAAATCGGTATTATCGAAAGCCGATTTTGGCCGGCCCCAATTGCTTTTTCATTGTGACGCCGGCCAACCTTCAAGGGGGCGTGTTGGTTAGTAGCAAAGGCGGAAAGGGGGCAGGGCGGGGTTATGAGATGGCCGGCTTCACCTTATTATGAAAAAAAAAGGCTGGCTCGAACGAGCATTTCACCGGTCGGACTTGGTCTATGTATTTTTAGGACCAAGTCCCAAAAAAGAGCCCCAACTGACCAGATGACCACCAGAGGGAAGCGGAGATCACCTCCCCTTACTCTCCCAGTGGTCACCAACCCCCTCCTACACACACACCAAAAAAATTTAAAACATTTTTTGCCAGCCTGTATGCCAGCCTCAAATGTCATACCCAGCTCCCTGACAGCAGTCTGCAGGTCCCTGGAGCAGTTTTTAGTGGGTGCACTGCACTTCAGGCAGGTGGACCCAGGCCCACCCCCCCACCTGTTCCACTTGTGGTGGTTAATGTTGAGCCCTCCAAAAACCCCCAAAACCCACTGTACCCACATGTAGGTGCCCCCCTTCACCCCTTAGGGCTATGGTAATGGTGTACACATGTGGGCAGTGGGTTTTGGGGGGGGATTTGGGGGGCTCAGCACACAAGGGAAGGGTGCTATGCACCTGGAAGCTAATTTTTTTTTTTACAGATTTTTTAAGTGCCCGCTAGGGTGCCCGGTTGGTGTCCTGGCATGTCAGGGGGGCCAGTGCACTACAAATGCTGGCTCCTCCCACAGCCAAATGCCTTGCATTTTGCCACGGTTTCCATTATGGCTGAAAATCGGAGCCGGCCATCTCATCTAAACTCGGCGATCTGCCGGCGATCCTGTTTCAAACCCGGCGAGCGATTTGGCCGGCGCCAAGCATATTTTTCGAAAATATGCTTGGCTTTACCCACTCACAGAGCCGGCCCCGAAGATGGCAGGCCATCGATTTGGCCAGCGCCATTCAATTATGCCCCTCAATGTATCTCAAGGACGGTATGGACCAGTCCATGAATCATTCATGCAATATGCAAATCTCTGGAATATTTTTAAGTCAAATATATTTACATGAAACATACACATGGCCAAGTTCATGTGCAATCGTAAAGGCAGTACTTAGTCCATTGTCTTCGCTAATTGAACAACTTCTATAGGGATCACAGACCGTCCCAAGCTCTGCCAAACCTGCAGAAAATCCAAGAAAAGAGAGAAGAGTAATAAACATTTTAAAAATGAACTCTTCCAGTCTTCGCATTTTTTGTATTCATTTTCATCTTTGTTTTCTGAAGGTTTAAAACTCACCTAAAGTGTCACACTTGTCATGGGCTCTACAAATATTCTGCCTGAAAGCAAAGCACAAACGATGCTGTCACCTTTTATTTCTCTGAAGTGAAGGCAGAATAAACACATGCAAGTGGAAAAAAATATCTTTATAAAAAAAATGTGACTCAGTAAAGCTTCACCACACCCGAGTATGGGTTCTGCCTGGAGGGAACAGATTTATCTGGTATCAAAGACAGAACTATCCAATTCCAACCCAATGGATGTTGGAAAGAAATGTTACTAAAGGGGTCAAAAATGTGTCAGTCTGTCTGTTGGTCTGTCTTGGGACAAAATAACCCTGAAAAGATTCCCTTATATTTGCTTTTTTGCAAGCATATCGAAGGCATATTTGTTTAAGAAATGATTTTATTAGGATAGTTTTATTGACGCTCCTCCTTTTTTCGTCTGTTATCATTGTATAATTCAATCTTGATGTTATCTGTTTTGAACATATATTGGGGAGTTGGCAGACTACAAACATCATTACCATTACTACCATTACCATTAACAAAATCAAATTTGGTCTGGGGGAAAATGGTGAAAAGAGTGAGGGGGAAGATAGCAAGATGCAAACGGCACTAACCCTTGTTATGTGCCCCTTAACGTAACTTAAAGGTACTACTAATGCTAGGTGTGGTGCCCTAATGTACTGTAGATAAGTACATAGTAATGAAACAGAAAACATGCAAATGCATGTAAAGCAGGGTTAAGCTGAGCTGCCAAGGGGGTCAGCCTCTCGAGCCGGAGATTTAGGGCTCGCCCATAGCTCTGCCCCAACCCGCCCATAGCTCTGCCCAGCCCACCCATAGCTCCACCCAACCTGCCCATAGCTCCACCTTGAACCACCCTCAGCTCTGCCCAGAACCGCCCACAGTTCTGCCTTCCTTTCCAGCGACAGCGGGAGACACCTTGTAAAACATCATTTCCTGTTGCAGTGAGACCAGCGGCAGCAGGAGATGATGTTTAATGTAGGCATTTCCTGCTGTCCCTGGAAACAGAGATGTTCAGCGGGAGATCCCAGCACTCCGGCGGGACTGCGGGAGATGACTCACAAAAGCGGGAGGTCTGGGTTAAGTGACTTGTCCAAAGTCACAAGGAGCTGCAGTAGGAATGAACTCAGTTCCCCTGATTCTCAGGCCACTGCACCAATCATTAGGCTACTCCTCCACAGCAGCCATTTTAAGGTTGAAGCTGCAATGAGCAGGAGTGAGTGGGTATTGCTTTTGCCCTTAGAACCTACTAGACCACCAGGGCTATCAAAGGTAGGTCTGGGTGGGCCTACAGGGAATGTGGCAGTGGGGGGGGGGGGGGCTTTTCTTGTCTATGAGGGAAGAGAAGGAGGATTGGGATCAGAGTGGGGAGGGTCACCAGAAACTCATCAGGCCACTACCCAGAAGTTACCTGGGCACTGGTTCAATATTCAGGGCCGGTGTCTTGATAGCTAACGGGGCAAAGATAGGACTGCTTAGCTATATGGGCATAGCACTGAGTATTGCCAGCACCTACATCCAACTCCGCCTCCATAATGCCTCTCTCTTGCCCGGTTTCAGTTTGGCCAATTAGTGAACGCCCATTAGTGCTGCAGCTCAATATCAGCAGTTGACCTGCGAAGTACAATTTAGTGGGCAGGAGTCTCTCTTGCCCACTTAAATTGCTTTCAATATTGACCCCTTGGCAGTTGCTACGTTCAGTGCCACCTATTTATTTATTTATTTATTTATTTATTTATTTATTTATTTATTTAGACTTTGCTCACACCTTTTTCAGTAGTAGCTCAAGGTGAGTTACATTCAGGTACTCTGGATATTTCTGTGTCCCAGGAGGGCTGACAATCTAAGTTTGTACCTGAGGCAATGGAGGGTTAAGTGACTTGCCCAAGATCACAAGGAGCAGCAAGACTGGTGCTCTAACCACTAGGCCACTCCTCCACTCCAACCTAGTGACTGAACCGTGTGGTCTGCTACCGGTTTCTATGCATATTGCCAACTACTGTTGTTAACTAGTAAACGCCATCCTTTGCATTCTGTTGTCAGTCACATCTAATGACTTGATATATTATCACACTTGTTTTCCTTTTATTATTCTTTCCACAGCAAAAGAATACTTGGGTACCGCTCCCTTCAAACCTCCCTACCCCTCTCCCTTACAGGTCAGAAAGACACACACAAAGAGAATACAGACACTCATGCGGTGGAGCAGATGGGTTGGAAAGAATTCCATCAGCCATAAATCTATTCTACTTGGGAGGTTTGCATCATGAAGAAAATGTCTGTTTTGAGAACTATTTTCTGGACACTTCACTTACTGTAACATGAGCTCATTCTAGAAGAATACATTGGGAATGCACAAGTTTTGGAGTGTAGCAGGTTTACAAATATTCTAGATGGTTTCAAAAACAGTCATGACCAAATCGCTTCCAGTGTTTCCCCTGCAGCTCCAAGACATCGTGAGATGCTATTTCCATCCTGTTTTCTACCACCTGTCCTAATATGGTTGGCTGCCTGTTGATCTGCAAAATGCATTGTGATGAAGCGAAGTGGAAAACTAGGGTTAGGCTAACATCTCATGATGACAAGGAGGTAGGTTAACACAGTTTTCAGGGATTTATGTTTCAACATTACAGTGCAAGCATTCATTTTTGCTTATTTCACCAGCTCACATCTTTGATTTGGCATCTGATCTGAAGCTGTATTCTGGTCCCTGCTAACTCCTTCCTGTGATGACTTGAAATGACCTGCCAAAGTCTGCACAACCACTTTCGAGTAGTAATGTATTTCAGACGACAGAAGAAGCTTCCAAGGGAGAGCCAGACATTAATATTTAAAATAAAAAGGCTCCAAGTGAGATCAGAAAAGACTGTTTCTGTAATCATATAGAAAAGGGACAAGACATAAAAATGTAGAGTGGAATAATTTCAGACAAAGAAACAGCACCAAAGGAGGAAAGCAGGGCCGGTCTTAGGCAGGAGCCTTGCGTTGCCGACTAGAGACCTGCACAGCAGATCCAGCACTGATCCCTTCCCTCCCCGTGAGTCCAGTGCCCTCCCCCAGGTCCAAAAAAACCCCTAATTTATCTTTGCTGTGCCAGCAGTAGTAACGGTAATAGGCTGCCTGGACCGACCCAGTCGTTCCCTCTGCAGCATCTTAAACAGGAAGTTACAACAGAGGAGAGGGACGCTACAGAAAGAAGGACTGGTCAGCCCAGACAGCCCGTTCCCATTGCCAGTGCTGGCAGCAAACTACTGTGAGTATCTGGTCCCTTCTTTGGAGCTAGTAACTGGAGGGTTTTACAGCTGCCACTGCCAGACCGAGCATTTTTGTCTTGAAGTTGGGCCATAGTTTAAAAATCCAGCGGAAAGTGGGGTTTTTTGAGGGCAATTGGTTATTCTGATAATTCCTAATTAATTTGAATTCCTGTTTGTAGCTGGCGCACAGGAGTTGCAGCTGATTGCTTCATTTGTGCTTTCTGATATAATAGATTTACCTGCAGGCTGTTGAGTATGTTGGGTTGCTAGTAGACAAAAAAGTAATCTAAAGCAGTGCTTCTCAACCAAGGAAGTTAAATTTATCATTTTAAACCTCCTTTCGAGGTACGCCTAGGCTAGGTGGCACAGGCTGTGACCCCCCCCAAACTGGCTCACGGTCACTCCAGAGCCGCCAAGTTACCCATTCTAGGAAGGGTTTTAAACTTACATCCCAAAACTGTGCAGTATTTGTACTCCATGATTCTATCCATTGAAATCTGTGTAGCAGGTCCCATAATGCACTAGACGGAGGATTACAGAAATCCAGGACTGGCCAAAAAGTCTCCCTCCTGGAATGGGTAACTTGGCAGCTCTGTCACTCTCCCCTTGTAGGCTGTTTACATAGGAGCCAGTACTGTGGGTGCTGGTGGGTGATGATAACCCCCAATTACTGAGCCAGCTCCTTCACTGTGTCCAGGGAACAGTAATTTGTATTGTGTCTGTGGCCCCCGATCCTTTTGGAATGTTGGCACCTATGGAGGTTCACACCATAGGGATGGATGGGGAAGGAAAGGGGACAAGGAAATGCTGGACTATAAGGGAGGAGTAGAGAGAGGGGTGGGCAGGACAGGAAGATGGGCTACAAGTGTGGGTGGAGAATGAGAGAGAGAGGAAATGTTGGGGTACGAAGGAAGAGGGAGGGGCAGTGGCGTTCCGTGGTTGCCTGACACCTGGGGCGGATCGCTGCTGCGCGCGCACCCCCCCCCCCCCGGGTGCAGTGCAACATGGCGCCCCCCCTGGCGTGGACCCCCTCCGGCGCAGCGCTTCTCACTCCCCCCCCATCCGACAGTCCCCACCTGCCTATCAGCTGAGCTCCGTGCACCCAGCACCTCGAATCTGCAGCGCTGCTGACTGTAAAAGAAGAAAATTGTCTCGTCATTGGCCCTTCCCTCACACTGTGCCCCGCCCTCTGATGTAACTTCCTATTTCCTCGAGGGCGGGACACAGTGTGAGGGAAGGGCCAACGATGAGACATTTTCTTCTTTTACAGTCAGCACCGCTGCAGATTCGAGGTGCCGGGTGCACGGAGCTCAGCTGATAGGCAGGTGGGGACTGTCGGATGGGGGGGGAATGAGAGGCGCTGCGCCGGGGGAGTCCACGCCAGGGGGGGTGGATGGAGCAACCCCCCCCCCACCCGTTGACACCCGGGGCAGACCGCCCCCACCGTCCCGCCCTTGCTACGCCACTGGGGAGGGGAGATGCTTGGAATGGTGCAACCATGTGGGTGAGACCATCAGGGTTGGTTCTCAGGGGAGATGGGTGAGAAGAGTATGGTGAGTACAGAAGGTAGAAGTGAGTCACTGGGGGTGGGGCTAGGCATGGGTAGGGCTAGGTAGGGTTGGGTGGGGCAGGGTTGGGCAAGGAGTAGGGCTAGGCAAGGGGCTGGGGGGGCACCACTGAACTGGTCTGCACAGGGCCCCACAATTGCTAAGACTGGCCCTGAAGGAAAGCATTAATCTACACCCAAAATTAACAGCTATGTCTTCCAACAAATTTTAACAACAGACAAATTACTGCACAGGTTGGAAAAATAAATCTATACCTTGTTACAAGCACAGCTGTATCGTGATGAGAATGATGACTGTCATCAGGGTTGTTCTGGGTCTGTTGCCATATACAAAAGTTTTTTAATGTAGTCTGGGCATTAAAAGAGATAGAAGGTCCCTCCTATTCATATACACACAAAAAAAATGGTGCATTTTAGTCATTTAAAGTTTTTCAATTGCCACGGCACTTTCAGACAAAAGTAGGAAAAGAAAGCTGCCATTACCTGTTCATTATGGATTACGGCTAATTTCACAATAACAATATTAATTAAATTTCCAATGCTTGGGTCCTTATAGATAGAAGCTACCTGTATCAAAATAAATAACTAGCATTAATGATCATCAAGGGAATACAAGTCTGTGCCTTTCCATTTGCCATTGAACCCACTGCTATAAACCAACTTATACATACGTAAGATCTGATACACAGACTCCATTACAAATCTTTAACTTAGATCACTGTTGAGGGATTTACTCTCTGGATCTCTCTGGGGTCCTTTTACTAAGGTGCACTGAAAAATGGCCTGCGGTAGTTAGGCAAGTGTTTTGGGCACGCGGAGATCCATTTTTCAGTGTGCCTGCAAAAAATGCCTTTTTTAAAAATTTTTGCCGAAAATGGACGTGTGGCAAAATCAAAATTGGCGCGCGTCCATTTTGGGCCTGAGACCTAACCACCAGCCATTGACCTAGCGGTAAAGTCTCACGCGGTAACCAGGCGGTAATGACCTACGCACGTCAAATGCCACTCGGTGCGTGTCCGATACGTGCATCCAAAATAAATTCGGACCTGCGTATCGGATGCGTGCCAAAAATGAAATTACTGCAAGAGCCACGCGGTAGCCGGGTGGTAACTCCATTTTGGCGCACATTGAGCACATGTAGATGCTTACGCAGCTTAGTAAAAGGGCCCCTCTATTCCATATAGCAGTCTATTTATCTATCCTGATAACCTACGTGCTACAAATGAAAGTTACGCAATACGCACTTCCACTTTATTTCACATACCAGAAATGAACTTTCTATAGTTGATTGTCTAACTTATTCTATAATTCACTTTACCATTTATGCACCTTAATGCAATACCACTTGTATTTCTCTATCCGGAAATGGTGAACGCCATTACGGCAAAATGTAAGCCACATTGAGCCTGCAAATTGGTGGAAAAATGTGGGATACAAATGCAACAAATAATAATAATAATAAGTGTATATGAAATTAATTGAACCTACTCTAAAGATTCCGACCTCCCTGCCATCTGCTAGATACAAACCGGAGGCATTTTTTCCTGATGCTCCTAAAAAGAGGGAGTTTCCTTCTTCATGGGCCTGATACAATAAACTTTTTCCCCATTGGCCCAGAATGGGAGAAAGGCCTTTGGGACCTGTTTACTAAGCTGTGCTAGAGGCATGTTAGCATTTTTAGTGCGCACTAAGCATTATCGCACACTAACCGTGTAGATGTCCATAATATTCCTATGGGTATCTACATGGTAAGCGCACACTAATTTTTAGCACATGCTAAAAACGTTAGTGCACCTTAGTAAACAGGGCACTTAGTATATTAGGCACTATGCCTGTTCATTTTGATGAAAATAAACCCCAAAGTAGGGCTGGGTCAAGGAAGCTCCAGCACAATAGGTATGAAAACATTCTTAATAACAAAGCACCAACAGTAAAAAGACCTGACATGAGGTCATCTTTCGGCGGAGAGCCACCTGCCTCAGGGGTCACAAGTGCTCTATCAAATGTGTTTTCCCATCTTAGTAATTCCCTTATTCCTTATTTGTCCTGTTTGTCTGTCCTAATTAGATTGTAAGCTCTGTCGAGCTGTGTACGTCTAGTAGCGCTATAGAAATGATAATTAGTAGTAGTCTTTGGGATTCCGGAATCTTGCTGCTCTTTGGGATTCTGCACAGAACCTTGCTACATTGGGATTCCGGAATCTTGCTACTCTTTGGGATTCTGTACAGAATCTTGCTACTCTTTGGGATTCCGGAATCTTGCTACTCTTTGTCCTTATCCCTTATTTGTCCTGTTTGTCTGTCCTAATTAGATTGTAAGCTCTGTCGAGCTGTGTATGTCTAGTAGCGCTATAGAAATGATAATTAGTAGTAGTCTTTGGGATTCCGGAATCTTGTTGCTCTTTGGGATTCTGCACAGAACCTTGCTACATTGGGATTCCGGAATCTTGCTACTCTTTGGGATTCTGCACAGAATCTTGCTACATTGGGATTCCGGAATCTTGCTACTCTTTGGGATTCTGTACAGAATCTTGCTACTCTTTGGGATTCCGGAATCTTGCTACTCTTTGTCCTTATCCCTTATTTGTCCTGTTTGTCTGTCTTGATTAGATTGTAAGCTCTGTCGAGCAGGGACTGTCTCTTTATGTTCAAGTGTACAGCGCTGCTTATGTCTAGTAGCACTATAGGAATGATAAGTAGTAGTTTTCAGGAGAGAAGATGCTGCTGAACAAAGTCCACGTCCAGCATGAGTAATAGGGAACAACTGGAAAGAAAAAGCAACTGTCAGCGTCAAAGATTAACCCCGGATTCTATACAGTGGAACTTAAGTTGTGTGCACAAATCTAGTCATATTCTGGATTTGCGAGTGCAACTTAATTAGCTAAGCCAATCAGCGCTAATTGCCAATTAACAAGCAATTGACACTAATTGGCATTAATTAGAATTTACATGCTCAAGTGTCTAAGCATATTTAATAAAGTGATGCACGTAAATTCTAAGGCGTATAGCTAAAAAGGGGGCATGGCCTTGGGTGTGGAATGGGTGAGTTGTGGGTATTTCTATAATCTACGTACGCTGTTATAGAATACACCCGGTCTGCTCCTAATTTAGGCTTCGGCATTTACACCAAGTTTTACTTGGCATAACTGACCGTGACTAAATTTAGTTGTGCGGACGGGCGCTTGACGTATTCTATAAACTGTGCTGAAATTTAGGCGTATTCTATAAAGTATGCCTAAATTTAAGCATACTTTATAGAATATGCCTAGGTAGGGCGTTTTTTTGCACCAATTTTTTTAAGCGTGATATATAGAATCTAGCCCTAAGCGACTAAAGTGTCCACTATCAAATGCCAAAAATGCCAGAAAGGGGTCATTTTTCAAAAGACACTCAGTGCTATGCTTAGGAAAATTTTTAGCTGAATTTAGGAGCCTATGAGACCAATACTCCAGTTGGTGGTGTTGAACAGTTTGCTTGTTAAAAAGCTAATTATTGGCACTAAGTAGCTCGTTAGTCAATTATATGCACAAATTGGGCATGCACTCAAATTTGCGCACGTAATGTTTGGTGACTTTTATAGAATTAAGGGTTAAGAACCTAACTTGATTGCCACAGTCTAACCACATGTCTTGACTTGTCTACATTTTGCCCTCCTACGTTTTGAAATGGGTTGATCTAGACACCTAACTTGATATTAGTGACTAGACAATTTGAAAGTTAACTCTAAAAGGTGTTACATACCTTGATCAATAGAGATATCTATTTCTAGACAGATAGAGAGGAGGGGGAGAGGAGACATGATAGAGACGTTTAAATACCTCAAGGGCATTTTTGTGTGCAGGAAGAGAGCCTTTTTCAACTGAAGGAGAGCTCTGGAATGAGGGGGCATATGTTGAAAAGAGGGAATAGGCTTAGTGGTAATCTAAGGAAGTACTATTTCACAGAAAGGGTGGTGGAGGCATGGAATGGCCTCCCAGTGGAGGTTGTGGAGTTGAGGACTGTTTCAGAATTTAAAAAGGCATGGGATAAACATGTGGGATCGCTTAGGAAAAGGATGAGTTAGGGGTTACAGAGGATGGGCAGACTGGATGGGTCATATGGCCTTTATCTGCCATCATGTTTCTATATAAGACCCAACACTCTGGACTACAGTAAATAGCAAAGGATCAATATAAAACAGCAGGTGGGAGAAGGCTGGATTAAGATCAACTGATGCTCTAAGAACAGCCCAACAATGGTGGAAGGCCTGCGTTTGTGTTAAGCAATTTGTGGTTTCCTTGAGGAATCCCTTAGATTAAGGTTTTGTGATCTACATACAGTAAATACTATGATCTTCTGGGGCAACTTCAATCCATGGTCCTAGACCTTACTCTTCATGGTGCAAACAAGACTATTTGCAATGAAAAACACCAAACACATTTCTATGCACTACTAGTAATTATTCGTGATCAGTTTGATATGAAACGTAGAGAATAATTCTGGCTGCTTAGAGGTACCTAAGCCTGAACAAGTCCATCAGATTCTGCAGTTCAGATTTTAAGTACCATTACCTCTGTACAGGTCAGCTACCTTATTGAACAAGACCTTTCTGAACGTAGGACTCATTATAATATGATAACTAGCTGAACCTGTAAATCATCAACAGTCAAATGAATAACTTTATTGTTGACCATATTTCTGTAAATTTAGTCTTTCTAGTTATTCTTTCACTAAAGACTTTAACAGAATCAAAACTTCAAGGAAGGATTCAGATTGAGGAGAAAAACTCTCTCAGCTCCAGTCCTTCCCTTCTTTCAGTCCCCAACCTCTCTTCTTTCCTTAACCCCTGTCTTCTCTCTTCCTTCCAATATTCCCACTTGTAGTACAAACCCTCTGCCTCTCTTTTTAGTATTGCCTTACTGGGACAGGACAAAAGTTCTATCAAGCACAGTATCCTCTTTCCAACAGTGGCCAATCCAGGTCACAAGTACCTGGCAAGATCCCAAAAGACTAAAAGAGATTTCATGCAGCTTATTAAGCAGTGGATTATCCCCAAGTCCACCTTAGTAATGTTTTATGGACCCTCTACTTCAGGGTCACAGACTTCCTTAACAATGCTTAAAGTGGATCTCAAATCATTCCTCTTCGAAGACGCTTTTACGCTCTCCTAAAGCTGCCGTCGGGACAGGTCCTGCCAGCCAGTTCAGAACTACTTTCCTTCCCCTCTGCCACCAGCTGTTACCCCATCAATCCTATAAATCAATGTAGTTCCATTCTGCTCCCCACCGTATTGTTTTTTTTCCCCCTCCTCTTACTCTCTCTCTTCCTTTCCTCCTTCCTAGTTTTAGAATTGAAAGCCGCATAGATACATTACTTGGTGTGTGGGATAGCAAGTCTTCAATAAACTCGGAAACTTGAGTGATGCTGCAGTTGAAGACGGCTGCTGCAGCTGCAGCTGCTGCAGCCGTCTTCAACTGCAGCATCACTCAAGTTTCCGAGTTTATTGAAGTAGAGGGGCAAGGCATTCCATACAGTGGGACCTACAACTGAAAAAATAGAATGATGTGTAGTGTCATATCTGATGTACCAAATTGAAATACGCCCAGCAGGTGTTGTTGGCATGAATGAAGAGAACAAAGGGTAACGTACAAGGTCAACAGACGTGCCAGGAAAGGAGGGGATGCAGAATTTTTAATTTTGAAAACCATTCTCTCTAATCATGCTTGCTCCTGTGTCCTAACCTCACTGCCCAATATGACCAAAAACTGTACGTGTGCCCAAGTCTATATGTACACGCATGCTCAAGACCGATAACAATTGCCTACCTAGACATAGAATATATTTAGGGTTGGTATTTGTCTGTCAGTGACTGGCGGTATGTATACGCTTGTACCAGAGCCAGGACAGTCCTGAGCAAAAAATGTACCCCGTATGACACACCCTCTAGGGGTCCTGCCCCACCCACTGTGTCAAGGCCAAGTAGGGGAAACAATGACAGGGAGCAGTTTTAATGCCCCCACTTCCCTTGCACACATTGTGGCCAAACCTGCCCACGTATAGCTCACTATGGCCCTGACCAGAGGACTGAGTCAGGTAGGAGGTGGAAAAGGGCTACTGGTGCTCTAGAATCAAAAGACAGAGTACACTTAGGGCAGAGGAGTACAGAGAGTGAAGGAGGTGGGGAGGAAGGAGGGAGAAAAGATTTTCCAAACAATGGGACTGCAACCAGCAGGCAAGAGAAATAAAAGTGGTCTTCCAGGGAATGTCACGGGTTGTCAGCATGTCTGTTATAATAAACTCAGTTTCTGTCTATCCAAGATATGCAAGGAGCTGCAGTATTAGCAATGGCCACATGGTGTGGTACTTTCTGTTAGACTTTGCAGTACCAGCAGTGGTCACTAGATGTCAATCTTTCCCCAACACACACAAAGTGATATTAGATTGCAATTTCTGAAATATTTTCATGTAAATGATGAGTTACAAACAAAGGAGCCCTTTTACTAATGTGTAGTAAGCAGTTGGCACATGAATTAGTGCTTGGAAACTGTTAATGCATGGTGGTACTGCAGTAATCGTTACCATATTAGCATGACAGTTAGTATGTGTTAATTCAGACACTAAATACATATCCTGTTATGGGGGGAGCGACGAGGCGGTGAGAGGAAGCAGTGAGGAGGTGAGGGAGAGCAGAGGCGGATGGGGGGGTAAGGCAGCGGGGCGGCAGACTAAAATGTACCCCCCCACACCTCGGGCTCTGGCCCCCTCCCACCGCAAGGTCTGGCTATGCCCCTGGTAAGTGCATCCGTGCTGTCACTACACTTACACGCAAAAAAGGGGAGGAGGAAAAAAACCTCACATGAACGTGAGTGGCAAACAAAAAGAAGAGAGGTGAGTCCAAGGAGGATTTCAAGAAGACTTTAATGTAAACAGCATAAAAATGACCCGACACGGCTGTATTTTGGCACAAAGGCCTGCCTCAGGGGCCAGGTAGATCTGTTGAGTTATGGCAAAAAGCTTAACATAAGAGTAAATTCAAGATCCTTGCTGTTGAAACTCTGTGAAATCCTCAGTAAAAATGCTGAGCTGCAAACGCCGTCTGCCTGGCAAACCATCAGTGTTAAGCTTTTCTCCATAACACAAGAGATCTACCTGACCCCTGAGGCAGGCCTTTGTGCCGAAACACGGCCGTGTCGGGCCGTTTTTATGCTGTTTACATTAAAGACTTCTTGAAATCCTTCTTGGACTCACCTCACTACGCTTACCGCATGGTAACACTTTTTTCTGTGTGCACCTGTATAGTAAGATATGGAGAATGTCCCCAATGATTACCGCACTGGGTTGCAATTGCCACAGGGCGACCACAAAGCTTTACTTTAGTAAAAGGTCCACAAAGTGAAAAATACTGCACAATCATTAGAGACAGAAAATTACTGACATATACCATAAGAGTTTACTGTAAAAATAATGAAAAAAAAATGGCATTATTTTACAATGTGCACTATGGAGTTTGTAAGTCCATATTGACATCCACTAGCCATTCAATTCATTCTCTATTTTCATCCACACTCTTGTGGACGGCACCTGTAATTCACCTTTGCTAATGTATTCGAGAGACCATGTCAGTGCAATAAAAGGTTAACAGCTAAATGAAAAGAAAAGAAGCAACAAGAGATAGATAAAATAAGTTCATAGGATGCTGGTACAGTTTTATTGCTACTACTGTGAATTATACTTCAAAACGTTCCCTTCAACATGAATAGCAGCTTTAGCGAAAGTCAGAGCTTAATCAAAACGTGGCATCAACCCAGACCTGAAAGCATCTGATGCACGAATTTATGATGCTGGAAACGATCTCTGAAAATGAAACTGCTCTCTGCATAGTAACATAGTAACATACATAACATAGTAGATGACGGCAGAAAAAGACCTGCATGGACCATCTAGTCTGCCCAAGATAAACTCATATCTTGAATTTGTACCTATCTTTTTCAGGGCACAGACCGTATAAGTCTGCCCAGCAGTATTTCCCGCCTCCCAACCACCAGTCCCGTCTCCCATCACCGGCTCTGGTACAGACCGTATAAGTCTGCCCTCCCCTATCCTAGCCTCCCAACCACCAACCCCTCTTCCCCCCACCTGCTCCACCACCCAATTTCAGCTAAGCTGCTGAGGATCCATTCCTGCTGCACAGGATTCCTTTATGCATATCCCACGCATGTTTGAATTCCGTTACCGTTTTCATCTCCACCACCTCCCGCGGGAGGGCATTCCAAGCGTCCACCACCCTCTCCGTGAAAAAATACTTCCTGACATCTTTTTTGAGTCTGCCCCCCTTCAATCTCATTTCATGTCCTCTCGTTCTACCGCCTTCCCATCTCCGGAAAAGATTTTTTTGCGGATTAATACCTTTCAAGTATTTGAACGTCTGTATCATATCACCCCTGTTCCTCCTTTCCTCCAGGGTATACATGTTCAGGTCAGCATATATACTTACTATAGACATTAATGTCAAAATGTAATGTTGTAGGTTAGCGCCATGATAGTCGACCATTCTGTTGTCTGCCACCACCATGACTTCCACATGTCGAGGGTATGACAAAAAACGCTTTGTTCTTCTGCGTCCTTGGGCTTCCTTTGCTTTGCCAGTCTTGTTGTTATATGCAGATGCTTGTTTTTCTAATACACTACGTTTCAATACCTCCACGTCTGAGAATACATTGCTGCCTTGCCATAATTGTGCCATGTTTTTCTGCTTGTTTTTCCTTCTGTGGTTTTCTTGCCCTGTAATAAGAAGAAAGCATGAGAACTGCACTGAGGTAGAAAGGCCAAAGCTGTCACTAGCCAAGAACAGCAGTAAGAGATTAAAGATATGGTCAGTTAGTTCAGAGACAACAGATAAAGGTCAACCAACCAGACGAAGGTAATACCTGTTCTTGCACTGAACCTGCTGAAAAGTGTATAACTCTTGAAATGTATTAACCTAGTGCAATAAAACAGTATCAGACACTACTCCATTGTGACCTTTATTTCTACGAGAACTAACATGATGACCAAGTTATGTTATTAGACATAAGAAACAAATATATCATTTGCTTTATAAAAACTTATGCAACTTTTTCCAGTGAATTTAGTGCTTCAGGAACATGCTGGCTTGGAATTTATGTACACAAGAGGCATTTTATTTGCAATCATCCTGAAAAATTCTTTTCACTCACCTGTCAATGTGTGAGAACATGCCAGCCCAAGGCAAGATGCTGCCTGAGGCGGAGCTAAGATGCCACCCCCTCCCAGGCCGAGATGCCGCTCACCACCCCATGCCAAGATGTCTCCCCCTCCCAAGCCGAGATGCTGCCCCCCTTCCTACCTCCAGCCCGTTCGCGGTGTTTACCTGTTTTGTCTTAGGCCACCTGATGCCTAAAGAGTGGGGTGGTATCTCCCCACTCTTCGGGGAGCGGCATCTCCTCCTTCCTTCCTTCCTCCACTCCATTCCTGGCATTTACCGTTTTGTCACGTCCCAAACCCGGCAGCGGCAGCGATTCCCATATGCTGCTCTGCTGCCGGCACCTGCCTCTTCCCTTTACTGCCTGAGCCTCTGATGAAACAGGAAGTTACATCAGAGAGGCAGCCCCAGTATAAGGAAGAGGCGGGTGCCGGCGGCAGGGCAGCATATGGGAATCGCTGCCACTGCCGGGTTTGGAATGTGACAAAACAGGTAAACATCAGGAATGGGGTGGAGGAAGGAAGGAAGGAGGAGATGCCGCTCCTCGAAGAGTGGAGAGATACCACCCCACTCTTAGGCATTAGGTGGCCTAATGGTCGTGCCGCACTAGAACCTTCTTCAGTAGGGTAACCTTTAGAGATGAGAAGGTAATTCAGCTTTCACGTTCATCCAGTCCTAAATCTCTTTACTTAGGCTAGAACAGTAGTGTAATAGTGCAGAAGTTGAGAACCAGGGGAACTGGGTTTGATTTCCACTGTGACTCTTTGTGACCCTGGACAAGTCAATGAACCCTCCATTACCTCGGGTGCAAACAGTTTACATATAACATAATATCTAGTCTTATATCCCGCTTACACATTACAGTTCAAAGTGAGTAACAGTAACATCAAGAGCCAGAACAATCCTCTGGGAGGACAATTACAACTAAAATTATGGTTAAAAATCCTTTTGTTGTACAAATTTCTGAAAGAGCAGAGTCTTAATAATTCTTCCTAAATGGCGGATAAGAATGAGATGACTGAAATGTCCTGGCAAACTCTTTCTAATGACTGGTGGTTGAAATGCCAGTTATCATTTCAAACATTTTTAGTCTTTTCCTTCCTCTTGGCGAAGGAAAGGAAAACACACTTGGACAATTTAGTCTCCTGTCTCTTAACAAGACAGCAAATTGGAAAGGGGAGTATAAATACTTTGGCACCAAATCATGTAATATCTTACATAAAAAACAGGCCAATTTAAAAAGTTTACGGCGACCATTTAGAACCGTGGAACCGGTACAGGAAGCAGCGACTGCAGATCGCTGCTACCCAACTTATCCTAGACCACTAGTGCATTGATCGAGTAGGTCTGGGTGGGTGGGGGATGTAGGTAGTGGGAGGCTTTTGGGAGGTGGCCAACTGACTTGTACAGTAGGAAAAAAAAATTCTGTCCTCCCTGAATGTGTGAGTGTGAGAGGAGGGGGCTTTGGCATGTGAGCTGGAGAACACTGCCAAATGCGTGTGACTTCATATGTCTGTAGCAGTGACGTAGCCAAGGGTGGACCCAGGCCCACCCACTTTGGGTTCAGGCCCACCCAGTAGCAGCACCAGGGGTGTAGCTACGTGGGGCCACGGGGTAATGGGCCCCCGTAGATTTGGCCCTGGTCCCCCTACCGCCAACCCCTTTGACCCCCCTCCCGCCGCCAAACCTCCCCCGCCGCCGCCATTGTACGTGCAGGACATCAGACTCACAGACACAGAAGCCTTGCAGATCAGCAACGCGGCTGCGCCGGAGAAGAGGACTTCGGCCAGCAAAGGTACCCGACGGCGACAGCGGCGTCAGGGGAGGGTTGGCGCTGGAGGAAGGGGGGGTCGAAAGGTTGGCGCCGGGGGGGGGGGGTCAAAGGTGGTGGTAGTGGGGGGGGGGGTCAAAATGGCGGGGGGGGGGGGGTCGGCAGCACCGGGGGGGGGGGCTAAAATGTGCCCCGTCACCTCGGGTTCTGGACCCCCCTCCCGCCGAAGTCTGGCTACGCCCCTGAGCAGCACACCTAGCCTCACCAGCTGAAAACTCCCAACAACTGTCCCTCCTGCATACCTTGTAAATAGCAGATCTTCGTCTGCAGTGAGCAGCGACTGATACATACTGCTCGCACCGACCCCACAGCCTTCCCTCTGATGTATTCCCGCCTATGCGGAAACAGGAAGTTGCATTTATTTATTTGTTGCATTTGTTTCCCACATTTTCCCACCTATTTGCAGGCTCAATGTGGCTTACATAGTACCATGAAGGCATTCGCAAGCTCCGGTATAGAAACAAATACAGGTTGATGTTATAGTCTTATAAGGTTTATAGATCTAGACAACAGTTAGGAATAGTAGAGAAGGAGAGCTGTATAGTATACATTATAAGGTTTATTTAAGTTGTGCTGCAGAGATTTAGGCCCTTAAGTTGGGTCCGTAGGGTATGCCTTTTCGAACAGGTGGGTCTTTAATGCTTTCCGGAAATTAAGGTGGTCGTACGTTGTTTTCACAGCTTTTGGTAGTGCAATGCATCAGAGGGAAGGCTGTGGGGCCAACAAGAGCAGTGTGTATTAGTTGCTGCTCGCTGACAGTGAATATCTGCTATTTAAAAGGAATGTGTGGGGGGGGGGGATATTTGAGAGACCACATGGCATGCGGGCGAGAGAGGGAGAGACCAAATCACTTGTGGTTCAAGACGGAGTTCTTCTGCCCAACCATCTTGGGCCCAGGCCCACCCAAAATTGGGTGTCTGGCTATGCCCATGGTCTGTAGAGCCCACAGTTGAGCTTGGCTGAGATGCCCACTTCACACCACAAACTTTGAACCCTGGCTCCACCTAGCCATCAGGCTGGCCAGGCAGTATGTGGTTAAGCTTTCTGTTGCAAATAGGGCTGCAATCAACCAGACAGAGTACAAGACAAGGGATGCCTTGGATCTAATTACAGGTCTTCTGTAGACTGTATTATAGAATTTTATTATATCTGCATATTGAACCAACCTTTCCTTCTGTGCCACTATGCTGATATAACAATAATACTGCTTTAAGACTACTGCCACGTCAGGAGTGGGGTAGCAGCTTAGTGGTTAAAGCAGCGGGCTGATGTCTAGGTTTCAAATCCCATTCAGCTTCCTTGTGACCTTGGAGAAGTCACTTACCCTTCCATTCACTAGGTACTAAAGTAGGTTGTAAGCCCTCTTCAGCAGGTAATTACCTACTATACATGATTGTATCTCACCCTGAGCTCAGGGAAAAAGCAAGTAATTAAATACAAAGCATGGTCTCCCCTGGCTTTCGTTCCAGAGATAACTGCATAAACTGTTTCTGAAGTGGCAGTTTTATAAAATTATTTCAAATCGTGTCTGGAAAAGTGCCATGTAAAATGAAATTAGTTTTACTCCTGTGCAAGAATTTGCATTCTTCTATAATTCTGGTAAATTGCTGTAGTCTTGCTTTCATGAATGTTCCAAATGTCCCTTTTCATCACAAGTTCTCATCTGTTTCCATTCATCAACTCCTTTCAGAACTGACCAGAATATTGAATAAATTCCTGAAGACGGTCAACTATTTTAAATGTGTTCGGAACTTGCCTGGAGGCTTAGTCGCAGTGCTGTAGGGCACCTAGTCAGGTCTTCCTCTCCTCAAGACAGCTGAGTCTGGGGCTGTTGCAGACATAGAAACCAACTCTGTGGGTGCTGAGCAACCCCAATATTGAGCAAGCTCCTTCATTGCGTCCAGGGAGGAAAAAGCTGCATTGTGTTTGGCAACACCAGTCATTTTGAAATGTTGGCGCAAATGGCTGTGGAATCAATGATCATTAAGACCAATTCTATAACAAATTGCTTACATTTACACACCAATTGTGCATCTAAATTACAGAATACTGACTAATCACTTACCCTCCTCCCGATGGTCCATCAAGCCCATCATCCTGTTTCCAACAGTGGCCAATCCAGGTAAGATGCCAAAACAGTACATTTTATGCTGCTTATCCTAGAAATAAGCAGTGGCTTTTCCCCAAGTCCATCTTAATAATGGCTTATGGACTTTTCTTTTAGGAAGTTATCCAAACCTTTTTTTAAACCCCACTAAGCTAACTGCTTTTAGTACATTCTCTGACAACGAATTCCAGAGTAATTACATGTTGAGTAAAGAAATATTTCTCCGATTTGTAAAAAATTTACTAATTTGTAGCTTCACTGCGTGCCCACTAGTCTTTTGGAAAGAGTAAACAAGCGATTCACATCTACCGATTCCACTCCACTCCACTCATCTCACTGCCTAAATCCTTCTGTTAGAGACCCAGATCTTTAGAATAGCAGCTTTCTGCTGGCTGTTGATCTTGTGTTTACACTTTTAAAAAGCAGGGTAGTGCAGAACTTCCAACAAATGATCTTTCTATAAAATTGATCAAGGAACTAGCAAAACAGGAGGAAAATTCACAAATCTTACTGCAGTTAGCTATCCATTCCTTTCTTGGATGCCTGGCACACCCTCCTGGTGGAGGTAGTTGGGACAAAAACAGTGACAGAATTCAGAAAGGCATGGGATAAATACAGAGGATTCCTATCTTGCAACAGGATGGGATCAAAGCAAGACAAATGACATAAAAGGGGGTGTAACTTGTACGGAGCAGTAGGTAAAATCCTAAACAAAGGCGCAGAGAAGGTAACCTGCATATTCTGAACAGAGCAATAAAGAAGATGTGTTTCATACAGTGCATTTTTTCTAGTGAAAAAGGTGACGGTACTCAAATGCCAGGCCACCTTTCAGGGGTGGGGTGATCATTGAGGGACCCACCCCACAATAGCCAGGTCCCTTGCAGCCAGTCAGACACGGCAAAATTTGCGTGTAGAGCCTGAGCTCTTTCATTAAAACTTGACCATGAGTCAATTTTAGCAGACAATGGAAAAGGTGCCGGTACTCGGTACCCCCAAGTACCCCCTCAAAAAACCCTTGGTTTAATATGAGCATCAATGGTGAAAGATATGTATTACCCAAACTGTATCATAATCAATTCAGTGTTGAGGCATCATCAATGAAGTGAACCGGCTATGAGATCTCTTATAACCTCCAGCTATTTCAGATCTGCAGCACGAATTATGAGATAATCATCTGCCTCCTGAGCTGTAAAGATTTTGTTAAACTTTTTTAGAATCTAATCAATTTCTAATTTTAATTTTATTTAAACTCCAATTAAAAGGAAAAATATATGAAGAACGAAAAGCAAACAACAAAAACAGCAGCCCTTCTATTTAGCTGATAAGCGATTACACATCGCACCAGAGCAGCACTGAAAGTAAGTAAATCAAGTTCCCGATGCCCACTATATAGGGAACAAGGTGTTTCAGCTCCGTGGAACCTGCATCTGGGGCAGTCGTGATCTGGGCACTGAGTAACGAGTTAACCGCGATGTTCAAACTGACAAAAAGATGCCAAGACTGAATTTTCCCTTTTTTTTTGGTTTGAAATTCTGCACAGAGCGGCAGGTCCGACTCTAGTCACTTTGCTCGGCAAACTAGATTTACCATGCTATCTGCCGTCTGTTACTATCTTAATTTCCTTCTAATTTTCTTTAGTTACGACAAATAATATTTCTGATATGGCTTTAGAACTGAGCAAATAGCTATGTATTGTTTTACAGCAATAAAATTAGTCTGCTTTTGATCAAATAAGCAGCATATCTAATGGCTCCCTGAGCACAACACCTTTACGTTTCAGTCATCTTAAACTCTTGTAATATGCTGAGGATAACAGATGGTTCTGAGAGATTGCAACTCTATCATTTACTCAAGGGATTCTGTTAACTGTAAGATTGTAAACCCAGACAATTGCTGGAAGGCAGAAAGTACAAAGGGAGCAGCGTTAACCTTTTCTTCATTCAAGAGCCATCCATTAAGTTTTATGATGGCAGTCAATAAATCCTAAGAATAGACAAGACCATGTAAATTTGCAGGTTACTTTTACATGGTTTTCTGTCATCCAGTTTAGGGGGCGGTATTTAAAGGGGTTTAACCTCTCCTGCCCAGTTAAACCCTGAGGAGCTGGCTGGCTGCAGATATTCAGTGGCTCTTAATTAGGTCATAACGCTGAATACTGCTGCTAACCAGCCATTCAGAAAGCAGCTATGTTTGGGGGGCGGAGTTTGGGCAGTGCTACTACTTAAGCTGTGAGCAGTGATATTTGGTCCACTAACAGGCTAAGTAAGCAGAGAAAATTAGGACAGTAAAAGGCTGCTAACAGCTCAATTGTCTTCAGGGTTGCCTCACTAAGGGGACCTATTACTAAGCTGCGGTAGGGCTAACACGCAGGTAGTGCGTGTCAAATTAACACTAGCATCAGGGTAGCGCAGGCACCCGGCAGTAATTCTAAAGTTGGCACACGCTGTTTCCTGCGGTAGAAAATAATTTTATATTTTTTTACTGCGAGGGGCATTCCCGGCAGTAATTGGCAGCACGTCCACATTGTAGCGTGCTGCCTGATTATCTCATGAATCGCACATGCACCATTTTTGCCAAATAAAGAGGTGGCAGTAAGGGCTCAGGCAGCAAACAGCCACAAGCTAATTTTAATATTAGCGCACGGCCATTTACTGCCCCATTGAAAAAAGGCCTTTTTACCCGCCGTGGTAAAATATGGCCCAGCACGTTCAATTTCACGTGTCCAAACTAGCTTTTTACTGCAGCTTAGTAAAAGGGTCCCTAATTCAGATATTGAATACCAGAAGCTGGACATGCCCCGCATTGAATATCAGGACTTAATTCAGCCCGCGACTGTGAGCAGCTTACAAGCCAGTTACTGCCACGGGCTGAATCTTGGGCCCTTCTTAGAATTGATCTTTGTGCCCATTTTTTTTTTAAATCTGTGAATGAGCTTCATTGATCCTGGATGTGCCTAGAATAGGACCTAGTATAGGCAAGGCCTGTCCACCATTTCCCTGTGCGGTTTTCACAGCACTTCTTCCCAAGCACCCAGCACGATGTACTAGACAGTGCTCCAGAAGCAGCCAAGCATGAACTACATTAGTCAGGATATTGTAGGTCAGTCTAACACTTGCCACAGGTCACAGAATTTCTCTTGAGCAGGCTTGTAATTCTGTCAAGTCGTATACTGTTTCTGAGGTATGAACATAAAAGACATAGAGCACTGCTCCAAATATGCCTATATCTGCTGCTTCTTAGGTTTGCATCAATTTATACATGTGCAGGACATAATTTATTTTCATCGGGGTAGGGGGGTTGCTATTAAGAAGTAAAATATGGCATTTTACTGCAGCTTTGTTTAGTCCAGGTGTCACTAACCTGCAGTAAGGGGTTAGGTTAGTGACTCCTGCAGAAAATGAATAACTCAACTTATGATCGACTTCACAAGCTACATTTTTCTGCTCCATGGAAGCTTGTGGCCACTAATGCACAGCCCCATGCTCTCAAGGAGTCTTTCTTAAAGGGGACAGAGTTCAACAATCAGAACCATGCTCCCTCTTCCCCTCTCTGCAAATACTAGCCCTGAAGACTCCTATCCCCATAGGCCCTCTCAAGACCCCATCCTTCCCTAGGTATCCCTGGACCCCCAATCCTTGTAGCCTCTATCCCCTGCCCCTGAAGACCCCTCATAAGCTTTCTGCACTCACTTCAGTCAATCCCTGGGGGTCCATGAGGTCTGGAACAGGAGTGATCCCCAGTCACTCCTGCCCTGTCGGTGCTGGGTTGAAGATGATGCCAGCGACCTCTAACAGTAGTCTCATGCTACTACGGCTAGGGGTAAAGCCTCCATATAAGGGCCTTTTGTGGCTTGATCCCCCTCCAACACCTCCCTGGTTGAAGTACCATGAGAGTATGTATAGGTGCCATTTTGTACCAGCACCAGCAGGGTTAGGAGTGACTGAGGATCAACTCCTGCCTTGACCCTCCACATACCCAGAAATTGACTGAAGCTGGTCCAGATAGCCTACAGTGGGCGGAGGGGGGTCAGTGGAACAATGGAGTGAGGGTCGAGGGAGGGTCTTTTTACAGGGGGAGGGGGAGCACTCTTCAATTTGTTGAGCTCTGGCACCTTTAAGGAGGAGCCTAGTAGTATCAGGCCACTTATCAGCAGTCTGATGCTCCTGGGCAGGAAAAACAACCCAAGCTATTTGTTCATGTTCTACGGAAGTCACTAACCTGCAGGACTGAGCTCTTGCAGGTTCGTGACTCTGATGGTGAACAAAGGTGTGCTATAAACCCAACTTTAACTGCATCTTATTAACTACTTCCTTTATTGGCAAATTTATGAACACTAATTGCCAGACCATCTAGGCTTTTGTTTATTTGGCCCAACAGTTTCCACCAGGAGCATCTGGAGCAACACCTGCACCCTGTGTGACATATCCACTAGCACCACCGCCCCACCCACTGCACCGCAGCCACCAGAGGGGAGAAAACGGATGGGGAGCAATTTCTGCATCTCCGTCTCTCTTGTGCCCTGTGCAGTCACACAGCTTGCATAGTCCTCAGGACAGCCCTGGTTTCCACCTGCTCCCACAGGCTTCCCACTCAGTTTGAGCCAGGTTCCACTGTGCTACAATGTCACAGGGAGCATCCTCTCTAAGCTGTGCATATGTGGGCAAACACACAGATCATGAACCCTGCACACACAGCACAATGTAGCAGTAGCACACACTAGATAATATAACACTGCGACATTTTAATTAGTTGCTAGAGAGCAGCATAGAGAAGCTGAACTATTCGCATCTGCCTCATCTTAGCAGCTGAGTGATTACTTAGCTTAAATTGGCTCACTGCTAAGTTGGCTTTCAATCCCATCCAAGTTTATTTATCATTTCCTACACCGCACATCAAACAGGATGGTGCTATAATAATAATCCTAAACTGCTGGTGATACTGTCATTATTAAATTATAGCAATGTTCCCTCTAAACCTTTGTGACTCTGGGAACGTTGTGAGCTGCAGAAAAAAGGGCCCTGTGCTAGCAGCGGGGGCTGTTTTTCCCGGGTGCTCTAACAGAAACCTTACACCAGGCATAGGCAACTCCAGCCCTTGAATGCCAAAGAAAGGTCAGGTTTTCATGAAATCTACAACGCATGCACAGGAGATAAAATTGCATGCACTACCATCATTGTATGCAAGTCTATTTAATGTATTTTCTTTGAGGATATCCTGAAAACCATACCTAAGACCTAAGTCCCTGTTCGGCAATTGCCAAGCCTCTCTGCCCTCAGATGCCATGAATGCTGCTTCCACAGATTCACCAGTTCCAGATGCCCAGGGCAGAGCTTCCCAAACTATGGTCAAGACCCCAAATGGGAGTCCCAAACCCCACATTTGTGGTCCCAGATGAGTAGGATCTCCATAGGTGCATCATTATTCTTCATCTCCAGGGGAGTCATATAATCTGATTTGGCTCCCATCATGGGGTCACAACCACTAAAAAATTAACAACCGCTGGTCTAGGAAATAGAAGACATGACCAGGGAATAAATGTATAGCAGTGAGTAGGCACAGGCACAGTCCTATCTAGGATCTTTATCAATCTGCGTTAATTTATGGTGTCCATCCATTTTACAGATTAGTGAATACCAATGAAATACATAATTTTGCATAAACTGCTCACTTGTACACACAGAGATGCCAAATCTCACTCATTGGGTCACATTTAAAGTCCCTCACTTTCACACTCTTTGAGACCCTTTTCTCAGAGTGCACTGATCCATATCATAAGAGAAGAAAACTCGTGTGGTCCAAGGAGGTTAGTTTGAGAACAGGAGATGGCATGACATCAAAAAGCTGAAGCTGATCGTATCCCCCCCCCCCCCCCCCATTCCATGCAGCTGCCATTTTGGTACACCCAAATCAAAGCAAACAAACCTATCAGCTGCTGCATCCATGCTGTCGTTGTTTATTGTTCGTAGCATTTTTATTTGATCTCACTTATATTTTCATGCTAGCTTGTACAGATTATAAATGTACACAGCAGGATCCATCAGAACAGAATAGCCTTCCATCGGATAGAGTACCAATTTGTTCTAAATCGTATTCAGTGTGTCATTTGGAGGGGCTGGTTATAGGGACTCCCTAGCACCCTATCAGGCTTGAATTCATGCAGAGAGTTTGGGCCACCATGATGAGAAGCAGGTGCCCAACTTCACAGTTTTTATAAGTACAATGGGGGGTTTTAAAGCATTAATCGGTGCAGACATTTGAGTGATTTGTCAGGTAAGCCTAACTATACTATGTTGCAATAGTCCAGTCCTGTAAGGATCATTGCCTGTACTGTAATGCGGTGTTATATTCTATCTTTATAACACCAGGCTTCCTAAGGCAGTTTACAACAACAGTTAAGATGAACCCATCGGGAAACAGGATATCCGCACTGAAATATGGCCATGTATTACTCTATTCTGTAGAACAGTGTAGAAAAATGTGCACAAAATACAGAGTTTATTATTACTGTTTTTACCAGCTACAATAATTTTTTATGCTGTTTTAGTGATATTCAATTTTATTTCATGATTATATATCAAGATATAAAATAAATAAAAAAGCTGTCAAATAAATAAACCCTTTACCCTCCACCATTTAAGGCACTGCCTATCTAACTGGAACAGCTTTATACTTTTTAGAGAAGGACCATGCATAGGCAGTTCCTTATTTCTAATAAGCATTTCCTATTATTTTCAGCTGCATTTGCTATTGTTTTGGGTGTACCAATGTTGTGGCAAGACCCGCCCACTGGATTCAGCTCCCATAATGGGCCAGATAGGCTGTTCTGTTCTCAATCTAACCTCTTTGGTTTGACTTAATCAACAGGAAGAAATCCGAGTGCATCTTCTTTTGTCATATCAGTTTTCCCTGTACCTAAGTAAACGTGCCCTGAAACTTATGCATATACTTTGAGGTACTGGGTGCAGGTTCATTTTCAGTCTGGAAAATTTACACAGATAACTGCTTTATTACCTGAGCAAATTCCTTTGAAAACTGTCTCTTATTACATCCTCTCTGTCTATAGTCTTTGAGAGGCACCACCAAACACTTTATGCTGCTTTTTTCATTTGCAAGCAATATGACAAATAAAGTTTTCTAGATTTATACTCAGGACACACCATCTGGAAAAAGAAAAAAAAAGAAATCTCATTCTTTGGCCTTCAATCTCAATCTTTGGGATGGTAAATCTTACTCTTTGGCTTTCAATCTCACTTTTTAGCACACTAAATCTTGCTCTTTAAGATGATAAATCTCCCTCTGGGATGACCCACCCTTGGCATCTCTATAAGTACCCCTCCATCGACTAGGACAAAACTATTTTCATGTTCAAAGAGTTTTTTTTCACTCAAGCAGTAGCTGACATAAGTCCTGGACAATCAGAGTGGCAGCATTTTAGCATACAATCTTATTTTAGGTGCTACCCCCCTCCCCCAATAACAAAAATCATTATTGCCATCTGGTAACCATATTGCTAAATCATTTCCTATACTGGAGCACAGGACAATGTCATGCTGCATTAACCATAAGGTCCGCCAGAGATTTCAGCCAACTGCCCAGCACTGTTCCCTTTAAGTTGAGTGGGAATCCTCCAACTGCATTGCTGCCAGTAGGGGGTAGTGCTTCAATATTGTATTTTCAATTGCTAGGGACAGGTAGGTTCTCTGAAGTCCTGCAGAGCTTGCCTGTCCCTCACTATTAAAAATGTGACAGTGAAACAGCACCCCCCACTGGCAGGACTGTAGGTGGAGGACTCCAGCTCAGCTTATAGGGAACAGTGCTGCCCAGAATGAGGTACTTTAATTCATAGTTTATGGCTATGTGCCCGGATTCAAATCTAGACTAGACTAAAAGCAATGCTGGGGCAGAGTACAAAGAAGAATTTAGAACTGTGTATTTTGGATCTAATGGATAATCTAGAATTGAACTCCAGAGAATAAAATTATTTGATCTGAAAGCATGCCTTACAGCTAAAAAATATATGTTGGTACACTAGATAAAACAGGAGCTGCCCTCACTCACTTTGGGGTCCTTTTACTAAGCTGCGGTAAAATGTGGCCTGCGGTAGTGTAGGCGTGGGTTTGGGGCACGCACAGAATTCTTTTTCAGTGTGCCTGTAAAAACGGCCTCTTTTTTCCCCCAAAATGGATGTGCGGCAAAATCAAAATTGCCGCGCGTCCATTTTGGGTCTCAGACCTTACCACCAGCCATAGACCTAGCAGTAAAGAATTTGGACGGTAGTGACCTATGCACGTCAAATGCCACTTGGCACACGTCTGCTACGCGCGCCAGAAAATAAAAAATATTTTCCACACGCATGTAGCGGACGCGCACCAGAAATTAAATTACTGCAAGAGCCATGTGGTAGTCAAGTAGTAAGTCCATTTTGGTGCGCATTGGGCACGCGTAGACGCTTACGCGGTTTAGTAAAAGGGGCCCTTTGTGGAGAAATCAAATCATACCACTCTTGAACTCATTACATTCTAGACTGCACAGCACTTTGCTTAACAGGCTAGGCATTTAATAATTGGGGGGGGGGGGGGGGGAAGGTGGAACAAATAAAAAATGTTATAATTAGTAGATCAGACAAAACATTGTTATATTGAAGATATTGTAGAATAAAAATGATATTCCAATAAAATAAATTATCAAGAAGGCACATTACACTTAGCAGGTTGTAAATTCTTTAGAATCTTGTATTTACTTTGGGCCCTGTTTACTAAGTCGCACTATAGGTGCGCAAACTCTTTAGTGTACGCTAATGATAGAGACATCCATTATATTCCTATGGGTGTCACTAGCGTTAGCATGTGCTACTTTTTAGAGCGCACTAAAAAGTTTGCGCACCTACAGTGCGGCTTAGTAAACAGGGTCCTTCATGTCTAATGCTATTTGTTTCCATAGGCCACGTTATCAAGGCCTATGACTCAGATGGCTTTGAGTGCAAAAACTGGAAATAATGCATTCTATTTGCCATTTTACCATACAGCATCATCTTTGCAAAACTTTCTCCTTTGCTAAGACTAAAACTTGCATGGAGTCTTCCACACACGCAATTTTATTCCAACTAGTTGCTAATGAGCTGCTGTGATGCAAAATGATGCCAAGCAGCTCATTAACTATTTAGACTGTAGCAAAACTTGGTGCAAAATTAGTTTCACAGGAGAGACACCCCCCCCCCCCCCCAGCAAGAAATACATCTCAATGAAGTGTAGTTAAGACCAAATTTATCACCACTTATTACTTCTTAAAGTCAAGTTTATCGACAATGACTGCAAGACCTAAGCTAAAATTTGCGTAGCATTTTTTAGCTGGATTTTTGCATGAGTGCAAAATAGTGCACAAAGGGGTATTAGATTTTGTAGTTACCATGGCTTAACACAAACAAGTAAGGCATGATAGCTGCAAATCTAATGCAGCAACTAATGAGAACCTTCCTTGCAGGTCCTATGTTAACATTTCCATTAGTGCATGGTACTCAGGTTTAAGTAAGCACAAAACACTTGCCACCTTCTATTTAACAGAAGGCATTTTGCAGGGATCACACTGTAACCATCACTTCTGCAATGATTGCAGGTCCACTTAGCATCTCCTAAATAGGTGCTTACTTAGAACTGATAATAGCAGATGCCTTTGGATCACAGATTGTCGCTTCTTTCCTAAATGTTTGTGGTTTACTACCTCCTGTTCCAAATACGCCCTTCCCTATAGTGTGGAAAGCACAATAAAATTTAAAACAACATACAAGCCCCTAAATGTTATTTTTAAAAACAAGCATCAGTGAAGCCTTGGCAACGATTTATGGATGTGTGTTCACATTTTGCCTTACAGTCTCTGAATACTTGTTTGCATGAATACCTATAAAGGGAATACCTCTGATTTGTCTGTTTCTTGAATTATATCTGTAATTTTAAGTTAGCACTTTACTATCGATTCTGTATCTAACCTCTATTAAGTGTTCACTCTGACCACTTACCTGTACAACCAGTTGATAAATGTGTTTCAAAGAGTCTATCAACTTAGCAACTCAACAAATCCAGTGCTTAAATGCTTCCCTGGGTGTGTAAATTTTCATTAAGGTTATGATTAAAAAGCTTTGCTCCAGCTGCTGTTTACCCTGCTACCTTCTGGTGAAGTGCTGCGCAAGGAAGAAGACAGTGTAACTACGCATGACAAGCCCAAATTATGGAGGAAATAATACTCTTCTGATACTACATTTCAATTCCCTACAACCATACAGAGCATTTTCAGCTTCACGGACATTTTAACTTAACTAAGAGGGGGAAGTTATCAAGGTGGGTTGCCGTTAAGATGGGTTATTTTACTGTTAATATCAGTTATTAGTAACCCGGTCTCAATTCATTAAATGGGGCTGTGATAAAACAGCACAAGTTAGTGGTAAAATAATATATTGTAATGGTAACCTACATTTATAATTTCCCCACTTAGGGCTTGGCTAAGCTTGGCTTAGTAAACAGGGCCCTTAGTGTGAAGAGTTTCAGTCTCTGGTAACCAGAGCTGATATTGTGATGTCATAATGCCTCATTCCACCAATACCTAAGAGCCAACCCCATCAGTGATGTCACAATGGCTGGACTGTCCTATACTTGGCTCACTTTCCCTCCCCCCCACTTAGTTTCAGTCTCTGGTAACCAGAGCTGATATTGTGATGTCATAATGCCTCATTCCACCAATACCTAAGAGCCAACCCCATCAGTGATGTCACAATGGCTGGACTGTCCTATACTTGGCTCACTTTCCCCCCTTAGTTTCAGTCTCTGGTAATCAGAAACTCTCACAGATCAGCTCGTTTGTACCTATATCTGCATTACCCAATCTACAGTGGCCTCAAGTATAAAACCACTTACGCCTCCACCTTTTCCTATATTAGCGCACAACTGTGGAATGGTCTACCTAAATTCGTGAAAGTTATCCCTGATCATCCGACCTTCAAAAGATACCTTAAGACCTACTTATTCGGAAAGGCTTACGCTCTTGACCCACCCCGCACAGCTACCTATTGAATTCTATTTTCTATCCATATTTTCCACCTCTGCTATTGTCCCTTTCCCACAATGCCATTGAAGATTTGATGTATGCTTTTGTAAATTACTGTAAGCCACATTGGGCCTGCCCTGGGTGGGAAAATGTGGGATATAAATACTGTAAATAAATAAATAATGCCTCATCCACCAATACCAATACCTAAGAGTCAACCTCATCAGTGATGTCACAATGGCGTCATTGTCCTATTACGTGTAGCAGTGATTTTGATTTCTAGAGACATTGTTTTGTGGAAGTTATCAAAGTGGACTACCATTAAGATGTGTTACGTTACTGTTAACCCCAGTTATTAGTAACTAGGTCTCACTGCAAAAAATGTGACCTGTGCTAAGACAGCATGAGATCATAGTAAAATAACATATCTTATGGTAGCCCAAGTTGATAATTATGACCTTATGTATAAAGGCAAACAACGCATGTAACTTAATTGGCTTAACAAGCTAATCAGCGTTGATAACAGCTCTCAAACAATAATAAGCACTAATTGGCAATAATTAGAATGTACGCGCACAACTCGCTAAGTGCATTCTGTAATGCACTGCGCCTAACTTCTAACACATGCAGGCAAAAAGGGGCATGGCTACCAGCAAGGAAATTTACGTGCACAGATATAGAATATGGCCCAGTGCGCCTAAATCTATGTGCCAGAATATACGTCATGTTTTCGCTGGTGTAAATGGAGACGCGTAGTTTTAGACACTGAGATATCAACTAAATGTAATCTAAATACCACACCTAAATATAGGCGCCGCTTATAGAATATGCTTAGTCGGCATTGATTTCCGCGCCAATTTTTTAGGCGCCGTATATAGAATCCCCCCCCCCCCATGTGCTGACAGCAGATATTCAGCAGGAGATAGCTATTCCCTGCTAAAAATTCATGGATAGCCGGTGAAGTGCTATTTAACCATCCAGGAGCCATTCCTGGATGGTTATATATCACAGAATATTAGAGGGACAGAACTGTAAAATTCCTTAATTTACATGCTAATATCAGTGGCATTGCTATGGGTGGGCCTACGTGGGCACAGGCCCACCCAATGGTGACTCAGGCCCACCCAGTGGCAACACTACACTGCCCTCTCCGCTTTTTCCTCCGTGACATCCCAGCACCTCCACTTCTGTCTCTGAACCCCATCCTTCCCCAGTGTACCATACTGGTATGTTCAGCGCCTGCAGCAATTCATTGTTGCTGCTTGTGCCAGCCCCGCAGGCTTCTATCTGTCGTGTCCCATCAGACAGCAAAGAGGCAATGACATCAGTGAGGGCGGGATATGGGCACGCAGCAGATGGAAGCCTGCAGGGCCGGCTCAAGCAGTGAGAATGAATCGCTGCAGGCGCCGAGGATGCATGTGGTACACCGGGGACGGACAGGGTTCAGCGACAGAAACAGATGTTGGGACGCCACGGAGAAGAGGAGGGGAGATGCGGGGGTATGTGAAAAAAAAATCTGTATTTTTAAAAATATCTCTGGGAAGATATGGGGGGGGGGGGGGATGGAAGGCCTATCCAAGTTACCTCTGGGCCCATCCAAAATATTGAGTCTGGGTACGACTCTGGCTAACACTTATATCAGCTTTTGAGCTGATATATGTGCTACCACAAACATGTTCACTCATTCTTTTGCAGTTATGCTAGTACTTTATTTATTATCTCATTTGTACCCCACAGTTTCCCAACAGAGTCAGGCTCAATGTGGCTTACAATGCACCACAGAGGCAGACGCCAATGAAGTAAAATGAAGCTAATACAGCAGAAAACCTACAAGAGATAATAGGGAAGAGTAGGAATGGACGGAAGGTGAAGGGAAACTTTGAGGGAAGAGAGAAGGGGGATGTGTCCAAATGACTCTAGATCGATGCGCTTCCAGCAGTGGAGACACTGGAAGAGGCCGTGGGATAAGCACTTCTGAATAACATGGTCTTCAGAGATTTCCTGAAAGTTAGATGATCTGTGATGGTTTTGATGCTCCTCGGCAAAGAATTCCAAAGCTGAGTGCTAATGACAGAGAAGGAGGTAGCATACGTGGACTTGTACTTGATGCCGTTGCAGTTTGGATAATGAAGGGTAAAGTAGGTATGTGAAAATGCAAATTGACTAGATGCATTTTTATAAACCTACCCTCTTTGACTTACTTTCTGATTGTCCAGAGACTAGCTTTCATTAACTGCTACACATTTTATAAAATCATATAATTTGTTTACCTCATGAAAATCCTCTGTATGTTCGAAAATAATATTTAAGAGAATTCAAGAGAGGAAAGCATCAGATCACTGCATTCATTACTCACACAGAAGGCACCCCGGCCTGAGAACAGTCCAGAGGGCATGAAGCATTCAAGAGCGCTGAACAGTACAAAGCAATTTCCATGGGTAAAAGGTGTGAAGGGAAATTTTACAATGGGTAAAGGCTCAAAACACATCACGGCCTTTATATAATTACACACACAGATCCTGCAGGTGCAGACATTTACACCTGTTCCAAGGCAGATGAAATTATGTACATATATGTGCCAGTATGAACTGGCGCATATGCACATACTAAAAATTATGCATAAGTGCTAATCCTGCTCCCACTCCACCTCCACCCTGGGGATACCTGCGTATGTTATCATGTAAAAGTAGCTGCTACATAAGTACATAGTATTGCCATACTGGGACAGACCGAAGGTCCATCAAGCCTAGCATCCTGTTTCCGACAGTGGCCAATCCAGGTCACAAGTACCTGGCAAGATCCCAAAAAAGTATAATATATTTTATGCAGTGGATTTTCCCCAAGTCCATTTTAATAATGGTCTACGGACTTTTCCTTTAGGAAGACATCTAAATCTTTTTTTAAATCCTGCTAAGCTAACTGCTTTTACTACATTCTCTGGCAACGAGTTCCAGAGTTTAATTACATATTGACTGAAGAAAAATGTTCTCCGATTCATTTTAAATTTACTACATTGTAGCTTCACCGCATGCCCCCTAGTCCTAGTATTTTTGGAAAGAGTGAACAGACGCTTCACATCTACCCGTTCAACTCCACTCATTATTTTATAGACCTCTATCATATCTCCCCTCAGCAGCCTTTTCTCCAAGCTGAAGAGCCCTAGCCACTTCAGCCTTTCCTCATAGGAAAGTCATCCCATCCCCTTTATCATTTTCCTTGTCCTTCTCTGTACCTTATCTAATTCCACTACATCTTTTTTGAGATGCAGCGACCAGAATTGAATACAATATTTGAGGTGCATAGGTCATCTCATGCACTGGAACAACTGTAGAAGATCCTATCTGAGGTCATAAAGAGAGTAATTCTATAATTTGCATGCTAATTACATGCGCAAATGATTGGAACAGTGGTTCTGAACCTCTCTTCTGTTGTGACACACCTGAAAAATATTCACGTATGTGACAAACTGAACATTAAGGGGCCCTTTTACAAAGGCACGTTGAAAAATGGCCTGTGGTAGTGTAGACGTGTGTTTTGGGCGCACGCAGAATCATTTTTCAATGCCGAAAATGGACATGTGGCAAAATGAAAATTGTCGTTCATCCATTTTGGGTCTGAGACCTTACAGCCAGCCATTGACTTAGCGGTAAAGTGTCACGTAGTAACCAGGTGGTAATAACCTACGGATGTCAAATGCCACTTGGCGCACATCCGATATGTGCGTCTAAAAAGAAAAATTATTTTTGGGATGCGTGTATTGGACGCGCGCCAAAAATTAAATTACTGCACAAGCCATGTGGTAGCTAGGTGGTAACTCCATTTTGGTGCACGTTGGGCACGTGTAGACGCTTACACGGCTTAGTAAAAGGGCCCCTAAAACTCACAGTTGAACAAAGCAGCCTATATTTTTCATTGTTGTATGTTTAGTATGAATGTGTCTATCCCATATCAAAAAACTGTTTGCAATACATCAGTTCCAGATTTCTCATTTGTCATACAACAAAACAGAGTCTTTTAAAGTGGCGCTATATCCATTTTGAGATGGAGCAACCAAAACTGCAACAAAGGCATAACGATATTGGATAATCCCAAACCTAAGAAAGACGTTGAGTGAGCATCGTTTAGTTCTTAATCCAGATAAGACTGTTGCCTGTTGGTTTTCTGGTTTCTCCACACCTCCATCCGTGCTTCTCATCCTGCAGCACAAATTACTCCTGCACTGACGATCCTAGGTCGGCTGCCACCCGGGGCAGATCACCGATGCGCACCCCACCCCCCCTGATGCAATGATACCTCTCGGCGCATCAACCCCCCCCCTCCCCCCCGGGTGCATTCTTGGCTGCTGGGAGCAGCCGCGCGGCTCTCAGTTCCGCTGGTTCCCTGCTCCCTCTGGCCCAGAACAGGAAGTAACAGGCTCTCTGTAGCCCTCCAGCAGCGTGCACCCGCGGCAGACCGCCCCCACCGCCTCGCCCTTGGTATGCCGCTGTACTCCTGCTACCAATTTCAGATATTTAGGAATTATTTAGGACTCTGCCCTCTCCTTTAAACCTCAAACAGCACACCTGTATAAAACCTCTTTTTTACTCTTTCGTCAGCTTCGAGCAGTTCAGCACTTTTTTTTAAATTATAATGACTACCATGTCCTTCTTCTTTCTTTAGTTCCTAACTTGCAGATTTACCACAGTCATCGCTGAAAAGGTTACAAACTCTCCAAAACACTGCAAACAGCTTACTATGTCCTGCTAATCGTTCAGATCATGCTGCTGCCCTTTTGAAACAGCACCACTGGCTACCTGTAAAGCAACGCATTATCTTTAAAACAGCTATTTTAGCATTTAATGCTTTCCAACTTGGACTTCCCGATTATCTTGCCTGTCTCACTATCCCATATTTGAATTCCAGTGCTCTTAAATGTATATATTTTTGATACTGTTTCATGGTTGTTCTATTATTAGGTTTCAATTTATTGTTTTCAAATTTACCTCATTTATTGTATTTATGTTTATTCTGGGTTATTTTACTATTGTTACGCTGTTAACAAAATTGTAAGTTTTAGGTTAAACTGTACCTGCTGTACACCACCTTGGGTGGATCTCTTCATAAAGGCAGTTAACAAATCCCAATAGATAAATAAATAAATAAAACTTAGGGAAAAGAAACCCCAGAGTTTTACACCCACCTATCCTATGGATATTTTTCCCTTCAAAATAATGTGTGCAGTTTTAAAAAAAAAATGCACAATTATACATGCTGCTTTACTCCCCTCTCCTGAATGCTGGTAAGGTGGGCAATTTAGTAGAAGCAGGGAATGCAACAGTGTGGGGAGGGTGCAATTTATCCCCAGAGATGGTGGGCAATTTTCAAAAAGTCCTTTTACTTGAGTAAACAGCCAGATTCCTATGTTAATGAATTTTAGAAACTGCTCTGAAGTATCTTTCAAAGCCATGACATGATAAATTGATTGCCCTGTTTGGAACAATGTCTGGGAAAGGGATACAGACACAAGGAATTTTGACAACAGCAAACAGCTTCTAGACACATTGGTCCTACCGCTTTCAAAAATATATTCTCTGCCAAATGGATGCAGCAACACTGAAACACTTGAGTTAACAGATACTCTGATAAGGAAGAATTTCCTCAGCCATCAAGCCCTCAGCAGGTTTCAGGTGAAGACCCAATGTACTTATTTGTTATGTCAACAAACAAAAGATCCATGACCCTCTTATAGAATGATAACAGCCAAGAATTCTAGAGGGCTCATTATACCGTCCCAGAAAAATACTCTTCAGATTTGCCTCACCTCTTTAATTTTAGGGAGCCAAGATCCTGCAGAGAGGTTACACTGTCTTTAAGCCAACTCATGAGGGAAGGAAATAAAAGATAATGAGAATCACTTTCAAGTCAGCTCTCTTTGAGCACCTTTTGGAACAAAAGCAAAACTCGATCCAAAGGAAAAATTCTATGGTATTGAGGGACAGCGACTTCACTTCGGCAAATGTATGGGACTTTTGTCTCTGTGTGTTCCACTGCTGGCTCCGTTGGTACCGCCTCCTCTATTGTTGACTTCCTGTTTCAGAGGTGGCGGGACCAGCAGAGCCAGTAGCAGTGTGCAGAGAAGCATTGGCCTTGCACCTCTTTTTCGGTTTTTGTGCTGACATAGGTCCCAGGAAGAAACAGCAGAAGAGGGAAAGGCTGCGATTGGGATTGGGTAGGCTTAGCCTCCCCAAGCCTCTTATATAGGGTGCCTATGAAAGCTGCAGTGCCGCAGAATAGATTTTGTCTATCAAAAATCAATAAATCTAGAGGCATACAATATGGAGAGCTGATAAAGCGACCAACAGTCAAAGTGCCAAAAATAAGAAAAAAAAAACATGAGTCTTATTTTAATATAAAAAATCGTTTCAGAAGCAACATCTCATCATACAGTATTTTTCATACTGATTTACAGAAAAATGTGGGACAGTCTCTCTCATGGGCACAGACAAATGTACAGGGCCAGCTCTACAATGAGGCAGACTAAATATCCACCAAGAATACCAGAACAAAGGGTGTGGTGGCATGGCACTTGCATGACTGGCACATCAGTGGTAAGGCACTTTAAGAGCCTCTCTCAGCAGGGCATTGGGCTTTATGCACATGTACAAAGCTCAAGACCTGCCAGATCCCAAACCCTAACAGGAGGTTTGTGTCAGTGGGAGCAGGAAGAATCATGCCTTCAGCAAGTGCATGTGCTCAAGGCCGACTGCCATGCTAACAGTAGCATTTGGAGCTGCAGAAGTTGGGTGGTTCAGGCAGGGATGGAGGGGGGGGGGGGGGGGAATGGCAGCAGCAGCAATGAAAGAAAGGAGGAAGCAGGGCATGGAAGTAAATGGGGGAGATGCTGGACACATAGCGAGGGAGGGGTTAAGAAGGGATGATGCTGGACATGAGGAGAAGGTATGGATGGGAAGATGCTGGACTATGTGGAGGGGTAGTAAATGGAAGGAGAGATATTGGACTATGGGAGGGAGTTAGGGAAGAGGAAATGCAGGACCACGTGGGAGTGGAGGTAGGGCCTTGAGCCATACTGATGGGGGAGGGGCACATGACTAAAGGTTTGTCTACTCTTGGGCTGGTTTTGTTGACTGTAAGGTTAAAACTAATATTACAGCTATAATGATAACAAACTAGCACCAAAAACATATTTTTTAAATGTTAATTTTATACAGGTGAAATTATTAGGAAAGGGATGCTAAATACAGGGCCGCGCCGATGCGGTAAGCGAGGTAAGCGCTGCAGGGGGGCACCCACCTTTGGAGGGCGCCGCCGCGGTGCTTACCCTCACCCCGGCGCCCCAGCCCAATCGTGGACTTCAGACTTCCCTGCTGCCCTCAAAAGCGTAGCGCTTTTGCGAGGCAGCTCGGGCTCTCCCTCCTTCCTTCCTTGGTTCCCGCTCTGGCTCCCCGATCAGCAGCCCCCCCCCCCCCCCCGCGTGTTTTAACCTTTACTCTCTGACGTGGCAGCGATGTCAATCAATGAAGAACGCACAACAGACTCGTTTCCAGCTTCTCTCTTCACACAGTGTCCCGCCTTCAGCATCAGCGATGATGCATTTCCTGTTCCCGCGAGGGCGGGACACTGTGTGAAGAGAGAAGCTGGAAGCGAGTCTGTTGTACGTTCTTCATTGATTGACATCGCTGCCACGTCGGAGAGTAAAGGTTAAAACACGCGGGGGGGGGGGGGGGCTGCTGATCGGGGAGCCAGAGCGGGAACCAAGGAAGGAAGGAGGGAGAGCCAGAGCTGCCTCGCAAAAAACGCTGCAGCCTGCCACATGTAGGGGGAGGGCAGGGGAGAGGAGAATTGTTGGCCATGTATGGATGCAGGGCAGGGAGAGAGAAGAAATCACTGGACAGGAGGGGAGAGGGCAGAGCAGGGGAGAGAATTGCTGACATGGATGGAGGTGAGGGCAGGGAAGAGAGGAGAATTGCTGGGCATAGATCGAGGGGACAGGGGAGAGAGGAAATTATCTGGAGATAGATGGAGGAGAGGGCAGGGGAGAACGGAGAGTTCCTGGACATGGATGGATGGATGGATGGATGGAGGGGAGGGCAAGGGAGAGAGGAGAATTCTGGACATGGATGGATGAATGGGGGACAGGGGAGAGAGGAAATTTGCAGGATATGGGTGGATGGATGGAGGAGAGGGAAGGGGAGAATGGAGAGTTGTTGGACATGGATGGATGGAGGGGAGGGACGTCAGGAAGGAGATGCACATGGATGGAGGGGAGGGAAGAGAGGAGAAATGCTGGACATGGATGGAGTGGAGGGCAGGGAAGAGAGGAGAAATGTTGGACAAGGATGGGGGGGAAGGAAAGATAAAGGAAGGAGATGCACACGGATGGAGTGGAAGGGAGAGAGGAGAAATGCTGGACATGGATGGAGGGGAGAGAAGACAAAGGTTGTAGATGCACATGGATGGAGGGGAGTGAGGAGAAATGCTTTATATGGATGGAGGGGAAATTGCTGAATTTAAAGGCTGGATTGGAACACTTTGAGGGCAGATGTTGAAACTGGAGAAAGGATAGGGTGGTAGACAGGACGCATAAGGACACAGAAAGATGGTGGACATGGTGAGAGAAAAAAATATCAAATGGAAAGAAGACACTGGGACCAAAGCTAATAGAAAAACTAAATGCTCTGACAGCAAAGGTAGAAAACATTTTTTATTCAAAATTTATTAATTGGAATATGTCAGCTTTTGGAAATGTACATCTGTGATATTTTGCATGTAAGTTTCAATGTTTCTAGTATTGCTGCATGCTGAGTCTGACTTCTTGTATTTTGCCTTCATATCTGTTAAGCCATGTGTTTTTCATGTGTGATCAAGATGCAGTATTCTACTAGCGTGAAGTATTTGCAGCCCTTTTTGTTTTATTTTGGTTTCACTAGGTTGTGTACTGGTGTTTTAGAGCCCGGTGTAATTATAGTGCTGCCTTTCCACACATAAAGGTTGTAGCTCGTCCTGTCCTTGGAATTAGTGCTGTTATGGTTTGGTAAGGCAATGAGTGTGTTTTGCACAAGTTTGTATATAGTGTTTTGCAGTGGAGAGATTGTGTGTTGGCCTTACTGAGGTGGCACCAAAACACCAGAAAGGGTGTACAGCGTAAATCATGACACACTACCTCTTGAAGGATCTACATATGGTCGTTAATAAAAGGAGCTCATTGTGAACACTAGCCACCCTAAAAGGGTGTTTTTTGGCTCTACACATATCATGATATTATGATCCCTTGTTTCATATTGTTGACGGTCTGCATGTTCCGTATGGTGGTATATTGGTGTATTAGGGTCTTCTCAGTGTAATATTTATGGTACAGTAAGGTTCTGAGTGTGTTTTTGCACAAAGTTGTGCATAGTGTTTTGCAGTTGAGTGATTGTGTTTGGTATATGCTTTGAGCAACCACTTTATTCTTTGACATATGATACATATCTAATATCTAAATTTAATAAAAGGTATTAACTGTGACTTTTATTTTTACTTATTTTTTTTCTGTGTGTTGTCAAACACTTATGGAGGTAAGCTCCGCCCCTGGCCCACACCTAACCCCGCCCCCTTTAGCCTCCCCAAACAGTTGGGCCACCGACCGCCTATGGCAGGCATGGATGGGAGGGCAGAGAGACAGGCATGGATGGGAGGGCATGGATGGGAGGGCAGAGAGGCATGGATGGGAGGGCAGCAGCAGGGCCCAGGGAGAGGACAAATTGCTGGAAGGGGAGGGGAGAGAGGAGGATTGCTAGCTATGGATGCAGCAGGGAAGGGCAGAGAGGGACAAGGATGGACATGGGGGCCCAGGGAGAGTACAATTTGCTGGAAATGGAGGGGAGGGGAGAGAGGAGGATTGCTGGCTATGGATGGAGGAGGGAAGGGCAGAGAGGGACAAGGATGGACATGGGGGCCCAGGGAGAGGACAAATTGCTGGAAATGGAGGGGAGGGGAGAGAGGAGGATTGCTGGCTATGGATGGAGGAGGGAAGGGCAGAGAGGGACAAGAATGGACATGGATGGGAGGGCAGGACCCAGGGAGAGAGAAGAAATTGCTGGAAATGGATATAGAGCAAGAAATGAAGAAGAAAGGAGGAAAGTAAAGAAATAAATGGAAAGGAAGCCCTGGAAATGGAGTTAAGAGGACAGATAGCAGCAGACTCAGATACTGGGCCAGCATGATCGGAAAAAGAAAGTCACCAGACAGCAAAAGTAGAAAAAAATCATTTTATTTTCATTTTAGCGTTTGGAATATGTCCACTTTGAGAATTTACATCTGCTATCTTATTTTGCAATGTATAGCAATTTGTTTCTAAGAATATTGCTGACAATTCCTGTCAGTGTGGCAAGTGGTGAGCGATCATTTTCACAGGGGGGGGGGGGCGTGATCATTTTCACGGGGTGGGGGGGGGGGGCGCCAACTGATAGTCTGCAGGGGGGCGCCAGAGACCCTAGGCACGGCCCTGGCTAAATAAGACCAAGAATTCTATAATGCCTCTGTATCGCTCTATGGTGTGACCTCACCTTGAGTATTGTGTTCAGTTCTGGTCTTTGTATCTCAAAAGAGATATAGCGGAATTAGAAAAGGTTCAAAGAAGAGCGACCAAAATGATAAAGGGGATGGAACTCCTCCCATATGAGGAAAGGCCAAAGAGGTTAGGGCTCTTCAGCTTGGAAAAGAGACGGATGAGGGGGGATACGATTGAGGTCTATAAAATCCTGAGTGGTGTAGAATGGGCAAAAGTGAATTGAATTTTCACTTTTTCAAAAAGCACAAAGGCCAGGGAACACTCAAAGAAATTAAATGGAAATACTTTTAACACAAATAGGAGGGAATATTTTTTTATTCAAAATGTAGTTAAGCTCTGGAACTTGTTGCCAGAGGATGTGGTAACAGTACTTAGTGTATCTGGGTTTAGAAAAAGATTTGGACACGGTCCTAGAGGAAAAATCCATAGTCTGTTATTGAGATGGACACGGGGGAAGCCACTGTTTGCCCTGGGATTGGAAGCATGGAATCATGTTACTATTTGGGTTTCTTCCAGGTACTTGTGACCTCGACTGACCACTGGGCTAGATGGACCACTGGTATGACCCATTACGGCATGTTCTTATAGTTATCCTCTCTCAAATTAATGCAAAACATATACATAAACTTTAAGAAATTAACAATGTGACTACTGGTGCGTAAACATGGCCACCTTTATTGTATGACCATCCTTTCTCTGTTTGTGCAGGAATAAAATATGATCTCCACAGTGGTAGTATCCAACCTATTCAAAAGTTTATCACAGGGCAGAGGTAATTTGACCTGAACTTTACTTAAGCCCTTAATTAGATTACTGACATCTGAGCACTCAGCTGAACCAGTCAATCAAGTTGATAACAAAGCAAAGAGCTGTGGAGGGACAGTGAAAGCATATTAGCCACTTTCTCTAATGCATAACTTATGGACCCTACAAGAAACAGCCTGACTTTACTTTACAGGGGAAATTTCACAACAAGGTGCCTATTTCAAGCCTATTTTATGAAGACAGTAGGGGGCAATTCTATAAGTGGGCCCTTCCTTTTAGATGCCCCAATGCTGGGTGGTCTCAGTCTATTCTGTAAAAGTATCTAGGCACCCAGATTTGCTATCGAATACTAGCGTAACCCAGTGGCATAGTTAGCTTGGTTGCTACCCGGGGCGGAGCACCATCTTCTCCAAGCATGTACCGTCTCCCCCCCCCCCCCCCCATCCCCGCTGCTACTTCCCTCTCTCCAAGTAGTAAAGGGGTGCATTGAGCAGTCGCGCAGCTGTCGGCTCTGCCGGTCCCCTGCTCAGGTACAGGAAGTTGACATCAGAGGGGGCAGGGAACCGACAGTGCCGACAGCCATACGACTGCTCAGTGCACCCCCTTACTGCCTGCACCCAGGGCGGACCACACCCATCCCCCTACCCTTGGTATGCCACTGGATGTTACGCCTTGCAGTGCATATTGCTCCAGCGTATTATTGGTGTTTTTTCCATTTGTGACTCTGTGCAGTTGACTTGCTTTGAACTGCTATGACCCCTGAGGAAGGCTTTGTGCCGAAACATGGCCCGTGTAGGGTCTCTGTATCAGTAGATTTTGGCAAATAAACTTTTTGATGCTTTTATCTCTTGTTTGCCTTGGTCATTTGGAATTCTCCTCACTCTCACCCTCGTTGGTGCTGCTTGACTTTGTTATCAGAACTGCAAGGACCCCCCCCCCCCCCCTTGTGTTTGCTTGGACTGGCGTAGCCCACCATTGACGTGCCTTACATTTAGCCATGCAGTAGCTATAGACCTGGTGTAACTTGGGGCTCCATATGTGGCAAGGGTGCAGGTAAGTTACAGTATTCTGTAAGTTATAATACAGATCAGTAATAGGTACACACAAACTTTTAATTGTAGAGTAGCAAACCTAGTATATTGCCCGACACAAGCCGTGTTTCGCCCAAAGGGTCTGCGTCAAGGATTATACTGTGGTCTTGATTGGCAAAAATACAAAATGGTGTGTGGGCTATTCTCCACCGTAAAAAGTTAAAAGTCAGATGTAAACGACATCAGCGATATTGAGGTTGTGTTCTGGTAGACAAATTTATTTTTACCTTTAGAGTTGAGTCAGTGCGAGTTCTTTCTACAATGGGGCCAATGCATCTGAAATCGTACCTAGATGGCAGCTGTGAACAATTATGTCAGCTTGGGAGCGAGTGTAATTATTTGCACATAAAGTAAGCAAATATAGGCATATATTTTTTTAACTGCAATCTTCATCATTAATTCCACTTAACAAGAATCAAGAAAATATAATATTGTTAGCTTTAAGTAAGTGTAACAAACAACAATTCCAAAAGCAAGGCAATTTAAATAAATGCAGCCTCCATCGTGAGAGAGACAAATTATTAGGAAATTATATAGCTGTATTTTATAAACTGTGCACAAAGATCGTGACTCCTCCCACAACCCACCCAGTCCCCACCTCTGAACATGTCTACATACTGGTCATATAAAAATGTGCACCTTCTTGGTACTGCCCATACGTTTTCATGAACAACCCCTGGGGTAATTCTATAAAAGCTGTTTTACACAAGTAAAAAACTTTTTTTTATGCACAAAAATCTTTATAAAATCACTCCCCCTCCCCCACCTGTTCTGGACTCAGGTCTACAACACAACAAAATCAAAGCTCATAATGAACACTATATAACTCTTCTTCTCTACGATTCCCTAATGTGTCTGTAACACATGAATCTCATTCGACCATAACATCACTTTGTATTTGTTTCATCACTGGAGGTGGCTAACGCCTCACGGTACTATGTAAGCCACATTGAGCCTGCAAATAGGTGGGAAAGTGTGGGGTACAAATGTAACAAATAATAATAATAAATCATAACATTTATGTATATATTTATTAGGATTTATTTACTGCCTTTTTGAAAGAATTCACTCAAGGCGGTGTAAAGTAAGAATAGATCAAACATGAGCAACAGGCAATCACAGCAGTAAAAATATTCAAAAACAATACAAAGTATGGCATAGTATAATACTTACAATGTCAACACAATACCTAACAGAACATTTTAATTGGCAGTGTAGGGTATAAGCAAAGATGGTAACATTGGTAACAATAGAAGATGATGACTGATAAGGACCTGTACAGTCCATCCAGTCTGACCAACAAGATAAGCTCATAGAGACGGGTGAATGACCTGTTCGTGATACTCAGAGCAGAAATGTTTGCCTATGCAAATGCTAGATCTACTAGGGTCTAAAGAAACAAAAACCTGGGTGAATTGTGAGAAGGTAATTTTATAAACTGCACATAAAAGGGGGTAATTCAATGGCTCCGATATTCAGCCCACGGAAGGCAGCCCGCATAAGTGTCGCGAGCCGGGCCATTTCCGACGACCGACACTGAATATCTGGGTTTCTTTTGGCCGCTAAAAAGGTAACTGACTATGCCGAATTTCAGTGCTAACCCGTTAACTTTTTCCTATGGGTGTCAATTTTGAACTACCGTCCAGCTACCACGTGACCCGGGCAGTAATTTCTTTTATTTATGTGCGTCCACTAAGCAGCACGCAGCTCTAACTGGGCAATAATCGGCATTGTACGTGCGTAAACCATTACCGCCCAGTTAACGGTCAATGGGTGGCAGTAAGTTCTCAGGCCCAAAATGGACACGTGCCAATTTTCATAAACTGTCGCACATCCATTTTTGGACAAAAAAAGGGCCTTTTTTGCTGGTGCACTGAAATATGAACCTGCGCACGTCCAATACACGAGTCTACACCAGCGCAGACCATTTTTCAGCGCACCTTAGTAAAAGGACCCCTAAGCGGCCTAATTTGACTGCTCAACATAGCCAGTTTGGCGCTGAATATCCATGCCTAACCAGCTATGTCACGCAAATTAGCAGTTAGCAGGAGACGAATAGCTGCAGTTAGGTGTTGAAACACTATTTAACTGGCCAGGGCCTGTTTCCTAAAGTCTAGTAAGGATTTGCAATTATCATACAATAATTACCAAATTACCATGTGGCAACTGCAAAGCTTGTGAATTAACTGTTGGAGGTGTTCCCTGCATCTTCCCACATGCTAATTGGCAATAATTGGAATTTAAGCACACATCTTTTTAGGCGTATTATAAAAAAAGGCACGTGTAAATTCCAGTGTACATAGCCAAAAAGGGGGGCATGGTAATGGAAGGAGTGTGGGAGTGTTAGGGCAATCAATCAAATCTACATGTGCAGTTATAGAATTCAGGGGAGCACGCCCAGATTTAGGCTCAGGCATTTTTAAATGGCTGCGCCTAAATCTATGCGCATCCACCCGGCCTATGAGCTATTCTATAAACCACATCTCAATGTAGACACGACTTATAGAATACCACTAGATGCGTGAATAGGACGCGCCTACATTTTAGTCGCCATATATAGAATCTAGCACTGAGCGGATTATAAACGCCTAAATTAAATTATTCTTCTTAATGTAAATTTCTAAGATTCACTTATGCTCTTATCAATTAACTACATTAATTTTCCCATTTCATTCTTAGGTGTGGTATACTGAATATCATCAAAGGAACTGTTTATATTTCTTGAGGGACTCATGACTGCATCCAGTTATCAGTGCAGAACAGGAATTAAGATTTTTCTAGTCTAAGAAGCCTTTACCACATTAGACCTAAATTCTACTGTGCCAGACACAGAGGCTCCCAGCCTAATTTTCATCAAGGTGTGAAAATAAGGTCTTTCAATTAAGACAGAAAGGCAGAACACAAGATGCTTGCTGGGTTACAATAACTATTCCCTTGAAACCATAAGACACTGTTTACCTGAAGTATTGCAGGTGTGTCTTTCACTTGCCGAATGTCTTTGAGGTGCTTTGCGTTTATATACAATGTGCGGCTTATCATTCTCTTCATCATCATCTTGTCCATCAAGTGAAGGTATTGGCTCCACGAAAAAGTCCTCCCCCTGAGACCTGAACGTGCCCAGCTGAGAATGAGCAAAGACAAAAAAAGTCGTTTGAAACATTTTACTCTAAACAGTACTGCACATGTTTAATCGGTTTTAAAACAGGAAACAGCAATGATTTGTTTATCAGAATCCAATCTATGTCTTAAAAAATGACATACATGGGAGAGGGTGAAAGCACACAGCACAAAGGGCTCTCAAGAATGGAATAAGTGTGTTCTATTAAAGAGCTGATATGGGCCGTGTTTCGGTCTGACTAACGCCTGCCTCAGGGGTCAATTCTACCAAGCAACAGTGAGGCCCTCATGATCAAAAGCAAACTCCAGCGCTAGAGGCTGTTAACGCAATACTAGCGCCGGAGTTTGCAAACCACCCATGATCAGAGCCCTCGAGCGCCTGCAACAACGCACTCGAGGGCTCTTAACGCAAGTAGCATGCAAATGCATGCTAAACAGGGCTTCCAGCATTCATCCCCAATGATCAGCAGCCAGCGCGCCAAAGATTGGGTCGCTGGCCGCGGCAAAATCAACGCCAGCTCTGAGCTGGCGTTAGACTTTGCGGATCATTGGGGAGGAATGGTGAGCCCTGTCCCGCATGCAGTTGCATGCTGGCAGGCCCCCGTTCCCCCCCAAATCAAACGCAAACAGGGGACTGGAGGTCCGGTGGACCTCCGGTCCCCCCGACGATCCGAGCCCCTCCATGCCCAGGGAGGGCTGGAGATCCGGTGGGTCTCCAGCCCCCCCCCCCGAACCCCCATAACTCGTGGTGGCCGCCTCCGGCCAAACGCTATCCCACCCTCCTTCCCACTCAGCGACGGGGGGGGGCTGGAGGTTCGGTGGGTCTCCAGCCCACCCCAACTCCTCCCCCCCCAAGCGTTCTGAATCCATGGTCCCCCCAGCGTTCTGATTCCCTGGTGGTCCGTGGTCACCCACCCTCCCTGCCAGCCCCCCCGGCTGGCCCCCCCTACCTTTTGTTGGAGGAGGGACGCAGCCTGCCTGCCTCCCTCCTCTTTCTGTCGACGCCGCTGCAAAATGGTGGCACCCAGCCCTGCCCATTGCATCCTGGGATGCGGTGGGTGGGGCTACAGACCATGTAAGGGAGCGATTCTCTTACATGGTCTGTAGCCCCGCCCACCGAACCTCCAGCCCCCCCCCCCCATCACTGAGTGGGAAGGAGGGTGGGATAGCGTTTGGCCAGAGGCGGCCACCACGAGTTATGGGGGTTCGGGCCTCGGCAGGCTGTTTGACAGGTTTGGCCTTTTGACAGCCCAGACCTGTGAAACAAGTGCGGGAGGATTGTGCTGAGCGCATGCTCGGCACAATTCTCCCGCACGTTAAACATGATGATCAAAGATAATAGCGCTGCTTAGATTTGCATGCATTATCTTTGATCATCGATGCAGAAAAGCCCTGCGCTGTCCCGGCGCTATTTTTAGGGCGCTGTTTGGAACAGCGCAGGGCTTTTGATCATCTGGGCCTGAGTGCATAAGTTTTACAGTGGTGGAAATAAGTATTTGATCCCTTGCTGATTTTGTAAGTTTGCCCACTGACAAAGACATGAGCAGCCCATAATTGAAGGGTAGGTTATTGGTAACAGTGAGAGATAGCACATCACAAATTAAATCCGGAAAATCACATTGTGGAAAGTATATGAATTTATTTGCATTCTGCAGAGGGAAATAAGTATTTAATCCCTCTGGCAAACAAGACCTAATACTTGGTGGCAAAACCCTTGTTGGCAAGCACAGCGGTCAGACGTCTTCTGTAGTTGATGATGAGGTTTGCACACATGTCAGGAGGAATTTTGGTCCACTCCTCTTTGCAGATCATCTCTAAATCATTAAGAGTTCTGGGCTGTCGCTTGGCAACTCGCAGCTTCAGCTCCCTCCATAAGTTTTCAATGGGATTAAGGTCTGGTGACTGGCTAGGCCACTCCATGACCCTAATGTGCTTCTTCCTGAGCCACTCCTTTGTTGCCTTGGCTGTATGTTTTGGGTCATTGTCGTGCTGGAAGACCCAGCCACGACCCATTTTTAAGGCCCTGGCGGAGGGAAGGAGGTTGTCACTCAGAATTGTACGGTACATGGCCCCATCCATTCTCCTGTTGATGCGGTGAAGTAGTCCTGTGCCCTTAGCAGAGAAACACCCCCAAAACATAACATTTCCACCTCCATGCTTGACAGTGGGGACGGTGTTCTTTGGGTCATAGGCAGCATTTCTCTTCCTCCAAACACGGCGAGTTGAGTTCATGCCAAAGAGCTCAATTTTTGTCTCATCTGACCACAGCACCTTCTCCCAATCACTCTCGGCATCATCCAGGTGTTCACTGGCAAACTTCAGACGGGCCGTCACATGTGCCTTCCGGAGCAGGGGGACCTTGCGGGCACTGCAGGATTGCAATCCTTTATGTCGTAATGTGTTACCAATGGTTTTCGTGGTGACAGTGGTCCCAGCTGCCTTGAGATCATTGACAAGTTCCCCCCTTGTAGTTGTAGGCTGATATCTAACCTTCCTCATGATCAAGGATACCCCACGAGGTGAGATTTTGCGTGGAGCCCCAGATCTTTGTCGATTGACAGTCATTTTGTACTTCTTCCATTTTCTTACTATGGCACCAACAGTTGTCTCCTTCTCGCCCAGCGTCTTACTGATGGTTTTGTAGCCCATTCCAGCCTTGTGCAGGTGTATGATCTTGTCCCTGACATCCTTAGACAGCTCCTTGCTCTTGGCCATTTTGTAGAGGTTAGAGTCTGACTGATTCACTGAGTCTGTGGACAGGTGTCTTTCATACAGGTGACCATTGCCGACAGCTGTCTGTCATGCAGGTAACGAGTTGATTTGGAGCATCTACCTGGTCTGTAGGGGCCAGATCTCTTACTGGTTGGTGGGGGATCAAATACTTATTTCCCTCTGCAGAATGCAAATAAATTCATATACTTTCCACAATGTGATTTTCCGGATTTAATTTGTGATGTGCTATCTCTCACTGTTACCAATAACCTACCCTTCAATTATGGGCTGCTCATGTCTTTGTCAGTGGGCAAACTTACAAAATCAGCAAGGGATCAAATACTTATTTCCACCACTGTAGCTCAAAATGTGCTAAATTTGCAAGAGACGCAGTTTAGGCTGCTACATAGTGCTTTTATAACACAGGAGAAGAGTAAGCAAATGGGATTATGGGACAATAGCGCCTGCATGAGATGTAAACACAGAGTAGGCATGCTAGTTCATACCTTCTTGGAGTGTATGAAGTTAGACAAGTTCTGGAGGGCGGTGCTGGAAATGTTAGAGCGCATACTGGTAGTTCCAGTTGAGTGGTCCTATAGGATACTTTTATTGGGAGATGAATCTCAATTACGTGAGCAAGGTCTGCATCATTCTCAGGTGCGGTTTGTGTGTATAGCACTAATGGTGGCTCGAAAAACTATACTGGCGCATTGGATCCTTGAAGAGCCACAGGCTGTAAATCACTGATTGGCCAGAATGACACAGATGGCCCACTGGGAACAGGAGCGTCACAAGTCCTCTGGACAGAGAGGGCAGGCGTATGGATCCTTGTGGCAGCTTTACGAGGCGCTGTATCCTAGGTCACAGGTTTCTCCAGGAGCGGGTGGGGAGGGGGGGATATGTGGGGAGGGAGAAAATAAAAAACTAGGGGGAAGGGTGGTTTGTACTAATATTTGTCATGCAACTCTGCTTACTTATAGTGGTAAGCGAAGTTCCAGAGACTGTACTTGCTGCCAGCTTGTATGGAGTTAGGAGTTGGATATATGCTGCAAGTTATGTTATAAAACCAGTGTTAGGAACTGGAAGTTTTGCTCCGATTAGGCTACAGTACTGGCCAGTTATCTGTTGTGTTGAAATGCTGTGTGCCTTTCCTCTTAATAAAAACACTTAAAAAAAAATGTAGTGGCATAAACACAGTAAACGTCCGCTCTGAAGAAAGACAAATAAATGCCTAGGGCGGAGCAAAACGCCAAGAAAACGCGCCAAAAATTAAGTGCCCTGTTTACTAAGGCGCGCTAGCATTTTTAGCGCGTCCTAAAAATTAGCGTGCGCTAAATGCTAAACACATCCATATATATTGCTGTGGGTATCTCTAGCATTTAGAGAACGCTAACTTTTAGGACGTGCTAAAAATGCTAGCACACCTCCAGCATAGACGTACTCTATAACTATGTGTGTAGATTAATTGTTTTAATAGCCTAAGAGTTCTTAACAGCTCTAAACAAGCAATAACAAGCACTAATTGGTAAAACATTAGAACTTACGCATGTACATGGCTAAGCGTATTCTGTAATGTACTGCACCTAAATTATAATGCATGCAGGCAAAATGGGATGTGGTTAGGTGGTGTGGAAATGGGCATTTCATGGGTTTTCTAAAATCTATGTGCATTATTATAATAGGTGTCTCTAGAATTTAGCGCACGCTCATTTTTAGAACACACTAAAAATGCTAGTGCACCTTAGTAAACAGGAACCTAAACATATAGCACTAAATTCAGTATATGATAGCCAAAATTAAGTGCCATTAAGATATGTGCAAAGCATAGCACTAAAGCAACCTTTATAGAATAACCCTTAGCACAGATTCCTGCTTGTGAAAACCTGGTGTGAATGTTGGCACACAACCAACGGCAGCTGGGCACATTTTTTTTTCATTTAGATTTGTTCACACCTTTTTCAGTAGTAGCTCAAGGTGAGTTACATTCAGGTACTCTGGATATTTCTCTTACATGGTTTGTAGCCCCGCCCAGCGTATCCCAGGATGCAATGGGCGGGGCTGGGTGCCGCCATTTTGCAATGTCTTCCACTGGAAGAGGAGGGAGGCAGGCTGTGTCTCTCCTCCAACTAAAGGTAGGGGGGCCAGGAGGGGGGTTGTCATTACTTCTACTCACGCTAGACCACCAGGGATTGGTATACGCTGGGGGGGGGGGAGTTGGGGTGGGTTCGCTCGCTGGGTGGGAGGGGGGGAGAGGGTAGGTGGGCCGGGAGGGGGGGTTGTCACCACCAGGGATTGGTACAACAACACGGGGCAGGGGTAGTCAGGGCTTGGTGGTCCCATGGACCTCCAGCCCCTATGTTTGACAGGTTTGGGCTTTTGACAGCCCAGATCTGTCAAACACTTCTACCCCTTGATCAGAGATAATTGCGCTGCTTAAATTTGCATGCATTATCTCTGATCATCGATGCAGAAAAGCCCTGCTGTTTGGAACAGCGCGGGGCTTTGGATCATGAGGGCCTAAGTTTGTACCTGAGACAATGGAGGGTTAAGTGACTTGTCCAAGATCACAAGGAGCAGCAGTGGGATTTGAACCGGCCACCTCTGGATTACAAGACCGGTGCTCTAACCACTAGGCCACTCCTCCACTCAAATGACCTTATACTATAACACTAGGGCTGAATTTTGGGAATACCCTGACCCACCCATGCCCCTCCCCTGGCCACACCCCCTTTTGAACTGCATGGGAGACAGTTTAGATGTATAGTTTTATAGAATAGCACACAGATCCATCTGTGAGTCCTAATTATTGCTAATTAACATCAATAATTTATTGTTAACAGCTCATTAATTAGTTTGCGTGCAGATCTGGGATCTGCGTCCAAATTTGGGCAACCTTTATAGAATCCAGGGGATAATGTCTGATTTTAGGCTTTCATTGATAAAACCACCCCAAATGCAAAAAATAGAAAAAAAAGTAAACATGATAAACACTGGAAAATCGCTACTTCTGGTGGTCTCATCCCCTCCCCTTGCTTGAATTGGATCATCCTCTCCGCTTTTGTGCCTTTTGCACACTGGCAACACCTCAACTGCATAAAATCTGTGTATTTTATTCTGTCAGAAAAGGTACCAAGCAATGGTATTTGCACGTGCACACACACTCATATAATGAAAACAATCTGTAAGAGGATTTACCACTGCTCCCTTCCCCAAGGTTTGCAATTTTCAAAAGCATGCAATATTGCAAATCACACATGCGCTTCTCTATATTCAGATTTAGCAGCTAATTTTCAAAGGGAAAGCAAACAAGTAGTTTCCCTTTGAAATGAGCTAAAATGTACGTGTACAGATAGAAGCTGATGCACTAATTTGTGCCAAATTTCACACTCAGGTAGTGATTTTCCACGTGAAATATGTTGCTGAAATCTGCATGTAAAGAAGTCCCTTTTCAGAGGCGTGCTGAGAAATGGCCTTGTGGTAGTGTAGGCGTGGGTTTTGGGCGCGCGCCGATCCATTTTTCAGCGTGCCTGTTGAAAAGGCCTTTTTAAAATTTTTGCCGAAAAAGGACGTGCGGGAATATGAAAATTGCTGCGCATCCATTTTGGGTCTGAGACCTTATTGCCAGCCATTGACCTAGCGGTAAAAACTCACATGGTAACCAGGAGGTAATGATCTACGTGCGCCCGAAAATAAAAATTATTTTTCAGATGTGTGTATCGGATGCGTGCCAAAAATAAAATTACCGCAAGGGCCACATGGTAACCGGGCGGTAACTCCATTTTGGCGCGCGTTGGGTGCACATAGGCGCCTATGTAGCTTAGTAAAAGGGCCCCTAAGTTTCCTATGGATAACTTTGCAAAATAGGTAACCAGGGTCTTAGCCATGGGTGGGTCTGAGCGAGCCTGGGGTCATCCACTTTCGACTCAGGCTCACTTAGCCCACTTAGCAGCAGCACGTGCATGCGCACATAGGTCAGAAACGGAGCACCCCTGCCTTGTAACTGTATGCACATTGTTGCTGGCTTTCTGTGTTGTGAACATAGGCTACACTGCACACGAGTTGAGGCTGAAAACCTGCAAACAAAGGGTCCGATTCTATATATGGCGCCTACAATTAATGCGTGGTACGCAATTACACCTAGGCATATTCTAAACACCGTGCATAAATCTATGCGCGGTATTTAGAATACACTTAGGTGTACTTAATGTAACTAAATCTAAGCGCGTCCATTTACGCCAATGAAAAGCTGGCGTAAATCCCTGCAAGTAGATTTTGGAACGCCCAGTTCCACACCCCCTAACCACACCCTGATCTCCACCTTCACCTTAACCAACAAAATCCTCGGCTCACTGGGTAACACATTTACACTTCTCTCACTCCTACTCTGCATTGGGTAGGCGGTTTGCGCAGACCTGGGAGCCCTTTTGGTCTGCTCTGACGCCACTTGCCAGGAGTCACTTACTTAATGTCTGATATACTATTATGCAGCTCATTACCCAGAGCCACAGGGTATGGGGGAGGGGAGGGATCGTAGGAGATTCTATTGTGGGGTTCCATAAAGTTTGTTCTCTACATTGGATGTTTTGATTCTTCAACGTGATGTGTAGCTCATTTGATATTTGCTCATCTTTGCTTTGAATCAATGAAGTTGTAAAATTAAAAAAAACCCACTTCTCTCACTCCTGCCATTGGTGGCTCCCATTCAGTTGGTAGATTCCTTTAAATACCTTGGTGTCCACTTTGACAGCGCCCTAAATTTCTCCTCTGATATTTCCGCTACCGTTAGGAATTGTTTTTGCTCTCTTCACCTGAAATGCTCCCTCTGGCCATACCTTACATTACTCTATGTTCTGGTTTGCCACAAAACTGGATTACTGCAACATCATCTATGCAAGCTTTCCTTATATTTCACTTAGTAAATTCCAAACAGTACAAAACACTGCCATTCATATTCTCATTCATGCCCGATGTTATGATCATCTAACCCTATTTCTGAAAGAACATCAATGGCTCTCTATAAAGTCTTGTATCATTGATAAGGTTTTGACCATCACTTACAAGGCCTTACGTATAAGTTCCCCCCTCCCCCTTATTTGGCCAACCTTATTACCCCCTACTGCCCTGTGCCTGTTCTCCATTCAGCATCTGACTCTCGTCTTTCTGTGTCACCTCTTCACTGTGTCCGTCTGGACTCTACTTGTCATTCTGCTTTCTTTTACCTGTCCCCTTCTCTCCAGAATTCTTTACCCTTTGCTCTGAGATCTGAGCTTTTGTTCCCTCCTTTCTGCTGTCTCCTTAAAGCCCATTTATTTTCTCTGGCGTTTCCTTAATTTTCACGCCCACTGTGTGGGTCTCGTGTTCAAGGTTTTAGCAGACGGTCAGTTGTCTCCCTCCCCTGTCCCTTTTTCACCTCTTTCATTTTATTCCGTCCATCAAAAATTGATGATTCTTTCCAATTTCTATTTAGTGTTGTACACCACTTTGGATTTGTTGTGAAAGGCAGTATATCAAGCACCCAAATAAACATAAATATATTCTATAATTGTACTTATAACTCAAATCCACACCCTGCCCTGAAACACCCATGACCCTCCATTTCCACGCCCCCTTTTCCAGAACACGCTTAAAATTTAGGTACAGATCATGCGTCTAAATTTACGAGCGGACATGTTAATTGGTTTCAATTAGCGTCAATAATTGCTTGTTAAAAAGCCATTACTGCTAATTGGCTCATTATTTAAATTGCGCATGAACAGACAATTTTTGGTGGCTTTTATAGGATCAGGGGGAGTATGCACATGCTTACACAAATAAATGGTAGTCTAGGACAGTGGGTCCCAAACCTGGTCCTAGAGGCACCCCAGCCAGTCAGGTTCTCAGGATATCCACAATGAATATTCATGAGACGATTTGCATGCAGTGGAGACAGCGTAAGCAAATCTATCTCACAAATATTCATTGTGGATATCCTGAAAACTGACTGGCTGGGGTGCCTCCAGGACCAGGGAATCACTGGTCTAGCACCCAGGTACTAATACCTGCTTAAAATACATAGTGCCAGATTCTATAAATCATGCTGAAAAATGGGTGCTCAGCGCTAAGCGTGATTCTAAAGAGAGTACACGCCCTTTATAGAATTGTGCTTAGAGCTGATTCCCATGTCCAAGGTGTAAGCACCAGACTTACACCTCCTGAAACCTGGTGTAAATCCTGGTGTTCAAACCGAGCTCACTAAGGGGCCCTTTTACTAAGCAACGGCAAAACATGGCCTGTAGCAGTACGAGCGCGTCTTTTGGGCAAGCGCCAGGCCAGTTTTTACCATGTCCTGGATAAAGGGCCTTTTTTTAAGGGGCCGGAAAATGGGCGTGCGGCAAAATAAAAACCAGTATGCATCCATTTTCGGCCAGAGACCTTACCGCCACCCATTGACTTAGTGGTAAGGTCTCACGTGCTACCTGGGTGGTAGGGGTCCCCCGCCAGCAAAGGTAGGCGACGGCGGTGGCGGGGGAGGGTTGGCAACGGGAGGGGGTGGTTGAGAGGGTCATTGGCGGGGGGGGGTCAAAGTTGGTGGTGGCAGCCGGGGATGGGGGGGTCGGTAATGGTGGGAGGGTCGGCGCCACTGGGGGGGGGGCTAAAATGTGCCCCCTCACTTCGAGCTCTGGACCCCCTTCCTGCCGAAGTCTGGCTACGCCCCTGGCTGGTGCTTACCCGGCAGTGATCAGGCAGTGCCGCATGCTGCCCAGTTCCCACCAGGTTAGTGCGGGTACCCTTACCGCCACCTCAATGGGTAGCAGTAAGTGTTCCCCTCAGAAATGGCCGCATGGCCATTTCTTTTTGAGAAAAAAAGACAGCCTTTTACCCACTGCAGTAAAAGGGGACCTCAGTGCAAGCCCCACCTTTAGCACAGCTTAGTAAAAGGACCCCTCAAAGCACTATAAAATGGATTTCTCCACCAGCCCAGCCAGGCATCTATAAAATGAGCAGATCTGATGGAGCCTTGACACTCACTCAGGATTAGTGGTGTGTTAACCCTGCGGTAATCGGTCAGCATGCGCTAGCTAATATGCACACACCAACTGGTTACTCTGCACCCACTCTCTGCCCCTGAGACACCCCCTCAAAAAATTTACAAAAAAATAAATATATGCTTAGCTCGTGGAAATCCAAAGTACAAAACAGGGGAAGCCTCTATGATGATGAATCACTGAAGAAAGAAGTAGAGGCTGACCAAAGACGATTCACTACTGGAGACTTGAATACAACAGTCTTTATTGATATAAGTAAAAGAAGGACCCGTCATGGGCTGTGTTTCGGCGCTTAAAAGCGCCTATATCAGGGGTCAGATGATAATCTCCGGATGAAAGCACGGAGCCACAGCTCTGCAGGAATGCGAAGCTGTCAACTTTCTAAACGTGTTTACACTAAAACCTCAAATGGATCAACACTTGCAACGACTGCGGGCACAGAACTTGCAAGTGTTGATCCATTTGAGTTTTTAGTGTTAACACGTTTTGAAAGGTGACAGCTTCGCATTCCTGCAGAGCTGTGGCTCCATGCTTTCATCCGGAGTATATCATCTGACCCCTGATACAGGCGCTTGTAAGTGCCGAAACACGGCCCGTGTCGGGTCCTTCTTTTACTTGTATCAATAAAGACTGTTGTATTCAAGTCTCCAGTGGTGAATCGTCTTTGGTCAGCCTCTACTTTTTTCTTCAGTGATTTATCATCATAGAGGCTTCTCCTGTTTTGTACTTTGGATCTTTGTAGGAGGGAAAAAGCTGCAACATTTTTTAATTTGGTTTAGTGGGATGAAGCAAACCAAAACATCAAGATCTCCCTTTTTACTTCAATCTATACTTTGTAAGTAGCCTCTTCTACCACCATGAAGCGATTAAAAACCTCACACACATTTTGAAACGTCCAACAAGCAAGGTCACCTTAAAGCAGCCAAAAATAACGCGCTGCCTTTTTAAGGTCGTCCAGCCACAGTCGGTCGACTTTGCGAAATTAACTTTTTTATTTATCCCCATACTGTAAAAAGTTATTGTTTTCCTAGCATTCTGTAGCTCCCTTTCTTTATAAAGGACGCCAATTGCAACTGTCAGATACGGATTTCTTTGAGTTTTGTTTCAAAGGCAATACATCCTTAAGGGATGACTCACTCGCCTAATATTAAGTACCGCCTACTACAGAAACCAAAACAACAGCAGAGTGCCTAAGTGGAAACGGGACGGTGCGCAGGAGGCTAGCTGGAGCCCTTTACACGCACAGTGGATCTCCTTCCACCTGTACGTATATCCGAAGAATGCCAACCACTTTTAGGGGACCCTTCATTTGAAATCTTCTTTGGCCAGGTTTTGTTTTTTGTTTGTTTGTTTGTTTGTATAAGAGAAGGGGCAGTTCAGTTGCCCACCATCCCGCGGGGAATCAGTGCGAATTCGGTTCTACTCGAGCAGTAAACAAATCGAAGTGATTCTGGCGTCGGACACCCAAGAAATAAGTTCCTGTGGAAAAGCCACCGATCGTAAGTTTCAAACATCTTGAAGAGCTGGCAGGTTTACGATTTTTGTTTTCAGTTGGTAAACAGAAGTGATGGGGAGTGTTATAAAGTATGGGGGAAAATGAACTGCACAATAATGCCCAGTGTGTCGCAAGAGTTCATCCTGGTGTTGCTGCCTCCACCTTAAAAAGGGATCTTTCTGGGAGTTTAGCTTGCAGTGCATAGGCGCCGCCTGTAAAATTCACTTTCCCCGATTCTTCTCCTCCCTAACCCATTCCCCCCCCCCCCCCCTCCTCCCGGCTTCCGCTCCCTTTTTAGCATCACGTCACCTCTTTTTGTTAACTCCTCTGGGGCACCACCTCTTGGACATCATCGTGTGAAAAGTACATGCTCCCGCTGACCCTTGCAAAAAAGATGGAATCCACTAATCACTGCAAGCTAGAGAACCCCGTCGTACCCTCAAACCCAGACGAATTCACCAATACCTTTAGGATATGAACAGTTTGTTCAACTTGATCTAATTAATTTATTGTACAGAAAATTTTAACATCTATCTTAGGGAGAATTTCCTATGCAGACAACAAAAGAATAACCTTATCAAGCAGTGATTATTAATATTATTTTTTTTTGTAAGTTACAGTAGGTATTTCCCCGTTGCCAGTGAGTTTGGATCTGAAGCAATGAACTTAATTCCGAGATGATGAGGAGCATCAGTCAGATTTGAGCCCTGGCTTCCCCTGGTGGGTGCTCTAACCACTAGGCTATTCCTGCACTCTAATACGAGTATTATTCCAGCAGATAATTATACTGCATTGGAGAATGAGCATAGCACTTTTTTAAAACTGTCAAATGACTCCCCCCATCAAACAGAAACATTTCCGAAGCACAGTTGAAACACACAAATATCATCTTGCATTTGCGTTTACAACAAAGATCAGTACTAACCCGTAAAAAGTTTCACACATTAAACAAACAAAAAAAAATCATTCTAGTACTTACCATCCCTGAACAGAGGCTTATGACAGCGGTGTGATCAGCCTTAGCATTGACATGTCCACTATAAAAACAATGTTTCATATCGCTGTCCTCTGTGTAAAAGCTGGCTTGGTTAGCCTCTGGTTCTCCAAGAAGAGTGACAGTGAAAACGGGGGCAATAAATCCAGAATTGGGTGTTAGATTGAAGAAAAACTGCTGACCAAAGGCAGAGAGTCTGTAATGTGTCTTAGACGAAGAGGCCCAGGGTTCTGCTTCAGAATTAATACTCCGTTTCTTTCTTTTGAAGTGCATGTTCCTGGGAAAAGCTTCTCCAAATTCATTCACTCTGGTGGGAGTTACTATTTCGTATTCGCTTAGTTCAGCCAGCAGTTTAGCTACAGCAGTTAAAAGAAAACAAGCCGAAGTGTAAAAACAAGTGTCATTCATCAGCCTAGACCCCCCCAATACAACCCTATTGCATTTTAGTTTTCAAGTTATTGTGCCCTTCTATTTAGCAGAGTAGACTTTAAGGGAGAGTTTTGGTGCCACTAATGCACAAGGACATGGGGGTGGGGGGGAAGCGTGTCAGCTAACACCAGATTTGGCTCCCTCCACTGAGTTTTAAATAACCGCTGGGGCTGATACTGTACAGGCGGCTCTTTCTCGCTACATTGCTGCAGCCCATTGCGGGGGTATTTTTATCTAGACTGGTCCGTCTCTGTAACCTAGATCCTCCTCTGTGTGTGTGAGATGGGGAATGGTAGAAAACAACGTTACCTTGCCTGGGCTGCAGTGCAGACCTTCCTGCTGCTGCTGTGGCTACATTCACGAAGTCCTGGAATAACGTTATAAAGCTCAGTGCCCGCCAGAGCACAAGCTGCATGGTGGTGCTCCGGGTGAAGCGTTCCTCCGGCTTGCAGCGATCGGCTCTTCCCCCCCACCCACTTCGGTGCCCAACTTTTCCTAAACTTGCCGATCACTCTCTTGCGCTCTCCGGGACCCGCTCTCCGCGGTTGGGGCATGAAGCAGGGGCGCAGCGGTCCTGGGCGACGGCACCAGCATAGTGCAAGGAGAAGCGTAAGGGCGAGGGGAGAGAGAGAGAAAGCCGCTCTTTGGTGGGCTCCCCTGGATTTTCCCTTGCCAGTGTATGAGGGGGTGAGGTAGGGGGGAGGGGGAGGTTGTGAGTGCACTCAGGATACCGGGGAAGGGGAGGGAGCCTTGGCGTAGGGCCCCGCCCTCGGGGGGGAGGGGCTTCCTGGAAGCCCGCCCCCAGCTGCTGTCATTTGACGGAGGTTTGTACAGGGGCTCGGTGCGTGCTGGTCGGTCTGCGCCAGCAGAGCCAAGAAGAGTAGGAATGTGTGTGCTCCGTCTCCTTGTGAAATGATCGGAAAAGGCGGCGAGTGACACGCTCTCCAGACGGGACTTCCCGGCAGCTAAAAATAGACTGTATTACAGCAAGAATAGTAATTAAAAGATCGGTTGCTCTTCTTTACTCGTGCAAACTTTGCTGCTGGTTTCAATTAGCTGCCTGGAGAGCGATTAATTGGAAAAGGAAAAAAAATGATGCGTGTTGGTAGGTATTTGAAGGTTGCAACTTAGGTTGTAGATGACGTCTCCTTTAGACACCTAACTTTTAGTTTTCCTAGATGTAGTGTCTCCTTCCTTAAGAGGCAAGTTTTTGCACGTTTAAAATTTTTGAAATAGGGCTGGAATTTGGGAAAAATCTTATGCTTTACTGTACTAAGTTTGGAGTTACTTTTTCATGCATTGAACAGGAAATGTAATATAGTGTATATAGAAACTCATTGCTTCCTCTTCCTGAGCTCAGATGTTCAAGACAGTGGATGTTCTCTGTAACTACAGCCACAGTAGGGTGTACCATAGAAGTCAGCTCTGTGGCTGCCAGTGAGTCCCAGTATTGAGCAGGCTCCTTCATTGTCTTTAGGGAGGGAAAGAGTAAGGTTAAAGTATTTGATATATTGCCTTTCTGTGGTACAAACCCTTACCCTTGAGAGCCAAGTAAACTCCGTAATAAAGAAAATGTTCTACTCAATGTGGAAACTCAAACGATTAAAGCCTTTCTTCCTGAGAGAAATTTTTTGAAACCTCATACAATCAATGGTCCTAAGCCATGCAGATTACTGCAGTGGAATCTAAGCAGGATGCAAAGAACCACTCACAAAAAAACTCCAGACCACCCAAAACATAGCAGCCAGGCTAATATTTGGTAAAACACAATTTGAAAGTGCCAACCCCCTCCGAGAAAAACTGCACTGGCTCGCAATCAAAGAAAGGATCATCTTCAAAATCTGCACCCTGACCCACAAAACTATCTACGGCATAGTCCCAGCATACACGACAGACCTCATAGATCTACCAACCAGAAACAGAATTGGATTATCGCGATCATATCTAAACCTACATTACCCAAATTGCAAAGGATTTAAATACAAAACAACTTACGCATCCTGCTTCTCCTACATAAGCGCACAACTATGGAATGGACTCCCAAAAGCTGTAAAAACAATCCATGACCATCTAAACTTCAGGAAATCACTAAAAACCAACCTCTTCAAAAAGGCTTACCCCTCCGATCCACCGTAAATCACCATATCCAGCGACACTGCATAATCAATGATCGTACGGGACAATAAACAATTTACATTCCCTTCGACCCTCAAGGTGCCTGACACACACCTACCTCATCAGACCACAATATAACCTTGTATTTGTTATCAACTGACTTGGCGAATGCCATTACAGTACTATGTAAACCACATTGAGCCTGCAAATAGGTGGGAAAATGTAGGGTACAAATGTAATAAATAAATAAACCAAAGCAGAAGGGTAATTTATTGGCACCTATGGGATGTACTCTGACCTTCTTTCCTCTAGGATGGACTGTACTATTTTCATTTCATCTACAGAGTCTGTTTGCTATGTGTTGTTCCATTTTTTGCATGGGACATTCAGGGACCAATGATCAGAAGCAAAAAATGGGTGCTACAGGCTAATAACACCATGCTAGCGCCCGCATTTTCTCCTGCCCCATGATTAGAGCCAGTGAGCGTGTGAAACAACATGCTCACCAGCTCTAACTGCAAGTAGCATGCAAATGCATGCTAAACGGGCCATTAACTATTCCTCCCTAATGCTCAGCAGTAGCACGCCAAACAATGCTACCGTGGCAAGCCCTACAGTAGCTCCGATCATCAGGGCTTTATTTCCCTGCACTGTTCCTGCACTACTTTTACAGCACGGAATTTTTGATCATCTGCTCCATAGGTAGGAATTGAGTCATCCAGGTTGAGACGTTTTCCCCCAGTATATTGCAAAAAGCTCTGCTAAATGCGGAGCCTTGTGTAGAATAGGAACAAGGGCACTGACAGATCCACGGACATAGGAGCATCAGTTTCAAAGAGAAGCACCACTCACAGCTTCTACTAAAAACACTAGTGATTACATGTGTAAGTGCCGATTTTTGCTATCTCACCTTATAAGTGCTGACAGTTAGAAAGAATAATTCCAAATCATAGTTCCTTGATGCTAGGGTCCACCTTGGGAGTCAGCACTCAAGAAAAAGCTTAGGTGGTGTTGTAGATAATAGGCTGAAATCTTCTGCTCTGTGTGTTGTGGCGGCCAAAAAAGCAAACAGGATGCTAGGCAGTGGCATTCCTATGTTGGCTGCCACCTGGGGCGGATCACCGCTGCGCACCCCCCCCCCCCCCCCCCGGGTGCAGTGGCGTCCATCCCCCCAGGGTGCAGCACGACACCCCCCCCCCAGCACAATGACACCCCCCTCCCCGGCGTATCAAGTAACCTGTTCCGGGACAGAGGGAGCAGGGAACCAGCATAGCCGATAGACGCGCGGCTGCTCTCTGCACCCTCCAGCAGCGTGCATCCGGGGCGGACCGCCCCCACCGCCCTGCCCTTCCTAAGCCACTGATGCTAGGAATTATTAGGAAAGGGATGGTGAATAAGACCGAAAATACTGTAATGCCCAGTGTACCTGAATGTAACTCACCTTGAGCTACCACAGAAAAAGTGTGAGCAAAATTCAAATAAATAAATAAATACAGTAAATATATTGTGTTCCCTTTAGCCCCTTCATTCTCTCTGTATGACGTTCATGGTGCAGTTCATGCTCAGTTTTGGTGGTCCACCTTTGAACTACCCCCTCCTTGTCAATGTGCTTTTCCAGAATTGCATATAGTGCTCATGTGTGGTCTCATCAGACAGTTCTATAGGGACGACATTCCTTCCCTCTTTTTGTTAGTTACGGGGCTCATTTTCAAAGCACTTAAACTTGCAAAGTTCCATAGGTTACTATGGGACTCATTTTCGAAAGAGAAAGCCATTTAAAAAGTGGCATAAAGCAGCATTTGGACGTTTTTCGCACCAAATTGTTTTTCTATGCAGTTTGTCTACGGTGTGACCAGATCTCAAGGGGGCATGTTAAAGGCAGGATTTGGGCATTTCTAAGACCCGGACGTTTTTCAGCAGTAATGGAACAAAACGAAAACGTCCGTGACTAAAAGTTTGAGCTAGACTAGTTTCAATAACAACTAAGCCACAAAAAAGTGACCTAAATGACCAGATGACCACTGGAGCATAGGTGTCGCTATGGGGGAGCAAGGGGGCAAATGCCCCCCCCAAATCTTCGCTACTCCCCCTTTCCTACCCCCAAATTGGCACATGAGTCTGCCTTTGCCAACGTACCTACCTCTCCCCTCCCCTCCTGCATGTCTGGCATCTTCCTTTCTCTTCCCTCTGTCCCCCCTTCATCATCACCAAATGAACCCTACAAACTTGCATCTTCACCAGGACACCAGCACTGCCAGGAACTGGCTGAGGGAAAGAAGCCACAGAGCTGCCAGAGAGATCCTGATGAAAGCTTTGCCAGCGGCCTGAAACAAGTTTGTAGGGCTTGTGTGGTGGGTGGAGGGGCAGAGGGAAGGGAAAGGAAGATGCCAGACACAGAGAAGGGAACAGGGGAGGGGAGAGGGAGGTACAGAGGCATGTTAATTTGAGTTAAGCACATTAGTCAGATGTTATAGCCAGTCCTATTAGAGCAGCAAGCAGGTCCCTGGAGTAGCCTAGTGGTCAGCGCAGTGCATTGTGGAGAAGGGGACCCAGGCCCATAATCCACTCTAGCTGTTACACTTGTGATGGAAAGTGTGAGCCCTGCAAAACCTACCAAACCCCTACTGCAGGTGACACCTGCAGCCATAAGGGATATTGTAGTTGTGTACAATTGGGTACAGTAGTGTTTTAGAGGGCTCACTATATAATATAAGGGAATAACAGTGAGATGTGTACCTGGGAGCTTTCAGGTGAAGTTCACTGCAATGACCCCTAGGGTGCCCCATTGCTATGGTGGGATGTCTATGTGACCAATCTACTAAAAATGCTGGCCTCCCACATGTCCCAATGGCGTGATTTTATGCATTTTTCATTTGACCTTTTTTTTTTTTTTCAAACATGGACCTAAAAGATAAACGCACAGGGAACAAAAACATCTAGCAAGTGGCCATTTTCGAAAAATAAAAAAGATAGATATTTTGCTCTTTTGAAAATGGCTACATTTGCTATTCAAATTCTGGAAATTTTGAGCAGAGTCAGACTTAGATGTCCCTCCACGTGACTTTGTAAGTCTAAGTGCTTTGAAAATACTCCTGTAAATTTCCTTATGTACTCAGGTTGGTGGAATAAGTGTGCACTTGATTAAATAGTTAATATGTTGATTTTTTTTCTTCCACATTCATTTTTTACTTAGGCATTCTAAAGTAACGAGTGGCATAGCACGCAATTTTAAATTCTCAACCAGCACCTTTAACCATTGAATTGGAGGTTGACTGGTCTGGTCCCGAATGACCTGGGACCCTTGAGGCAGAGAGACCCTGCTTCAGCTCCACTAATTCTCCACTTCTTTTCTAAAATACTCCCCACCTACTCACACATCCCCACGCATCTACCATCATCCCTCGGGTAGGTAAATGGGTGGCCAGGGGACTGGGTAGATGAGGAAATGGGCTGGTTGGGTGGAAGAATGATTGATGAGTAGAGGGTTAAGTATGTGAGGAGGCATGGGGGGAGGGGTTTGAACCATTGGGTGGTGAGTTGCTGGACTCCAGCTTCAGGAATCTTAGATGCGGGATCCTTAAATCAGGATCCCGGGGACTCTCGACCATGTGATCTTGAGTCTGTGGCTCTCCAAATGTATTTATTTTCATATATATATATATATATATATATATATATATATATATGTCACTCTTCCGAAGAGGCTAAAGAGCAATGAGCAATTGCAGTAACAGTGACAGCTTGGGAATGTCGGGCTTTTGGAAGCTGATTTTTTAACTTCCACTTGACTTTGTTGTGAAATCAAGTGGAAGTTAATATGATATGTCCCCTCCAGAAAGTATAAAACGGCAGTAAAATTTACCACAATCGCTGTATTAGAAGTAATTCTGTCTGCAGCTCTTTAACTGGCATTATCACACTCTTTGAAGTAAGATTAACACAATGGTTTGCTTCCTGATCAAGTACAGAATTTTTGTATTAAAAGCCTTCCTGCGTCAGAAGTTATATTAACACATACAAATCATCACTAAACTGGAAGTTACCCACTGTGCTGAGGATAGTGTAGATTATTACAAAAGCTGCTTTAATGTCATTTTAAAACCTTATAGACCCCCCCCCTCCCCATCTTAAAAAAAAAAAAGAATGATCTAGGTGGTTAGCAACTGTACATACACAGTCAAAATAAGACAAGCATATGATTAAAACAAAATATCAAATGATAACCTTTAAAAAAATGGCACATAAAATTCACCGAAACTGTACCCATCATTCAATACAAACAAATGGGCTAAAGGTGCCTTCATTTGGGTGCCCCAATGCTGCGTTGTGAGAGCCTATTCAGTAACAGCATCTGGATACCCAAATTCTGTTATAAAGAATACCAGTGTACAGGGCCGGCCCAAGGTAAGATGCTACCTGAGGCGGAGCTTGCATGCTGCCCCCCCCCCCCCCCCCACTCCTGGCCGACAAAGTCAAGTGGAAGTTACAAAAAACAGGAAGTTGCTTCAGGCGGCCGCAGTAAAGGGAAGAGGCAGGTGCCGGCAGCGGCAGAACAGCGTATGGGAATCTCTGCCGCTGCCGGGTTTGGAAAGTCACCGTGACCAGTTAAAATTCCGCAAAGCTGACCCCCAAGATGCTGCTCCTAAAGAGTGCCACCTGAGGCCCCCGCCTCAAATGGCCTTATGGTCGGGCAGCCCCTGCCAGTATAACAGGTATTTATTGGCACACCTTAGATTTAAATGCTCGCAGTGACACCAACCATAGACACTGTTTCCTATAAGTTGAGCAGGAGTCCTCCAACTGCATTGCTGCCAGTAGGGGGTGGTTCTTCAGTATTCTCTGGAGTCCTGCAGAGCTTGCCTGTCCCTCTCTGTGGAAAATGTGATGATGAAACAGCACCTCCCACTGACTGGACACATAGGAGCCAGCTTTTCAAAATGATTGGGAGTGCTGAATTTTTTTTTTTTTTTTTACAGGTGGTGCATTCCCCCGTCCCCCCTCCCCCTCCATATGTCCCCCACCCCCCTCTGAGTTTCAGGCCCCTCCTCCCTCCGAGTTCCAGTCCCTCCATCCCTCCCAGTTCCAGGCCCTCCCTCCCTCCCTTTGAGCTCCAGGCCCCCCTCCCTCTGAGTTCCAGGGTACCGCCCCCTCCGAGTTCCAGGGTCGTCCTCCCTCCGAGTTCCAGGGTCCCTCCAAGTTCCAAGGCCCCCCTCCTCCCTCCCTCCCTTCGAGTTCCAGGCCCCTCCTTCCAAATTTTAAAAGTCATCTTACCTCGTCGGGGTTACAGCAGCAGCAGCGGTGAAAAGCGTGCAGGCTCGGCGCTTAGTTCAGTCTTCCCTTCTCTCTCTCTCAGCTCTTGTCCCGCCCTCTGTTATTCAGGATTGCTAAGGAAGGCAAAGTGGTTATACAGACTGAGCTGTATGGGCAAATAGAATTGGCCATGGTCTTTTTTACTGTCATTTTCTCTGTTTTTATGTTTCATTACATTGCTCATTACTGAAGTCAAACCAAGAGCCTGTAGATTTCTGCTTCCTCCTTGTTCCCACCTTTTTGGAGTGGTAAAACATCTGCAGTTCTCCAGGCACTTAGAACCTGTCTTGGTTCAAATGATAGGTTTTCTATTTATTTATTTAACGAGCACTGGGGGGAAAACCTCCCCCATGTTTGGCGGGTCACAAGAGAACAAAAAAAAAAACATCAGTAAAATACCAGAGCTGTGAAGGAGCAGAGTTAGGAGCTGCTTTAATTCCCTCAGATCCTAGGAGACCTGCTCGGTTTTGAAAGGCCCTGGCTATTGATCTTAAATGACAGCTGGGAAGATAGGACTGGCTACTTCAAAGCCATCGACACTATGAAAGCACAAGATTGCCTTTACCTCAGTCACCTGTACATGAATCACTTTTGTTCCCACGGCAGAAGCCCATGTCCTGGAGCACAAACGGTTTAGGTTGTTTTGTCTACAAACATTAATTTAATTATTTTGGGGAATAAGCAGAGCTGAAAGAAGTATTTTAGGCCTCATTTTCAACACACTGTGATATTTGTCTCCTTACGTCTGTCACGGGAGTGTATCGGCAAGCATGAAAGAGCCATATAGAAAGTACTAGTGAGGTACCCATGCTGGAGTATAGTATACTGATAAATCTTATCAGGAACTACTGCCGCCTAGAATCGAAATTTGTTAAATAAATTAAATAAATAAATCTGAAAAGCTGATACTACTACTACTACTACTATTTAACATTTCTAGAGCGCTACAAAGTGTACGCAGCGCTGTACAAACACAGAAGAAAGACAGTCCCTGCTCAAAGAGCTTACAATCTAATAGACAAAAAGTAAAGCATTTAAATTTAAAATATTTAAGCAGTCAAGCACAAGAGAACAGTCACAGAAGGACAGAAGATGTTGAAGGGTGGTCAGTGTGATTAGGTGTAACTCTGGTTGGAGTAGTGGGAGAAGGTGATAGGAGATATACTATAGGATGTCATTCTGAGGCCAGGCTAAGTCTAAAGCAGGAGAAGGTATTCTCTGCATCCTTCTTTTGTCACTTTCTACATGCTGCTGAAAATCCAGAAACTCAGGCCTAGTGCCCCCCATCCCTCCCCCATACTTTGAGGAGGGAGTAGCACTTCCTCCACCTGGGGTGCTATTCCCTCCTCCTTCTAAAGGTACAGGGTGGGAGGGGGTTGGGGAGCACTAAGCCACCAGGGCAGGTGGGGAGTGGGGGTAGGGTTGCCCACTGGACCACCGGGGATTGTTTCTTGGCATAAAGGGTGTTAGGAGGGCTAGAGGTCCACTAAACCTCCAGCCCCTTTCATGCTGGGGGGAGGGGAAATGTCCTGTTTGTCAAATAACTTCTGGGGGAGGATTGTGCCAGTGCTAATGATCAGAGCTAATAGGGCGCCTAAATTTGTATGCTATTAGCTCTGATCATTGTGACACCTCCAACACGTGTCTTTTCCTGTACTCCCGGAAATTGGCTGTAACGTTTACTGTCGGGGGTTAGCGCAGGGGCAGTGGCATTCCTAGGTCGGCTGCCACCCGGGGTGGATCGCCGCTGCGCCGCAGCACAACACCCCCTCCCCGGTGCATCAAGCCCCCCCCCCCAGCGCAATGACACCCTCCTCCCCGGCGCATCAATCCCCCCCCCCTGGTGCATCAAGCCCCCCCCCCCCCCAGTGCAATGACACCCCCCTCCCTGGCGCATCGCCCCCCCCCAGGGTGCATTCTTGGCTGCTGGAGGGTGCAGAGAGCAGCCCCGCGACTGTCGTCTCCACCCTGCTCCCTCTGCCCCGGAACAGGAAGTAACCTGTTCCGGGGCAGAGGAAGCAAGGAACCAGTGGAGCCGATAGGCACGCGGCTGCTCTCTGCACCCTCTAGCAGCGTGCACCCAGGGCGGACCGCCTCCACCGCCCCTCCCCTGCTACGCCACTGTGTGAGAGCCCTTACCAACCATCTTAGTGGATGGCGGTAAGGGCTCCCCTGGAAATGACCGTATGGCGAGTATTTACTTACTGCGTGGCCATTTCCTTTACTGGGCACTGTAGTAAAAGGGGCCTTGGTGCATGGCAAATCCACTCGCCGATGCTACCGTAAGGCCCTCTTACCGCAGCTTGGTAAAAGGGGCTCTAAATGAAGCTCTTTAGCATGTTAAACTTTGATACTTTAAAGCTGTCGATTATTTTGCAAAGCATATAATTTTTTCCCTTTATTGTTGTTTATATTTAAAGATTGAAAAAAAAATACATTCCCAGTAATAAACATCATGAAAAAATAACATTTGATATGAGCCAACACCTTTATATTCATAATACGTCCAATTGCTACAGCCTTGTTAATGAAATATTGCTTGGTATCTCACTTTTAATAGATCTATTTAGGAGAATCATAAGAAAGTTGCACATTAACTCCATTTTTAAAATTGACACGTTATACTTTCACCAGCAGCCAATGAGCATATAATTCTGCTGCACGTGTTTTACATGTGGGAACTTTCTGCAAAAAAATATACGCATGTGGTTTTGAAATCTTTTAGCTGCACTTCCGGTTTATTTTGCATTAGTGCATCAGCGTTAGACTTTGGAGCTAATAAAGTGTTTATCATATTTTTGCATCTCATTACCTCATCCGCATGGATTTTGCGCTAACTCTAATACAGTTACATTCTACACTTACATTCCAAGTGCTGTTAAGGTTTGAGTTGTGATAATGCCTGTGTTACTGTTAATGTGGTTTAGTACATTGGTCATCTGATGTTTGTAGCAACCCTATCACCGCAAATTCTCGTAAAGCTATTGACCAAATAATTTCTGTAGAAAAGCTGCCATTTTTGCTTAAATGAAGATGTTATATTTCCTGGAAGAATTGCTAATAAATAGACGCACTTATATCTTTTGGAATGTAGTTGATTATCATAATCCATGCTTGAAGAAGCAGCTAGCACGAGCACTGAGCCGTGATGGATTCATACCTGTGGAAATACAAAGTCATATAGCAAGCTTAGTTAAAATGCATCGACAGCTGTTCAGACATTCTGTTCCTATTAGTTCACTTGAAATAAATTGGATTCCAGATGGAATATAATACATTTTGAAGTCTAGCAAAGTACTTGACTATAAAATAAAATCCAAAGTCTACAGCAGAGAAATCCTAATTGATTAAGTATGAAATCAGCAATGATTTCTGCCCTGGGGATGAATGAGGATGGCGCCGAAGGCAGTCATGGGTCATTGAGCTCTGCTTTTAGTTTGTGAGTTTTGCGGGGTCAGCAGTGGTTAAACACAAGGGAAAAACCAAGATCTATCTGGCTGAGACCGGAGGGATCCCAACTCTGGTTCAGCAGAAACCACAAAGCTTGAGATCTTTTGTTGAACCAATCTCAAGCTTTGTGGTTTCTGCGGCCAGCTTTGAAGCTCGGGCAGGGTTGCCCCCAGGAAGAAGGCATGGTGCACAGTGTTCTCAATGTAACCATGAGTCCCGAATGCTGAGAGACGCCTCCTTGACCTGGAATTGGTGATGCAACGTCACTACAGGGGAAACTGCTGAGTGCCGATGTAGCTGCCACGGTTTCGACCTGAAGACGGGGCAGTGGTGATCACAGTGGATAGGAAGGGCGATTCTGGTCCCCATGGTGAGGAGGAGTTCAATGAGGAGCCAGAACAACTTGAAGTAATTGGCTCACACCCTCAATCCCTTACTGGAGTTACCAGCAGCATGTGGTGATGGAGGAGACCAGAGAAGATCACATTGGAGAAGAAGTTGGGAGCTTCCTTGCTTAATAGATTTGAACAATTTCAACGTACGAAAGATTTCTTGCAGTCGCAGGTAACTCAGCTTGATGAACTTTTGGCTCAGTATGAGAAACAGGTTTTGGCTTTTGAAAATGATTTGAAAAATTTGAAAGAAGAACATAGTATGTTAATTAAAGATCATAAAGAGGGGCATAATCGAACGGGGCGCCCAAGTTTTCCTGGGGCCGTCCTCGCAGGACGGCTCCGTGAAGGGGCGGGGAAACCCGTATTATCGAAACAAGATGAAAGATGGACGCCCATCTTGTTTCAATAATATGGCCGGGGACACCCAAATCTCAACATTTAGGTCGACCTTAGAGATGGTCGTCCCCAGTTTTCGGCAACAATGGAAACTGAGGACACCCATCTCAGAAACGACCAAATCCAAACCATTTGGTTGTGGGAGGAGCCAGCATTCGTAGTGCACTGGTCCCCCTGACATGCCAGGACACCAACCGGGCACCCTAGGGGGCACTGCAGTGGACTTCACAAATTGTTCCCAGGTGCATAGCTCCTCCCCACAACTGTACACCACTACTATAGCCCTAAGGGGTGAAGGGGGGCACCTACATGTGGGTACAGTGGGTTTGTGGTGGGTTTTGAAGGGCTCAAATTTACCACCACAAGTGTAACAGGTGTGGGGGGGGGGGGGTGGGACTGGGTCAGCCTGCCTGACGTGCACTGCACCCACTAAAACAGCTCCAGGGACCTGCATACTGCTGTGATGGAGCTGGGTATGACATTTGAGGCTGGCATAGAGACTGGCAAAAAAAAAATTTTTAAGTTTTTTTTTTTTTTAGGGTGGGAGGGGGTTGGTGACCACTGGGGGAGTAAGGGGAGGTCATCCCTGATTCCCTTCGGTGGTCATGTGGTCAGTTCGGGCATCTTTTTGAGGCTTGATCGCAAGAAAAAATGGACCAAGTAAAGTCGGCAAAGTGCTTGTCAGGGACGCCGTTTTTTTTTCCATTATCGGCTGAGGACGCCCATCTCTTAAGCACGCCCATCTCTTAAGCACGCCCCAGTCCTGCCTTCGCTACGCTGCCGACACGTCCCCGTGAACTTTGGTCGTCCCCGCGACAGAAAGCAGTTGAGGGCGCTCAAAATCGACTTTCGATTAAGCCGATTTGGGTGACCCTGAGAGAAGGACGCCCATCTCCTGATTTGTGTCAGAAGATGGGCGCCCTTCTCTTTCGAAAATAAGCCTGATGGTAACTCATCAGAAGCTGGAAACCTTGAAGAACTATGAGAGACACTTGAATTTGCCGTTTATCAACTTCCCCAGATCTCCAGTTATTTCACCAGTTTACATGCTTAAAAAGTATATTATGGAGATTTTGCAAGTGCCTAAGGAGTCCTTACCACCAGTAACCTGTGTGTACTATGTGGACTGGTGAGGAAATCCCAAGATTGGGGCAAGAAAAGATGATCCGTGTGATAGCTTTGACCTATCTGGATTTCTGGAGGGATCTAGTCCTGTAGTGAATAATGCAACTTTGATTGCTTCATTTGCGTTGTAGCTAGATAGAAACTGGCTCCTTAAATTGTATTTTTGTTTGTAAGAATGTTGAATTTCTGAGTCACAAGTTTCCATGTAAATGTTTTATTAAATTAGATTCTAGGAACTAAGGGACCTCTTTACAGAGCGGCAGTAAGCCCAATGCGGGCTTACCGCTCGCTGTTTTGGGACTACCGCTGGCCCAGTGCAGCCACTGGCAGTAGTCCCGCACCGAGCATGCTCCATTTCTGTGGGAAAAAGAACCCCCCCCCCCCCAGAAATGGCTAACACAGCATCGCCACGCACTGCCCGGTTACTGCCAGGTTAGCGCTGGAGCCCTTATCACCACCTGAATGGGTGGCGATAAGGACTCCCCGCCACATGCGTGGCCATTTGGGGGGGTTTACTAGTTGCGGGGGAAAAGGGCCCTGGTGCACGGGAAAAACAGCCCCTGCCTCCAGCGCAGGGCCCTTTTTCCCGCAGCTTAGTAAAAGGACCTCTGTGTTTTTCTTGACCCAGGACATTTTAAGAATTTTCTAGCTGCATAGCTCGATGTAATGGCAGCTATAAATGGATTGGTGGATGCTGTTAGTGAGACGTTTCCTATGGTTTTTCTCAGGTACTAGTTTAAAAGTCTCCTGGTAACTAGTATTTTTCAGTGATACTCCCCCCACACACACCTTCTTTTTCCTTTTTATTTCTTACGTTTTGTGAGGTTATACTCCTTGTTACAATGAGCTTTTTTCTTTGTAAACTTCTCTGTATTATTTATATTTACCTGTAATGAGGGAGTTTGTTTCAGTTGTCAAGTGTTATCTTGATTGTATAAAATGCAAAAATATAAAATAAAATAAAATTATCAGTGATTTCTGGTTTAAAGGTTTCAAGGAATCTCACCTAGTCATGCAAAATAAATACATATTTAAATTTTATTCCTTTAATAATCCAATTTGAAATTAAAATATTGGAACTCATACAGGAAAATTACAATAAATGTTAATGATGCACAACACATAACCTGATCAGATCAATTGGGATGCCATGTTCATGTTGCAGGCTTTTTAATTTTTTTGAATCTTTTAGTAGTCTTTTTAAATTCTAAATTGTTTTGTTGTTTATGAAAAGCTGTCTATCGAATACAAAAACAATTTAAACCATAACCAAAGAACACCACACAGTTCAAAACATTAAAAAAAAATCTCAAATCAGTGAAATATAAATATATACTACGTATACTAAGAGAATGGCTACCGGGCCTGCAGTTCCCTAGGGGTACTTTTTCTAAGGTGCGCCGAAAAATGGCCTGCGCTGGTGTAGACGCATGTATTGGACGCACATAGGTCCATTTTTCAGTGCACCTGCAAAAAAGGCCTCTTTTCTGGGCTGAAAATGAACGTGCGGCAAAATAAAAATCGGCGAGCGTCCAGCGGTACAGTCTCTCATGTTAACTGAGTAGGAATGATCTATGCACGTACAATGCCAATTACCGTCCAGTTAGCGCCACTCGCTGCAAAATTTCCGGCATGCTTAGTGGACACGCGTAAAAACTGAAATTACTGCCCGGGCCATGCAGCAGCCGGGCGGTAGTTCAAAATTGACGCACATTGGACGCATGTACGCGCCTATGCGGCTTAGTAAAAGGGCCCTTTACTTTCTCATTCTTTTCCTTTGGACAAGCTATAGAAGCCACCTGAAAGGGCCCAAGTGTTGGAGCTGGGAATTATGAAAAGAGAAAAAGGAAGAGCTTGAGCCCCTCTTAGATTGGTTAGTTGAAGCAATAACTTTTTTTTGTTGTTGAAGCGAGACTTCCATTTGAAAATTGACACGCTATACTTTCTCCAGCAGCCAATGAGCATATAATTTTGCTGCACGTGCTTTATGTGTGAGAAATTTCTGCAAAAAAATATATGCATGTCGTTTTGAATTTTTTTAGCCGCACTTCAGATTTATTGTGCATCAGTGTTATATTTTGGCGCTAATAAAATGTTTATCATATTTTTGCATCTCATTACTTCATCCGTGTGGCTGTTGCACTAACTCTAACACAAGCTTCTACACTTACATTCCAAGTGCTGTTAAGGCTTGAGTGATAATGCCTGTGTTACTGTTAATGTGGTTTAATACATTGGTCGCCTGGTGTTTGTAGTCAATTCTTGTAAAGCTATTGACCAAATATTTGTGTAGAAAAGCTGCCCCATTTGTAGCCTCCTACCCCTCCAAAATAAGAATTATGCTCTTGTAGAACGGTGTTCCTGAGCTAGTATGCAACCTGGTCTAAAAAAAGAACACGTAAGGTATGGGTAGCAGATGTTGATTTTCGTGTGCTGCAGTCTTGATTTCTCATTAATCATTTCTTAACCAGAGTTAATGGACTAAATCATGCAATTCTTGATAAAGTCATTACTGCCTGATAATGAAGTAATAAAATAGACACATTTGTTTGCAGATGAGAGCATCCATAGATCGTGCCCCTTGGCGCTGGTTTTTGAACTGTAAATCTTATTGTGTGGCCTGTATAGAATAATATTTTTTCCTTTATAGATTATCTGACAGCTTATCCAGTCCAGTAGTTGCAAGTTCACATTTTAATGCTGAAAGTCATAAAACACTACCTCTAAACTCTAGCTCAAATATTTAATGGAAACAAGCTAAGGAGAAACGACCTGTATCTTAGAAAAAGCAATTTTCAAAGCCACGCTTACAAGAAAAGCTATGCACACTGAATAGCAGCTGTAAATGATTCTTATTATTTGGGCCACTCTATTCAAAGTTAGTTATGCATAAGCTATATGAGAAATGTTTACCCTAGGGTGAGCTGGTCAGGGTAGGGTTGGAGGAAATATAAACACATTAGTTTATGGCAGTTTGATATTGTTCTGTTGTTATCTTTGGTTTGTTTTGTTCAGTAATTTCTTCTACATAAGTATTGCCATACTGGGACAGACCTAAGGTCCATCAAGCCCAGCATCCTGTTTCCAACAGTGGCCAATCCAGGTCACAAATAACTGGTAAGATCCGAAAAAAATTCCAATACATTTTATGCTGCTTATCCCAGAAATAAGCAGTGGATTTTTCCCCAAGTCAATTTAATAATGGTCTATGGGCTTCTCCTTTAGGAAGCTGGCCAGACCTTTTTTAAACCCTGCTAAGCTAACTGCCTTTACCACATTCTCTGCCAATGAATTCCAGAGTTTAATTACAAATTGAGTGAAGAAAATTCATATTAAATTTACTACTTTGTAGCTTCATCGTATGCCCCCTAGTCCTAGTATTTTTGGAAAGAGTAAACAAGTGATTCACGTCTACCTGTTCCAGTCCACTCATTATTTTATAGACCTCTATCATATCTCCCCTCAGCCGTCTTTTCTCCAAGCTGAAGAGTATTGTAAGTTTTTATTTGTCCATTCTTTTAGGAGTTCTGTAATCCGCCGTGAAGCTCTATGAATGACGGTATAACAAATGCTATAAATAAATAAATAAACTCACTGGAGGAGGGAGGAGTTTGTCCCTTAGAAAGCCAAATGCAGGTTACACAGTTTTCACATTTGATTTTATCTTTATGGTTATTTGTATTATAAATAGAGGCAATTCTATAAGTGGACGCATCAGTTTAGGTGACCTGAGGGTGTACAGTAGGAGCCTCTTCAGTAATGGAACCTGGATGGCTAGGTTCTTTATAGCAGAGGTGGGCAAACTCAGTCCTCGAGGGCCGCAACCCAGTCAGGTTTTTGGAGTTTCCACAATGACTATGCATGCACTGTCTCCATTGTAAGCAAATAGATCTCCTGCAGATTAGTTGGGGAAATCCTGAAAACCCGACTGGGTTGTGGCCCTTGAGGAATGAGGTTGCCCACCCCTGGGTGATACTAGCGTAACCCTGTATAAATTGGCATAACCATATCACACCCTTCCTGCAAAAGGTACACTTGCTACCAGTACCTTACAGGGCTAAATTTATGTTTGATTTTCAAGGCCCTCAGTCAAAATGGGCCAGAGTACGTAAAGGATAAGTTGGCCCTTTACACACATTTAAGACCTCTGAGGTCCTCTGAATGTGATACCCGTTAGCAAGCCTTCTCAGGAGGAGGCCCCACGCTCTGGAACTTAATCCCAGAATAACCTTATTCCCATTTTTTGCTCTGATAATAAATCTGATAAATTCCCAAGAAAACAAAGCAAAAGGCACCTTTTGTGGTGCCACTGGAGACTGGTACCCAGAGAGACCTACTTGGCCACTAGCCCTGCAGGTTGATTGCTAGATGCTGTCACAGATTTCAGTGCAGAAGAGATGTTAAAAAGTGTTTTCCCCCTCCTCCAGGAAGTGGATATTGAAGATGTTGTGATCCCAGAAGGGTTAATTCTGGATGTGGAGGATCTGTGTTTTTCTGTGTGCTGGACAGCTGTGGAATTGTGAGAAAGGAATTTTCTGGTGATTTCTGCAGCATTTAAAGGGGGTTATAAGATTAAGCTGGTGTTAGTTCTCAGCTCTGGTAACACTGAGTAGCTTTATAAAATGCAGGTGTCTTTTTTTTGGGGGGGGGGGGGGGGGGGTGGCAAGGCGGTGGTTGGTGAGCAGCTGCAGTGTTTGCAGCTGTAAGAAATTCCGGAAGGGGAAAAGACTAAAACACTGCAGGTTCTGTTTCAAAATGATTTTTACTATAGATACAATATGGAAGAAACCCATTTGAGAAAGCAGTTAGGGAAAAAGTGTGTATTTGTTCGTAAACAGAACCATCTTTCTGTGCATACTTTAAAAATAAGTGTCAAATTTATAATTATTGTCTATTACTTATATATATATATATATATATATATATATGTATATATATATATAATATATATGTGTAAGAATCATTGAACATATGCCAGCAGATATAATCATAAGCAAATGATACCCAGAAGATTTTATTTATTTATTATCTCATTTGTATCCCACATTTTCCCAACAGCGATATAATACCAGCGATATAATATAGTGTTAGCATAATACTAATGATACACCTAATAAGCTTGCATTGGTACATTCAACTAACATAGATATGATGCTAAAGATTATACTGGGTCAGGTCATTAGGTTCCCCTAATTTTTTTCCCTGCACCTTCTATACATGACTATTCTCTGCATCCCCTGTGTCAGTAGTCAAAAAAGTGATCAGGATGTTAGCAATTATTGGGAGAGGGATGCAAAATAAGACCAAAAATATTATAATGCCTCTGTATCGCTCCATGGTGCGACCTCACCTTGAGTATTGCATTCAGCTCTGGTCGCCGTATCTCAAAAAAGATATAATGGAATTAGAAAAGGTTCAAAGAAGAGCGACCAAAATGATAGAGGGGATGGAACTGCTCCTATATGAGGAAAGGCTAAAGAGGTTAGGGCTCTTCAGCTTGGAAAAGAGACGGCTGAGGGGGGATACGATTGAGGTCTACAAAATCCTGAGTGGTGTGGAGTGGGGGGTGGAAGTGAATCGATTTTTCACTTATTGAAAAAGTACAAAGACCAGGAGACAATTAAATTGCATGGGGATACTTTTAAAACAAATAGGAGGAAATATTTTTTCAGTCAAAGAATAGTTAAGCTCTGGAACTCATTGCCGGAAGATGTAACAACGGTTAGCATATCTGGGTTTATAAAACCTTTGGACAAGTTCCTGGAGGAAAAGTCCATTGTTTGTTATTGAGATGGACCTGGGGAAAGCCATTGCTTGGCCCGGTATTGGTAGCATGGAATGGTTCTACTAATTGGGTTTCAGCCAGGTACTTGTGACCTGGATTGGCCACTGCTGGAAGTAGGATACTGGGCTAGATGGACCATTGGTCTGACCCAGTATGGCTTTTCTTATGTTCCTGTAAAGAAATGTTTTCCACTCACAAAACAACTTAAATAACTTTCACACTTTAAAGAGAAAAAAAAAGAAGCAAAGAGGGCGGTAGATTGCACCAGGCATCAGCCTAAGACAAAGGAAGATGGGGGAAGTGGTGTACCGAGGGCAGGGTGGTGGGTTCGGTCTGCCCCGGGTGCACGCAGCAGGAGGGGTGCAGGGAGTGTCGGCTCTGCTGGTTCCCTGCTCCCTCTGCTGTTACTTCCTGTTCCGGGGGGGGGGGGGGGGGGCTTGGAGGTGATACGCTGGGGGGGGGATACTGCGCCCGGGAGGTATCATGCAGCACCCGGGGGGGGGGGGGACAGCTGACCCTGCACCCAGGGGGAGTGCTCAGCGCTGATCCGCCCCAGGTGGCGGCCGACCAAGGAATGCCACTGTGAGGGGGAGTAATCCACATGGAGTCACAAGTACAACCCTGGCCAACATTCTAGGCAGACTGGATTGGTGATGCTGATTTTATCTGCTGTAATTTACTGTTAAGATGATCAGATTCTTTGACATGGAGCCCCAAGGAGAGGTAACTATCCTTGATATAAACTTTACCAACTGCTGAGGTCAGACTAACTGGCCTCTAGTTGCCAGTTTCCATCCTCTTTCTATGAAGAAGGCTAATATTCAGTCTTCTCCATTCCTCTGAAACCCCTCCCTCTCCAAAAACTGAACAGAACTTTCAGTGACGTTGCCAGATCTGATGTAGTAAAAAAAAGTCCTTTTATCACCTACGGAAATTGCGTTCTATTAGAAATTTGATTGATAAGGATTCCATGCGTATCTTAACATATGCTTATATCATAACATGTCTCGATTATTGTAATATTTATGCAGGCATTACTAAGGTCAATCTAAAACGTTTACAAACCATTCAAAACAGAGCTGCCCATATTATCTGCCGAGCCTCAAAATATGATAGGATCACACCTCTTTTATACCATCTCCATTACCTTCCAACTGAAGTTAAGAGTAAAATTCAAGATTCTCATTCTGACATATAAAGCATTTCATTTATCTACCCCATCGTACCTTCCAAACCTTACTATTCCATACACACCGACACACATGCTTCGTTCACTTTCAGACAATAGATTAGTGATTCATTCACTCTCAAGGGCTAGATGGGAATCCACGCGAGCTTCAGCCTTTTTCTTTTTATCCCCTGCACTGTGTAACTGCCTTCCAAAATCTATTAGAATGGAAGAATCATATTCCTGTTTCCGTAAAGCTCGAAAAACTTATTTTTTTCAAAATGTATTTGAAAATATAAAATGAGAATGAGAGAGAAAACCACACAGATACAAAGGATGCTCAAACTTTATAAGATAATCAATATGCACCGAAATTCATTTATATAGAAGGGAGCTCATAGTTTAACAATACAACAAACGCTCTGCTTCAATCTATTCACTTTTACCTTCATTTGATGATTCAAAGGTCAGTTAGACCAGGAGGTCATAGTAGGATCTCTCAGATCAGCGTACTTTCCCCTAATTAGGCTAAATGAGCCTAGCATATGTCTAGAGAGGGGTGTACCACAATCCTCATCAATCCACAGATGTACCTCTTTTATATTTTGTTGTTATTTTTTCTGCTTTTATAGCTTTTATAACCTTTGGGATTTTTAAATATCACTTTTAAATACTTGAATCATGTCTATAGCGAGTTCATAGCACATTTTCATAATGGTACTTAGCTTTTGTTAAATTCTTAATACTAGAGACCAGATGTTGACCGACATAGATCCATGTTTCGCGTAAAAACGCTGTTTCAAGGTAGTCTCCTATAAAAAAAGTAATACATCTCCTCAGTAAATAGTAGATACTATGTCCTGATACAAAAAAGACCTTTACTCACCACAGGTATATCAAACGGCCCGAGTCAAAGATGGCCGTCAGTATTATTCACTAGATTTTATATCCTGTCACGTAATCAGTGATGTAAAGTGCTATCCCAACCCCGGGACTGAACAGCTGATGGTAATTTAGAATAGAACGACATCAAAAAGAAAATCCAATGATGGATTTCCTAGGTTAAAATAAAATGTATTTTAATGTATATGTTTTTAATGTAAACCGTTGTGATTTGCTATTTCAATAAGTGACGATATAGTAAACGAATAAACGATGAACATCTCCAAGCCCCTTCCTGGGGTGTATCACGTCCAGTTCCATTGTTTTGCCTACTGTCAAATTTTCTGCTTTCAAGCATATCCTCTTTTCTGTAAATTCAACGACATTTACTTTGCCTTGGGGTACCATTCAGCTAATGATGGAGAGGAGCGGGAGGGAGTAAAACCACACTGTGGGCAGTAAGTAACACATTTTTTTCAGGCTATGAGTGATATTTTTGAGGGCTGGTTGAGAATAGATATGTAGAACATATAATCAACCACCCTGTCAAGCACACCAGTAAATGTTAATTAGGCTATAGAACACCCATTCAGCTGCCCCCTCAGTTTTTAATGCAGGGAGCCTGAGATCTGTATCTGAACCTTTAGTTTAGTGAAGGTCTTAATGATTGAAGGAAGGAAGTTATAATTATACTACATAATCCTTGAATCATAAGGTAACTTCAGCTAAAATATTTTACAAATACTGTGTTTGTGTAGAACTTTGGTGTAGAACAGGTAAAAGTGAATCGATTTTTCACTCTTTCAGAAAGTAGAAAAACCGGGGGACACTCAATGAAATTAGATGGAAATACTTAAAAAAATAGGAGGAAATATTTTTTTACTCACTGAATAGTTAAACTCTGGAACTCATTGCCAAAGGATATGGTAACAGCAGTTAGCGTATCTGGGTTTAAAAAAGGTTTGGACAAGTTCCTGGAGGAAAAGTCCATAGTCTATTATTGAGTTAGATAAGGTAACTTCAGCTAAAATATTTTACAAATACTGTGTTTGTGTAGAACTTTGGTGTAGAACAGGTAAAAGTGAATCGATTTTTCACTCTTTCAGAAAGTAGAAAAACCGGGGGACACTCAATGAAATTAGATGGAAATACTTAAAAAAATAGGAGGAAATATTTTTTTACTCACTGAATAGTTAAACTCTGGAACTCATTGCCAAAGGATATGGTAACAGCAGTTAGCGTATCTGGGTTTAAAAAAGGTTTGGACAAGTTCCTGGAGGAAAAGTCCATAGTCTATTATTGAGTTAGATATGGGGAAAGCCACCTGTGATTGGTAGCATGGAATTTTGCTACTATTTGGGTTTCCACCTGGTACTTGAAACCTGGATTGGCCACTGTTGGAAGCAGGATACTGGGCTAGATGGATCATGTTCTGACCCTATATGGCTGTTCTTATGATGTTTGCTGTGTTTTGTATATATTGATTTGACAGGAATGCATTGGTATATTATGTTGGAGTTGGCTGTCTAGCTACTTTTCTGTGGACCTTAAAAAAACAAGGGTCAATTTAGAGACCTGTACACTTGTAAATAGTGACATTCACATATGTAGATTGGCTACAAGTGTACATTTCTCAGTTCCACTCTAATTGTTATTATACATGGATGGCTATAAAGTATTACCTTTTTCATTTCCATATTATATATTGTAATACTCAAACCTTACTTTGTTATTACTACTTAATGTATATTATTCCGCATCACTTTTTGTACTGTTAATTACAGTAAACTGTTAGCCACATTGAGCCTGATCTGTTGGGATAGTGTGGGATATAAATGAAATAAATAAATAAATAAATAAATAAATACCCATTTTAGAAAGCCAGTAGACATATAGCTCTCCAGAATGTAGAGATTTCAAGCAGGCATGTTTTAGCTGTGGCTAGAACTGGCTAGAAATGTATGAGGTAAATATTCAGCCGGTGACGGTCAGCCTTTTTCTATCCCCCACTGGTGTTATGCTCAGATACTCAATGGGGAAGGAGAAAAGCCTACATGCTCCTGCCCGTAGTGGCTGATGCAACAAAATGGCTGCCATTATCTCTTGTAGCAGGCCTCGCGGGACCTGCATAAGCTCTGACAGCCTGCCTCACTTAAATTAGCACCTGATGTTCAGTGCTGATACCTGGATTTGGTGCATCACTGAATATCTGGGGCTAATTTAGCCGGCAACATTCAGCATTTTGCTGCTGGCTGAATATTGACCTGTAGGTGTCCAGTTGGCCTCTACAGCTAGAAAACAAATCAACTTACGCATTTCCTACATAAGCACGCAATTGTGGAACATACTACCAAAAACCTTGAAAACTATGTACGACCACCTAAACTTCCGGAGAACACTAAAAACTCATCTGTTTAAAAAGGCATATGCTACCAATCCAACATAAATGCCTGACCTCTGCAACACAACAAAACTTAAACCCGTAACGGACATAACACAACTCTCCCGTTGTATGATTTCCTTATGTGGTTGGACCACATGAACTTATTCTTATCTCAACATCACTATGTATTTGTTCCCACCGGAGTCTGCAAATGCATCTCCGGTACTATGTAAGCCTTACTATGTAAGATTGAGCCTGCAAATAGGTGGGAATACAAATGTAACAAATAAATAAATAAATAAACCCTTTTAGAAAATACTCTCCACATGCTCCAGCTAGTTCACATTAATGTGTTCTAGTGCATTTTAGTAAATAGTCTCTAAGGGGCCTTTTACTAAGATGTTGTTTCTGCTTTTTGATCAAAACCACCAGATTTTTGGTTTACAGCACCTTATTGCGTGCTCCCAAGACGAACAGTTGTATCAGTTTCTCTTGTTACAAATATTTCTTGCAATTGAAGTGTGCTAATTGACCTTTATTCTGTATTTATTTATAGTGTTCTGCACAATGGGGGGGGGGGGGGGGAACGTGACATTTATCAAACGTTGCATACTACATTCTGGAGGACATGTTTCCTCACTGAAGACAATTTTCTTACTAGCACAAACCTCACTGTCGAAAGTAATTGCATGATAAGTCTTCTGTCTGTATCGAGGATCTAATTATTTCTGAAATATCCTAAAAGCTGAGAGTGTCTTTTACTAAGGCGTATTCTAAAATTGTGGGTGCTCTAAACGTTAGAGACGCTAAATCATTCCTGTGGACGTCTCTAACATTTAGCACGCCTACAATTTTAGTGTGCAGTAAAAACGTGAGTGTGTCTTAGTAAAAGACGCCTTAAATTTCCAGTTTAAGGTGAAGTTGTAGTTGCACATGTCATCATTTTCTTTTTTCTGTTGTTGGCCAGAGTTTCTTTCTCTGAACACAACTTACCTTCTTGTGGGAAATGTATCCCACAACTCCACAGCCACAATGGAGAGGGGAACTAGGTCTTCATTTGAGTGCAAAAAGCCCTTCTGGTTTTAAAAGAACGAATTGCGTTCAAAATCTGTACCCTGGTCCACAAAATCATACACGGTGAAGCCCCGGCATATATGTCAGACCTCATAGACTTACCAACCAGGAACATAAAAAGGTCAGCACGCACACTCTTGAATCTCCACTACCCCAGTTGCAAAGGACTTAAATATAAATCAGTATATGCATCCAGCTTCTCCTACATCAGCACGCAACTATGGAATACATTACCAAATATCATAAAAACAATGCACGACCTAACAACCTTCCGAAAATTACTAAAGACCAACCTGTTCAAAAAAACATACCACAATGATCCATCATAAACACCAGACAACGAAACTCTACCAGAACCAGACAAAACCGAACTCTCTAGACTTGACTGCTTCAATCACTCTGTCACTAATGAACGTTAACGAACTACCACCTTATCTCTCACGCTGGAAATGAACTGATACCTAACTTACTCTATAATTTACTCTATCATTTATTACCTTTAATACATTACCACTTTGTATTTCTCAGTCCGGAAATGGCAATCGCCATTACGGCATATTGTAAGCCACATTGAGCCTGCAAAAAGGTGGGAAAAGGTGGGATACAAATGCAACAAATAAATAAATAAATTGCCAAGCTATTTGGCAATTTGTCCTCTGTGTTAAATTGTGCAGCGCTGAGTAACCCTGGTAGTGCTTTAGAAATGTTAAGTAGTAGTAGTAGTTTTATCCTATGTGCATTTTGTTCTGGGAAGTCGTGGATAGGAGGCTAGCATGTTCCTTGCTGTTGCAGTTGAACTAGGCCTTGGAGGCCCTTGAACCTGTTAACTGAGATTTTTTTCGCTATACGGACCAGGGATTGTTAAATTACAACTACAATTTCCGCCCACTGCAGGATGCAGAGGATCTCCAGAGTCCAGTAATAGCATTTGGCTTCTGCCCATCATAGCTTCATCTCCAGGGGCAATGATTTCGCAGTTTTGCTTTCTAGTCTGCTATACATTTATGTAATAGAACTGTATTTGGTAACAAAGAAACGTATGTAATCTGTTAATTTTATGGCACAGACTTGCACACACCTGGAAACGATTCGTTTCCTCATCAGTAGATATGTCCACCAGGATTGTTAGCAACCTCAGAATGAACTGTAACTACCCCAAAGGATAACAAATAATTTTCAGTGGTGACATTTGTAAAAGAGTGAATGTACGCAGATGTAAGGGCTTTAAGTCCTGTTCTCAAATCTGTAAACTGGACTTTTATAAGCACATAGATGTTGAACCAAAGTGTCACTATCAGGCTTATTTTCGAAAGAGAAGGACACCCATCTTTCGACACAAACCAGAAGATGGGTGTCCTCACCGGGTTGCCCAAATCGCCATAATCGAAAGCCGATTTTGGGCATCCCCAACTGCTTTCCATCGCGGGGCGACCAAAGTTCATGGGGGTGTGTTGGAGGCGTAGCAAAGGCGGGACTTGGGCGTGCCTAACACATGGGTATCCTCGACCCATAATGGAAAAAAAAGGGCGTCCCTGACGAGCACTTGGACGACTTTACCTGGTCCTGTTTTTCTTACGACCAAGCCAAAAAAAGGTGCCCGAACTGACCAGATGACCACCGGAGAGAATCGGGGATGACCTCCCCTTACGCCCCCAGTGGTCACTAACCCCCTCCCACCCTAAAAAAAATATCTTTAAAAATCTTTTGTGCCAGCCTCAAATGTCATACTCGGGTCCATTGCAGCAGTATGCAGGTCCCTGGAGCAGTTTTAGTGGGTGCAGTGCACATCAGGCAGGTGGACCCAGGCCCATCCCCCCACCTGTTACACTTGTGATGGTAAATGTGAGCCCTTCAAAACCTACCAGAAACCCACTATACCCACACCTAGGTGTTCCCCTTCACCCGTAAGGTTTATGGTAGTGGTGTACAGTTGTGGGTAGTGGGCTTTGGGGAGGGGGGATTGGGGGACTCAGCACACAAGGTAAGGAAGCTATGTACCTGGGAGCAATTTGTGAAGTCCACTGCAGTGCCCCCTAGGGTGCCCAGTTGGTGTCCTGGCATGTCAGAGGAACCAGTGCACCAAGAATGCTGGCTCCTCCCACGACCAAAAGGCTTGCATTTGGTCGTTTCTGAGATGGGCGCCCTTGGTTTCCATTATCGCCGAAAATCAGAAACAACCAAGTCTAGGGATGACCATCTTTAAGGACGACCTAAATTTCAGGATTTGGGCATTCCTGACCGTATTATCGAAACGAAAGATGGATGTCTATCTTGTTTCAATAATAGGAGTTTCCCCACCCCTTCACCGGGATGTTTTGCGAGGATGTCCTCAGCAAAACTTGGGCGTCCCTTTCGATTATGTCCCTCATCAACTACAAATCCTGCCCACAGACGTACCACTAGAGTTCCACATATGAATAAACCAATTTTATTAAAAAAGAAGAAGAAGAGAAGAGTTCCTATATCCTCCCATACCCAAAGAGTTTTATTATATGTGGTAAACAGGGCCGGATTAAGGCCAACTGATGCTGGTTCCCGGTCGAGTATCAATGCAGTTTTGTTGGATATTCACAATCTAGCTGTATTAGCAGTAATTATTGGCGTCCTTTAGCGTCTTCAGATTGAGCAGTATTTCTTTGCAATTTTATGCATTATATGGGCATTGTGCATTGTTTCAAGTCTCCTGACGCAGGCGGTTTTGCCGAAACATCATGTTGACTCCCCCAACCTTGAAGGCTCCTTGTACTTCTGTTCTCTGCATCTGTGTGAGTGTGCTTTGGTTTCCCTCTCCTGTGTTTCCTAAGCACAGCCCAACAATGGTGCCCCTCGGCCCTTCCATTGCTTAACTGACAAGATGTTAAGACTCAAGTGCTGAAAGATATTATTATATGAAAGAAAACATCATATACATTTATAATGATTAGAAAAACCCTGAAATTCATGTTGGATAACGGGTGTGGCAGATGGCAGTGAAAGAGTTAAGGACATGATAGCCAGGGGAATAAACTCTGTGGTGCCCCTTTCCTTTGGTGCCCTAAGCATGTGCTGATGTTAATCCAGGGTTGATGCTAAACATACTTAAAATTAAAATAAAGGGGTAATGTTCAGCCTGCAGTGATCAGCGTTTTTTAAGCTACTGACCACAGCAGGCAGAATTATCCCCAGATATTCAATGCTAGGCCATGTCCAGGCTCTAGCACTGGATATCCAGGTAAGGGAGGTCACTCAGAAGTTTAACCGGTCACTGGCCAATATTCATACTACAAATCGTGTAGCTTAGTGTATAAAGTTAAGACATATATCCTTTAAACTCTCAGAAAGTCTTCAAAAGCAACATTTCAGGGGCAGATTTTTTCCCATTTCCCCCTCCATGATACGTTGCATTTCACAAACCAAGGGGTCCTTTTACTAAGTTGTGGTGAAAGGAGGCCTGCAATAGTGTTAGCGTGTGTTTTTGATGCACGCTGAGGCCCCCTTTTACTGCAGCGGGTAAAAAGCTGTCTCTGTATTTTTTTTTTTAAATGGCCGTACGGTAATTGAACACTTACAGTGGGGGAAATAAGTATTTGATCCCTTGCTGATTTTGTAAGTTTGCCCACTGACAAAGACATGAGCAGCCCATAATTGAAGGGTAGGTTATTGGTAACAGTGAGAGATAGCACATCACAAATTAAATCCGGAAAATCACATTGTGGAAAGTATATGAATTTATTTGCATTCTGCAGAGGGAAATAAGTATTTAATCCCTCTGGCAAACAAGACCTAATACTTGGTGGCAAAACCCTTGTTGGCAAGCACAGCGGTCAGACGTCTTCTGTAGTTGATGATGAGGTTTGCACACATGTCAGGAGGAATTTTGGTCCACTCCTCTTTGCAGATCATCTCTAAATCATTAAGAGTTCTGGGCTGTCGCTTGGCAACTCGCAGCTTCAGCTCCCTCCATAAGTTTTCAATGGGATTAAGGTCTGGTGACTGGCTAGGCCACTCCATGACCCTAATGTGCTTCTTCCTGAGCCACTCCTTTGTTGCCTTGGCTGTATGTTTTGGGTCATTGTCGTGCTGGAAGACCCAGCCACGACCCATTTTTAAGGCCCTGGCGGAGGGAAGGAGGTTGTCACTCAGAATTGTACGGTACATGGCCCCATCCATTCTCCCATTGATGCGGTGAAGTAGTCCTGTGCCCTTAGCAGAGAAACACCCCCAAAACATAACATTTCCACCTCCATGCTTGACAGTGGGGACGGTGTTCTTTGGGTCATAGGCAGCATTTCTCTTCCTCCAAACACGGCGAGTTGAGTTCATGCCAAAGAGCTCAATTTTTGTCTCATCTGACCACAGCACCTTCTCCCAATCACTCTCGGCATCATCCAGGTGTTCACTGGCAAACTTCAGACGGGCCGTCACATGTGCCTTCCGGAGCAGGGGGACCTTGCGAGCACTGCAGGATTGCAATCCGTTATGTCGTAATGTGTTACCAATGGTTTTCGTGGTGACAGTGGTCCCAGCTGCCTTGAGATCATTGACAAGTTCCCCCCTTGTAGTTGTAGGCTGATTTCTAACCTTCCTCATGATCAAGGATACCCCACGAGGTGAGATTTTGCGTTGAGCCCCAGATCTTTGTCGATTGACAGTCATTTTGTACTTCTTCCATTTTCTTACTATGGCACCAACAGTTGTCTCCTTCTCGCCCAGCGTCTTACTGATGGTTTTGTAGCCCATTCCAGCCTTGTGCAGGTGTATGATCTTGTCCCTGACATCCTTAGACAGCTCCTTGCTCTTGGCCATTTTGTAGAGGTTAGAGTCTGACTGATTCACTGAGTCTGTGGACAGGTGTCTTTCATACAGGTGACCATTGCCGACAGCTGTCTGTCATGCAGGTAATGAGTTGATTTGGAGCATCTACCTGGTCTGTAGGGGCCAGATCTCTTACTGGTTGGTGGGGGATCAAATACTTATTTCCCTCTGCAGAATGCAAATAAATTCATATACTTTCCACAATGTGATTTTCCGGATTTAATTTGTGATGTGCTATCTCTCACTGTTACCAATAACCTACCCTTCAATTATGGGCTGCTCATGTCTTTGTCAGTGGGCAAACTTACAAAATCAGCAAGGGATCAAATACTTATTTCCCCCACTGTACTGCATGGCCATTTTTTGGGGGGGGGAGGGGCACTTACCACCACCCATTGAGGTGGTGGTAAGGTTCCTGCACTAATCTGGTGGTAACCAGGCAGCGTATGGCGCTGCCCAATTTCCGCAGGGTAGGCGTTAAAAAAAATAGAACATATTTTTGCAGCGCCGGAAATGGCACACGCTGGGTGTGAGAACTGCCGCCGGGATCCTGCGGTAGCCTGGTGGTAGTTCTGGATTGGCGCTTGGCAAGCCCATTGCTGCACGCCAACCCTTTAGTTCAGTAGCGTAGCCACAGCCCACCCACTTTGGGGTCAGGCTCACCCAAAATCAGTGCTCCGTAGGCGAGGCTGGTGGGGATCCGTAAGTCCCTCCAGCCAAAGATCTCCTCCCGGCAGAAAGAGCACTTACACCCTAGTCAACTAGCTGTGTCGCTGAGTTTGCATGCTTATGCAGAGCCTGGCCATGTCAGCAGCTGTCTGCGACATTACCACCAGCTGTGCAGGGTGTAAGTGTTCATTCTGCTGGGAGGTGGTCTTCAGGTAGCGGGGCTTGTGGATCCCCACCAGCTCAGGTATTTCTTTTCTTTTCTTTATTTATTTGTTACATTTGTATCCCACATTTTCCCACCTATTTGCAGGCTCAATGTGGCTTACATAGTACCGTAAAGGCGATCGCCAATTCTGGTATGAACAAACACAAAGTGATGTTGTGATAGAATAAAAGATCATATGTAACAGACACATTATGGAATCGTAGAGAGGAAGAGTTAAGTTATGTCCAGTACGAGCTTAGGTTTTGTTGTGGGAGGGAGGGAACGAACTTCCGGTGGGTGAAATATTGGGGGTGCTCGAGCACCCACAGCACCCACGGAGTCGGCGCCTATGGCTTGAGGGCCTAGCAGCTGCTAGGCAGGCAATGCGAGGGGAGCCCGGCGCTGGAGTTTTCTCTCTCCTGCTCCTGTCGGGACATGATCACCCGGGTCCCGTCAGGAGCAGGAGAGAAAGAGAGAGACCCCCTATGCCGGGTCCCCCCTGGAGGCCCCCTCCCCCCCCCCCCCCCCCCCCCCCCCCAGCGGCTATGCTCACTATCCTCTGTTTTAGAAGCTTTTCCATTAATTTACTCACCACAGAGGTCAGACTAACTGGCTTGTAGTTTCCAGTCTCCTCCTTACCTCCGCTTTTGTTTAGAGGCACCACATCAGCCTTCGCCACTCCTCCAGGACCACTCCCTACTCAAAAGAAGCATTGAAATGTTCAGACAGTGGAGCCCAGTGGCGTAGCTAGGTGAGGCCATGGGGTCCTGGACCTCCCCCCCACCAAGTTGCTGTGGGCACCTGGTTGGCTGGTGGGGGTCCCCAACCCCCGCCAGCTGAAGACTTCATCCAGTGCTGGTCTGCAGCAGCGGTGCCGCATTGCCTGCCCTGCTCTCTCTTCCCTTGATGTCAGGTATGCTCCTAAATGGCAATGCAGTGGCACCGGAGACCAGCGCTGGACAAAGTCAAGATGTTACAGTGGCAGCAGTGGGCGTTGGGGGCAGCAGTGAGGCAGTGACCAAAATGTGCCCCCCACCTTGGGCTCTGGCCCCCTCCCACCTCAAGATCTGGCTATGCCCCTGGTGGAGCCACCAGAAGATCCCATTGGATTATGCCATTCGGCCCCAACTTTGCTGCTGCATAGGCTTCCTGAAAATTATGCCCCCTATGAAATTAAACTATAGAAAGAACTGTCAGTAATTGCTATCAGATCCTAGCTTTTATAGGAAATTTCCAACTTAATCATCCTTTTTATTTAAAATGGTCCCTACCATTACTGCAGACCTGAGCTTCTCATTATGCGCAAAGATTTTGCACTAATAGTTTTAGACTTGGCACATGAGAATACTGGAGTGTGAATTGTATAGACTGATTTGAATGTTACAAGGTCTAGTCAAAAATGAGCTCTGAGAATTCATTTGTCATGACTGAATCAGCAGCTTGCCGAGCATAAAACCGTAGAGCAGAGCACAAGTCCTTCGTGGCTTATTTATTCTTGCTGTTTCGTTTTTCAGTTACTGTTCAGACGTGGGTGGGAAGAAGGGTGGCAGATGGCTCTGGAAGGGAATTAACCAGAGACAGTTCTGATGGAATGCCTAATTGCAAGAAGAGGTCATGTTTATACTCATAGGGCAGTATTTCTTTGGCGACAACATGCATCTCGGGCGATCAGTTTTCTTGATTGTTACATGGAAACTGCCTTCTGTGAAGCTTGTCACCAGAGGCTACAGAATTCAGGGTACAGTGCATGCAGTGAGATTACAGTTCTGCGCTATTTTCCAAGGGTTTTTTTTGTGTGTGTGTGTGTGTAATTACAGTTTGGTTTATTTTGCATGTGTACTAAACATACAGATCCAGGAAACTTATTTTGGTTACCGATATGTATAGGACATGATCCCTGTAATGTTGTGGCCAGAGATATCCATAGTCTATATGTACAGTCTGGAGATAGTACAGGGCGGAAGGGACACTCCTTTTTTAGCCTTTGGCTGAGGCTACTTGGAGACTGGAGGATTATACAACTCTTAGTAAAGATATTCAGTCCCTTGAAAGGTTTGTGGACTTCAAATAGAGCCAGTTCAATGGTATCTGATGTCCTCAGCAGACCTTCAAGAGAATCCGCCAAGGGAGGAGAACTCAAACGTCCCACGGGAAAACACAGAGATAAGACAAAAAAAGTGGGAGTTGGACCACGGATGCCAAAGACTGGAAAGACGTGTATTTAAGATCAAAAGTATATTGAGTGGAAAGACTCGACACAAACGTGTTTCGGGCACTAGGCCTGCGTCAGGAGTCTACAATAAAAATATACGTTCATAATGAAAATAGTATAATAAGTGAATTCAATTAAAAACACATAAAATAATCAAATATAGAACCTTACACAAATACATAGAGATGATGTACTTGGTTATAACATATGAGTACAATAATAAATATGAACACTACAATTTGTGAATTCAATTAAAAACACATAAAAGAATCAAATAAAAGAATGATAAAAATTATACACAGATACATAGAAACAATGTACTTGATTATAACATATGAGCACAATGATAAATTTGATCTGGAAAAAAGTTATGATAAAACCATATGCAAATGCAAAATAAATTTTATACTCGGTCATAATATATGAGTACAATAATAAATGTTGTCTGGAGAAAGATAGACAAATTAAATAACTTTACAGTGCATGCAGATATATGAAATGAATTATGTTATTAAGTAGATAACTTCACAGCACTTGCAAATATGTGAAAAGAATTATGTAATTAAGTAAAGGATATTTCAATGTATGTACCAAAAATGTTACATAAATGATGAAAGGAAAAACAAAAAAATAAAATAAAATGAAAAAAATAATAAAAATAAAAACAATAATACACAAAAGGAAGAAATGTGACTAAGTAATAAAAAAATAAGAAATAATTAAAAAATAAGGAAAATATTGAAAAAATTAAAGAAAATTAAAAAGAATTATTATAAAAATATATATTAAAAAAGTACAAAAAATACAAAATAAAAAATAAAAATTGTACATATATAGTGTAAATTTTAATATACAATTTTTTGTCGATGCTTCATCTAACCATGTTTTAGTAAGCAGTGTTTTGAGAATATAACAAGTGTATTTAAAGAATGAATAGAAAAAATGTATATATGTGTGGATGCAATTTAATCATTGGATTCGTTTAGTGAATAGTTAAACTAAACTAATCCAATGATTTCTTCCTTTTATTATTTGAAAATACCAATTTGGACGTTTTGGTGAGAAAAAAACTAGCCCGCGCCTATTTACGGCCTGAGCCCTTACCGCTCACAGGCTCCCTGTGCGGTAACCATGCAGCATGCACCTACTGATGATTACCGCCACGAATGCCCCCCCCCCCTCCCCGTAGTAGAAAATAAAAAATTATTTTCTACGGCGGGGTTTGGCACACACCAAACTCAGAATTACAAGTGGGCGCATGTCCTAGCCCGGTGGTAGTGCCAATTTGGCCCGTGCCACCCGCGCATTACCCTCCCGCACTTTAGTAAAAGGGCCTCTTAGTGCTTCCTAAATAGAAGGCAGTAAGTTATCCTGTGTTAGTGTCCTGCAGGTGCTATATGCTAAACTTCCAGAAATCACTAAAAACCAATCTGTTCAAAAAGGCATACCCCACCGATCCTACTTAAATGCCTGATCCCTGCAACACAACAAAACCAAAGTACGTAATGGACAAAACTCAACCCTTGTGATGTACGATTTCCTAATGTGGCTATGCCACGTGATCTCTATCTTACCACAACATCACTTTGTATTTGTTCTCACCGGAGTCTGCAAACGCCCTCCGCTACTATGTAAGCCACATTGAGCCTACAAATAGGTGGGAAAATGTGGGATACAAATGTAACAAATCCTATATAATAATTCTCACCTCCAACGTTCTGATGCTGCCTGGGACCGTGGATCCCTCGGAGGTGGTCTGCTTCCGTCGGTAGATCAGAGTGATGTCATGACTTCCACACTGCGTGAAAACTACTGGTAGTGCTGCTGGAGCTCCGACAACGGTAATGGCACCGCAAACACCCCCCAAACCCCCTTCTGACGTTTCAGGACCCTACTCCCACTCCCCCCTCCCACTCTCTCACCCTCCCCTTCGTAACAGCCACCTGCTTAAAAGTTCTTAACTCCTGCACGCAGGGATGCCGCTACCGACAGCCTTTTCTTCCGCTTCTGTTTCAGCTGTCCCTGTGGTCCCGCCCTTCAGGGCGGGACCACAGGAACAGCTGAAACACAAGTGAAAAAAAACCTGTCGGAAGCGGCGTCCCTGCGTGCAGGAGGCTCTCTACCCCCTGCCCTACCCCTCTTCAATGCTGCCGCCGGGACCCCGGTAAGAGAGGGGGAGAGGGGGGTTGGCAATTTTGGAGGGGGGGCGACGTGCACATTGGGGGATGGGGGGAGGGAGGGGGTGCTGGAACTCGGAGGGAGGACAGAGTGAAGGAGAATGACAGAGGGAGGGAGGAAGCCATGGAAATCGGAGGGGAGGAAAGGGGGCTGTGGGACTTGGAGGGGACAGAGGGAGAGAGCGAGGGAGGGGGGGAAGAAAACCTTGCTAGCGCCTGTTTCCTTTCATACAGAAACGGGCCTTTTTTACTAGTAAATAAATAAATGTACACTCTGCAATAAAAAAAAAATAGAGGGAATGCCCCCAAAAGGTGCCATGTGAAATCTGGACTTAGCACTCAGTAAATTTCTGCTTTACAATGCGTTAAATCCAAATGTTAGTGCTTCCGATCAGATACCGCATTCAATTCAAGCTTCTCCTTCTTACCTACAAATGCACTCAGTCTGCTGCCCCTCACTATCTTTCTACCCTCATCTCCCCTTACGTTCCCGCCCGTAACCTCCGTTCACAGGATAAATCCCTCCTCTCAGTACCCTTCTCCACCACCGCCAACTCCAGGCTCCGCTCATTCTGCCTCGCCTCACCCTATGCTTGGAACAACCTTCCTGAACCCTTACGCCAAGCCCCCTCCCTGCCCATCTTCAAGTCTTTGCTTAAAGCCCACCTCTTCAATGCTGCGTTCGGCACCTAACCCTTACCGTTCAGTGAATCCAGACTGCCCCAATTTGACTGCCCCTATCGGACCGACCGTTCACTTGTCTATTAGATTGTAAGCTCTTTGAGCAGGGACTGTCTCTCTTTGTTAAATTGTACAGCGTTGCGTAACCCTAGTAGCGCTCTAGAAATGTTAAGTAGTAGTAGTAGTAATTTAGTAAGAGGGTCCCTTTGTTATTTGATTATTTAATATGTTTTACTTTGGGCTGCTTACTATTTTGGATATACATGATATAAAAATTTTAAATAAATAGATTTACCTTGTAAAATTATTAAAAACAGTAAAATCCTTGTTTGTTGTACATCGAAGAGCAGTTAGCTTGTGAATGCCAACAAAGATATGTCTTAGCTCTGTTTTCAGTTCTGTACCTCCACCTGTTGGTTGATGGACACAACTATCCCACAGGTTCTGGAATAGTAGGAAGGATTAATGGAAAGAAAATGATCAGGTAAGGCCTAATTTCTGAGGCAAGCATTACATTTTAGTCCTTAGCAAACATATACCAAATAATAGGTACAATGAACATGTCACAATATTTCATGTGTGTCCGTTAAAGCATAGTTTGCATGTTATGGTCATTTATTTAGATGTGGGCACTGGCTAATGTAAGCACATACCTGCTAATGTCTTCCAACCCCAGTTTAGCACGTTTAAGTTGAAAGCTGATAGCATGCTCTCTATTTCTCAGTGCTAAATGGCCTTGGAGTACATGCTAACCTTTAATGTGTAGGCCCTTTAGCTTTGTTTGTAAAGATTTGAAAAGGTGTGAGCAAAATTTACATAAATAATAATAATTTCTGGTACAAAGCCAATGGCTGAACTGTTCAGTATTGACAGTGACTGATGGCATCGCAAATTCCTTGTGCCAGCCACACACCAAATACATAAACATATAAATATATAAGTATTGCCATACTGGGACAGACCAAAAGTCCATCAAGCCCAGCATCCTGTTTCCAACAGTGGCCAATCCAGGTCACAAATACCTGGCAAGATCCCCAAAAAAGAACAAAACATTCTATACTGCTTATCTCAGAAATAGTGGATTTTCCCCAAGTCCATTTAATAATGGTCTATGGACTTTTCCTTTAGGAAGCTGTCCAAACCTTTTTTAAACTCCGCTATCTAACCGCCTTTACCATATTCTCTGGCAACGAATTCCAGAGTTTAATTACACGTTGAGTGAAGAAAACATTTCTCCAATTCGTTTTAAATTTACTACATTGTAGCTTCATCGCATGCCCCCTAGTCCTAGTATTTTTGGAAAGCATGAACAGACGCTTCACATCTACCCGTTCAACTCCACTCATTATTTTATAGACCTCTGTCATATCTCCCCTCAGCCACCTTTTCTCCAAGCTGAAGAGCCCTAGCCGCTTTAGCCTTTCCTCATAGGGAAGTCGTCCCATCCCCTTTATCATTTTCGTCGCCCTTCTCTGCACAAAAGCAATAATGTAGGAGTTAAGATAAAACAGCTCTTGCATTCAGGGGAACAAAACATCAGTTATGGTGAAGTACATTAGCATGGTTTCATAATGTTGTAGTCCTGCATGAGATACAAATAGCTTTGCATTAGAAAGCAGTTTTCCTTCTCACTTTGGGGGCTAACATGCCACAAACATTTGAATCTCTTCCCAGGCTCAAGTGAGAGAGTTTTAAGCTCCACAAGCGGTTTCCTGATAAAGTTTAACAGGGATTGTAAATCAGCTGGAAGTGAGCCCAAATTTCCAGTTCAAATGACTGGCCAATGAAATGTTATTTCTTTGTAGAGCAAAACTAGTTCACCTGTATAATAAATGTCACCATGTGAAAGAAACATTAGTGATAAGAGTGGTGGCCCTCAGGTCATAAACCATGGCAACCGGCCATCGACAATCAGGAGCAAAACAAATGAATGCCACCTTGTATTTAGGCAATCAGGTAATGCTCACTATACATCATGGGGCACCCAAACACATATGACCTAAGTGTAATAAATAAAAAAATTCATTAGTCTCTCAGTTTGAATATTAGCTCCCAAATTCTATAAATGACCCTAAAAATTGCATGAGCAATTTAATTGAATATTGAAACAATTACCGCTGATAATTGGGCCCTAACAATCAATTACTGGTGCTAATTATATCAATTGTGAAATTCATACATTCATTTCTAGCTGCCGGGATCCAAAAAGGGGGTGCAGCCATTGGAGGGTCATGTGTGGATCAGGAGCGTTCCTTCAATTTAAGCACGCTGTAATAGAATAAGGGCAAGGCCACCAGTGCTGTAGTCTCCGGTCTCACCTGCCTGCCCTCGGCTCCGTCTAACACTGGACCCCCTGCATTAAAATCAGCAGTGCCTCAGCTCCATTTGGAAAGGCATATCGCCTCCCTTCGTGCCCTCCCTGTGTCCCGCCTTCGTGGAAACCGGAAGTAACATCAGACAAGGGTGGGACACAGTGAAGGAAGGCCCGAAGGGAGGCGATCTGCCTTTTCCAAATGGAGCTGAGGTGCTGCGGATTTTAATGCAGGGGGCCCGGTGGCGGAAGGAGCCGAGGGAAGGCACATGAGACCGGGGACTGCAGCGGAGGCGGGGGGGGGGGGGGCGGCCTTGCCCCGGGCCTGGCTTAGTCTCTCGGCGGCTCTGTATAAGGGGGATCCGCACCTAATTTAAGCACAAGGAGTTGGTGTAAATCTTAGTATCTAAAGTTAGGTGCAGATCCACCGCTAAGTGCTTTTCTATAAACGACACCTAACGTTGAGTGTCATTTATAGAATTGTGCTGAGGGGGAGATTCTGTACATGTTGCTTCAAAAATCCGTGTGGAAAACCGGCTAAGCGTATTCTATAAGCGGCACCTAGATTTAGGCATGGTATATAGAATATGCTTAGTTGATATCCTAGCATAAATCCTAGTATGTTGATTTAGGTGCATGGGGCCATATTCTATAACTACGCATGTACATTTCAGAATGACCAGGAAATGGCCATTTCCCCACCCATAACCACGCCCCTTTTTGCCTGCGCACATTAGAAGTTAGGTGCAGTGCATTACAGAATACGCTTAACGACTTGTACATGTAAATTGTAATTATTGTCGATTAGTACTCATTATTGCTTGTAAGAGCTGTTATCAACGCTGATTAGCTTGTTGAGCCAATTAAGTTATGGACGTTGTTATAGAATATGCTTGGAGTTTGGCTCAGAGAAGGGCGACAAAAATGATACAGGGGATGGGACGACTTCCCTATGAGGAAAGGCTAAAGTGGCTAGGGCTCTTCAGCTTGGAGAAAACGCGGCTGAGGGGAGATATGATAGAGGTCTATAAAATAATGAGTGGAGTTGAACAGGTAGATGTGAAGCGTCTGTCTGTTCATGCTTTCCAAAAATACTAGGACTAGGGGGCATGCAATGAAGCTACAATTCGTTGCCAGAGAATGTGGTAAAGGTGGTAGGCTTAGCGGAGTTTTAAAAAGGTTTGGACGGCTTCCTAAAGGAAAAGTCCATAGACCGTTATGAAATGGACTTGGGGAAAATCCACTATTTCTGGGATAAGCAGTATAAAATGTTTTGTACATTTTTGGGATCTTGCCGGGTATTTGTGACCTGGATTGGCCACTGTTGGAAACAGGATGCTGGGCTCGATGGACTTTTGGTCTTTCCCAGTATGGCAATACTTCTGTACTTATGAGCTGGAGAACAACCATGCCAAACCATCTAGAGGCATCCCCTTCATTCTCCCCAAATCTGTTTTCTGCAAGCAATTTGCTCGTTGTGCTCTGCTTGGAAAGTGATGTTGGCCAGTAACATTGTTCTGATAAATTATTTGTGCTCAGTGGGGGTGGTGGTGGCGGTAAAATAAGATTGTGTATTATTGCAAGCTTACTGTAAACCTGCACAGCCTGAAGAGTGCAGACAGTCCTTAGCCTTTCACATGTAGAATGCACAAAAGCACCAGAGGCTATGAACCGCCCCTATAAATGTTTTAATTCCCATTGTTTCAGATTTACTACACTGTAAGACTGTCTTGCACAGCTCCCTTGGCATATCAGCCAAAAAGATCACATCATTTATGGAAAACAGTGCTGATGCACACCTTTCCCGTAATTTTCTGGTTAAATCTTCAACCATTGTGTAATTTATGAACTAAATAATTAACAGACATAAATGACAAAATAGCAAAGGAACCATTGAAGGGGGGAAAAGGATCCATCCTACTCATTTGTTGGTTAAAATTAGAAAGTGGTTCAATGGTTCACTTTGTACAGCCTAGAAACAAAAACCTGTGTGTGTACAAAGCTATGTTGTTCTAGTTTTGATGTTTGTAAGGATGTGTTGCTTCAATGGTGGTGCCTGTTGCTAAGGATATGTCTGGGAGTGTGTTGGTCAGTTTATCCACTTCTGCATCATTGCTACTACATGGAGGGGGTGCCTGTGGACATGAAAGAAGCTAGTGTTGGTGGGGACCCCATTTCTTGTCAGCACAACGAGAGGCTTGTGTGGCAGTGACTAAGACCACAGATGATGGAGAGCCCAGGCCTTGTCATCCAAAGCTGAGTCAGCACAGTGAAGAATAAACTCATGGACAGCAGGGAGCCAGTGGGGTCAGAACGGAAGGTGGTAAGTTCTTTACATCAGGCTTATATACCGCTCTATATCAGATGGCTCTGAGAGGTTTACAATAAGGGAAACCAAGGAAAACCCTTGGGAAGATAGCATACTTGTTGAAAATATACAAATCGAAATACAAAAGTACAAAATAGTATACAATCATTAACAGCTTCTGAGCGGTTTACAGTAAGGAAAACCATGGACAGTCCCTTGGAAGATAACATACTTGTAAGAAATAAATAAGGCATATACAAAAGTACAAAGTACTATGCAATCACGAACGGTTTTCATCCAAATTTTGTCTGAATGTTAGCTAGAATCTTTTGTAGAATGTTTTCAATTTTGTTCTCAATAGTGCGTAATTAGACAACTGATTAAAACAAAAGGATACCAGCTTCCATATCTTAGATGTTTGCACAGCAAGTAATTTATCATACATGGAAAATCTCTTTATACCCTTAATGTATAAAGGGTATAAATGTACTCCCAAAAACCCTGAGGACTACGTATGACCACCTCAACTTCCAGAAATTACTAAAGACTTACCTGTTCGGAAGAACATATCCTACTGACCCAACTTAATTATCTAAATCCAACAACACAAAGAAATCCAAACTTGTATTGATCTTTATATTCGTTACATAACTTCCCTCTTTATGATCCCTTGATGTGTCTGTTTATATCTATTTCATTGTAGATAACTTCAATCTATATTTGTTTCTTCAACGTAGGTGGCTATCACCTCACGGCACTATGTAAGCCACATTGAGCCTGCAAATAGGTGGGAAAATGTGGGGTACAAATGTAACAAATAAATAAATAAACAGGAGGTAAAGCAAAGTAGGAAAAATTACACATTTTCCAAAGCTTGTTAAATTTACCAAATTTGATAAGAGAAACTAAGTAGTCTGGACTGCTTCCTGATAAGATTTTAAATAGCATACAACATAGTTTAAAGTGAATTCTAGCTTGTATAGACAGCCAGGTTAAGTTGAAATAGTAAGCTGAGATTCTATTAAATTTCTGCAAGGAGAAAATAAGTCTGACTGCATTGTTGTGGATAGTTTGCAGTTTATGAATTAACTGCTTCGGTGACCCCAGATAGATGAAGTTGCAATAATCTAGATTAGACAGTAGAATCAAATCATAGTGCACATCACTTCAACCACGTCACTCGCCTCCTCTGCCTCGAGCACTGGTTACCTGTCTCTTTCCGTATCCACTTCAAGCTTCTTGTGCTAGTTTTCAAAGGACGTTTTTCCTCTGCAGCTGCCTACTTACATCAGCTTCTGATTCCTTAATCCCCATCTCACCTCCTGCACTCGGGCATCTGATCTCCTGCTGTGTGTTCCTTCACCAGCGGATCTTCACCTTATAATTTTTCATGACACTGCTTTCAGCTATCTAGTCCTAAGCTTTGGAACTCTCTTCCCCCTCTCTTTGGTCTTCCCCCTCCCTTCCTTCATTCAAAGTTCTTCTTGAGTAGAGAGGTGTGGTAGCCGTGTTAGTCCACTTTTAAAGGTAATCAATAGAAATAAAGTAAAACATGGAAAAGAAAATAAGATGATACCTTTTTTATTGGACATAACTTAATACATTTCTTGATTAGCTTTTTCTTTGTCAGATTGGAAATAAGCAAATGTTGGTAGATGACAGTGAATATATTATTAATTTAGATTTTGCTCACACCTTTTTCAGTAGTAGCTCAAGGTGAGTTACATTCAGCTACACTGGATATTTCTCTGTCCCAGGAGGGCTCACAATCTAAGTTTGTACCTGAGGCAATAGAGGGTTAAGTGACTTGCCCAAGATCACAAGGAGCAGCAGTGGGATTTGAACCAGCCACCTGTGGATTGCAAGACTGGTGCTCTAACCACTAGGCCACTCCTCCATAAAGTATGTATAAAGTTCTTCTTAAGACCTACTTTTTCCCCCTGGCTTTCCAATCCTTCCCCTATTAGGGCCTCTCTTGGCTTTCTTTTTTACTCTGGCTGGCATCTTCATCTGTGTTGTAAACCATGTAGTTGCCTGTTTGGATCTATTTTGCGGTATACCAAGCCCAAATAAGTAAATAAAATAAATAAAATCAAAATTGTTCTATTTAAAAAAAAATTCTAATTCTCCTTAGTCTCCTCATCAACAGGAAAGAGCCATGCACATACCCCATATACAGATCTAAACTCACCACATACATGCTTAGCATATGCATCCCCCCCCCCCCCATCCCCTGCCATTTTACAGAGATAGTATAAAATGTAACAAGTACAAAATAACAAATACAAACATAAAAAAGCACACAAGGACCTACAAGACTGGAACTAACAAGAGTCCTTTATTGTAAGACCCAGCATGGGCCGTGTTTTGAAGTGAATTGCGTACAGAGAAGGGCAATTAAAATGTTAAAGGGGGTGGGATGACTTCCCTATAAGGAAAGGCTAAAGCGGCTAGGGCTCTTCAGTTTGGAGAGGGGAGATAAGACAGAGATCTATAAAATAATGAGTGGAGTGGAATGGGTAGACGTAAATCGCTTGTTCACGCTTTCCAAAAATACTAGGACTAGGGGGCATGCAATGAAGCTACAAAGTAGTAAATTTAAAACAAATCAGAGAAACTATGTCTTCACTCAACTTGTAATTACTCTGGAATTTGTTGCCAGAGAATGTAGTAAAAGCAGTTAGCTTTGCGGGGTTTAAAAAAGGTTTGGACGGCTTCCAAAAAGAAAAGTCCATAGACCAGTATTAAAATGGACAGGGAAAATCCATTGCTTATTTCTAGAATAAGCAGCATAAAATGTATTGTACTGTTTTGGGATCTTGCCAGGTACTTATGATCTGGATTGGCCACTGTTGGAAACAGGATGCTGGGCTTGATGGACCTTCGTTCTGTCCCAGTATGGCAATACTTATGTACTTAAGCTTCGGCAATGCAGGCCAATGCTCTTAAGTAAACAGTGTACTGCAGGACAAGACACCATAGTGTGGCTTTCTTTAAAATGCCAAAAAAGAGTCACCTAGTATGTTTTAAATTGATCTATGCACTTGTATCTCTTTTTTGGCAGTTTAAAGAAAGCCACAGCATTCACTATGGTGCCTTGTCCTGGGTCTTTATAATAAAGGACTCTTGTTAGTTCAAGTCTTGTAGGTCCTTGTGTGCTTTTTCTGTTTGTATTTTTTACAGAGATAATATACACCATGCCCCTCCCCACTGGTCCCCCCCTCTCCACACATGTGTACAAGTCTAACAAGGAGAAAATGCACCTTTGAGTCATTTATAGATTTTTCTATTTATGTTTTTAGCATGCACTTTCCAACTTGTTTAATTGCAGACTGACTTTTATCATTTGTTGTCATGGTTAGCCATGAGTTCTTTGGGTTGTACAGAACTCTGGATTACTTTAAGATGTTTGCAAATGATGGGAACAGTCATCCGCTCCATCCCTCTGAAGCTTAGCACTCAGATAACGTCAACCGTGATGGTTTCAATGTCTGCCCCATGGAGGTGAACGAACCTTTGGTGTTTGGAGAGAGTACTTTCTGTCTCCATGCTCTTGAAACTTGCTTTGCTCTTTTATTCTTGGGTAATTTGTTTTGAAGAGGAAAGTTGTCATTTCTTTAACATGGAATTTGATGTACCACTTATCCAGTAAAAGCTGTCCACAGCAATGCGGAGACTTGAAGATAAACAGCAATCAGAAAAGAAAAAAAACAAGATATAAGTTTCACTGCTATGTTCTAAGGTTTGGAAGTTCCTCTTAGTAAGGACCCTGTCCGCTAAGCTGTGCTCTCAGCCAGTTAACGTGTGTTCACTGCACTAGAGGTCAGCTTTAGCACCAGAAAGACATGGTTCAATTCCATGTTAAATATAATGAACCAAAGGCATGTAAGTCAGATCATTACTATGCAAATCAAACTGCAAACCTGCGCTAATGTTGGCATGTTGCACTATGCAAGATTGTGATTTACCCCCCCCCCCCCCCCCCCCCCACAACTTAAAGTTACTAACAGATGCCAGTGCTATGTGTCACATTCTGATGTACTGTTAAGAGTCAGGCAGAGCAGGAATGACTCCATAGAGGTCCTATTTATTTATTTTATTTATTTGTTACATTTGTATCCCACATTTTCCCACCTATTTGCAGGCTCAATGTGGCTTACATAGTACCGTAGTGGCGTTCGCCAGTTCCGGCATGAACAAGTACAAGGTGTTATTGTGGTAGGATAAGGTTCATGTAAGGTAGGTATAATGGGGAATTTAGGGAAGAAGAGGGAAGTTGGGGTGTGTTCATTCCGATCTTTGGCTTTGTTGTGTTGCAGGTACTCAGGCTTTTATGTTGGGTCGATGGGATATGCCTTTCTGAACAGGTGTGTTTTTAGTTCTTTCCAGAAATTTAGGTGGTCGTACGTTGTTTTTACTATTTTTGGGAGTGTGTGCCATAGTTGTGCGCTTAAATAGGAAAAGCTGGATCATAGGTGCCCGGTATAAGAGGCTTGGAGAGGCTAAGCCTCCCCCCTGCTGCAGCAGAATGGATCAGCTGTGGAGTCCAGCTGCTCTGAGGGGATTAAATTGTTGATTTACCTCCATCCTCACAGCAGGAGCTGCAGTGAAAGCCCTCTAGCAGTTGTAGAAATTGGTTTATGGTTTGTTTAGCTTTCTGCTGGGAAAGCAGGGGGGGTTGGCTGGTGGTGTCCTGGGTTGCCAGGGAGATATTTAACAAGGATGACTTCCTGACCTGCACTGAAGACAGATAGCAGCAGAACGGATACTGGGCCAGCATGATCAGAAAAAGTCACCAGACAACAAAGGTAGAAAAGATCATTTTATTTTCATTATAGTGTTTGGAATATGTCCACTTTGAGAATCAGGTGCTCAACATTAAAAGTTTATATTTATTTATTTAATTATTTATGGCATTTTATCCCACATTAAACATGAATTAGGGTGTTTTGTGGCTCTACATGAGAATTGTAATGATATGATCCCTTGTTTCATATTGTTGACAGTCTGCATTTTCCGTATGGGTGGTATATTGGTGTATTAGGTCTGCCCAGTGTAATATTTATGGTACAGTAAGGTTCTGAGTGTGTTTTTGGACAAAGTTGTGCATAGTGTTTTGCAGTTGAGCGATTGTGGTTAGAATATGCTTTGAGCAACCACTTTATTCTTTGACATATGATGCATATCTAATATCTAAATTTAATAAAAGGTATTAATAAAGACTTATTTTTATTTATTTTTTCTGCGTGTTATCAGACAATTATGGATTTAAGCATCACCCCTGGCCCCACCCTAACCCCGCCCCCTTTAGCCTCCCCAAACAGTTGGGCCACCGATCGCCTATGAGCTGGATGCATACGTTGATTTGTATTTGAGTCATTTGCTGCTTGGGTAATGAAGATTTAGGTATGTTCGTGCTGATCTTGTTGTGTTTCTGGTTGGCAGGTCTATGAGGTCTGTCATGTATCCCGGGGCTTTGCCGTAGATAATTTTGTGAACCAGGGTGCAGATTTTAAAAGCGACATGTTCTTTGGTTGGGAGCCAGTGCAGTTTTTCTCGGAGGGGTTTGGCGCTTTCAAAACGTGTTTTTCCAAATATAAGCCTGACTGCTGTGTTTTGAGTGGTCTGAAGTTTCTTTATAATTCGTTCTCCGCAACCCGCATAGATGCCGTTGCAGTATATTATTTCTAGGCTCCAGGGATGGCTGCTTATATACGAGGCAGGGGCATAGCCAGATGGCCAGTTTTGGGTGGGCCTCAGCCCAAGGTGGGTGGGCATGGAATTCGCCCTCCCGGCCCCCCTCTGGTTTGCTCCTTTCTCCACCCCTCCCTGCCCACAGACCCCAAATATTAAATACTTGAGCTGGCGGGGATCCCCAAACCCTGCCAGCTGAAGATTTCCTCCTCCTCCTCGAGCATCCAGCACTCTGCCAAACTGCAGCCAGCAGCCCTTGCCTCAAACTGATGCTGCTGCCGGCAGGCCGTGCATGCTCAGTGCTTTTGCACGTGCGAAAACTGAGCATGTGCAGAAGGGCCATCTCAGCGTCAGCTCAAAGCAAGTGCTGCTGGCTGACATTTGGAAGCGCACTGGCTGCCCAAGGAGAGAAAATCTTCAGCTGGCAAGGTTTGGGGATCCCCACTAGCCACAGCAAGAGTGTTGCAATTTTGGGTGGGCCTGAGTCCAAAGTGGGTGGGCCCAGGCTAGGGTTACCATATGTCTGGATTTACCAGGACATGTCCTCTTTTTGAGGACATGTCCGGACGGGTTTTGCCAGTCCACCCGTTTGTCCGGATTTCTGGACAAACAGGCAGGCGGGCGGCGGGCCTATCCTAGCCTCCCCTTCCCTTACTTACTATCTATTCCCCTGGTGGTCTAGTGACCTCTTCGGGGCAGGAAAGAGCCCCCTCTTTCCTACCCGGAGTGCTGCCCTTGCCCTGCATCCTGTTGCTGTGACGGTCTCGGGATTCAAAATGGCCGCCGAGAGTTGAAGCAGACTCGCGAGACTTCAACTCTCGACGGCCATTTTGAATCCAGAGACCGTCACAGCAACAGGATGCAGGGCAAGGGCAGTGCTCCGGGCAGCAAAGAGGGGGCTCATTCCTGCCCCGAAGAGGTCACTAGACCACTAGGGCAGTAGATAGTAAGTAAGGGGAGGGGAGGTGACGGGGGGGGGGCAGGGGAGGGGAATAAGTGACCCGGGGGGAGGGGAATATGTGACAGGGGGCGGGGTGAGGATGCGAAAGAGGCATGGTGAGGATTGAAAGGGGCGGGGCAGGGGGCGGGACATGTGTCCTCTTTTTGAGAGGACAAAATATAGTGAAGAGTTTCAGTTCTGACCATTATCAGAGCCTAAAGCATCTGTTGTAATTCATATGAAGTATGAAAACAGCACAAACAGATGTTAAGGGAAGCAAAATTTTAAATTACCGGTGAGAGCAGTGTGACCCTATCAGGTGAAACACAACTTTTATCTTAATACAAAAAAAAAGAAAGGAACCCTCCGAAGAAGTCACACAGGTGAACAATTGATTTGAAGGATCAGGATATCACTTTGCTTAAATACAGAGCAGAAGGGCATGCTTGGCCTTCCACCGAGCTAGGAGTGTGTTGTCCTTGTGAAGCTCAGCAATTTGAAAGGTGATATGATTGTGGAAGTGACCACCAGATATGAGCATGGTGTGACCTTTCGCACACAGGTACCTAACCGCTAATGGTTTGTATAATCTCACAGAAATGGTTTCATGTGAACTTGGGCCCTAGTATTGAATTCAGGGAAATCTCATACAGAAATTACATACCTACATACCTTGACTTGTAAACTTGACTCTTGTGTTAAAGGTTTCTGGATATACCACGTGTCACACAGAGTTCAAGTAGCTTGCTGGCTATTGGCAGAGATGCCCTCAGTGTCCATGACGCCAGATGTGGCACTGGGCTGCTGTTCATGCCCTCTGTTGGTATGTTCCGCCATGCAGTGTAGCTTTCTACTAATCTTTACCATCCCTTTTTGCTTTCTTGGATAGGTCCTTCACTATCTTCACAGCAGATTCAGCTTTGTCATTAGCTAGTGGGTGTCTCGGTGATGTAGCAACATGTTCAAACCCCCACTTAACAGAAGATTTTTTTAAAGTTGCATTCATGTAAATTGAGAGTCATTATCTGATATCTTTCTATCAGGTTGGCCATAATGTGGAAAACTGTATCTTGCAACACTGATTGTGGCTTCAGCAGACAAGTCTGAGAGCAATTCAGTTTCCCAGAAGTCTGAATAGTGATACATTATCAACAGGAACTCTTTCCCAACAAATTTAAATAAGTCCATGTTGACAGTCTGCCAGGGCCACATTGGTATGTAATGTGATGTCATTGTTTCCTTCTGCTGCTCATGTGCATATTAATTGAATACATGGAACAAGTGCTTACAAAGTCTTAGATCTCACTTTGTATGTTAGGCCAGAAAAGGCTATGCCAGCCTGTAGCATGCTTCACCTCTGATATGGCTTAAATGTAAACATTTTAGCATCTCTAATCAGTGGCATAGCCAGACCCAGTATTTTGGATGGGCCCAGAGTTAACTTAGATGGTCCCTTCCACGCCATGGCACTCTCCCCCCACCCCAGAGATATAAAAAATTTATAGGCTTCTTTCACCTACCCCACATCAACATCTCTCCTCTTCCGCTGCGTCCCGGCATCTGCCCGCCCGTCGCTGAACCATGTTCCTCCCTGGTGTACCTTACAGGTGCCCCCAGCACTTGCAGTGATTTATTTTTTCTGCCTGCGCCGGCCCGCAGGCTTCCATCGGCCGGGTCCCACACTTTCTCATATAATTTCCTGTTTCCTCTCTGGCGGGACCTGGCTGATGGAAGCCTGCGGGGCTGGTGCAGGCAGCAGTAGTAAATCCAGGTGCTGGGGACGCCTATAAGGTACACCAGGAAGGGATGTGGTTTAGCAACAAGTGGGCAGATGCCGGGACACAGCAGAGAAGAAGAGATGTTGATGTGGGATAGGTGAAAAACAAAAATGGCGTGGAGGGGGATAATCGAACGGGGACGACCATCTCTAAGGGAGGCCATCTCTGAGGACATCCCCGTGAAGAGGCAGGGCATCCCGCATTATCAAAACAAGATGGACGTCCATCTTTCGTTTCGATAATACGGTCGGGGATGCCCAAATCTCAACATTTAGGTCGACCTTAGAGATGGTCGACCTAAATGTTGAAAAGGTCGACCTTAGAGATGGGCGACTTCGGATTTCGCCGATAATGAAAACCGAGGACGCACATCTCAAAAACAACCAAATCCAAGGCATTTGGTCGTGGGAGGAGCCAGCATTTGTACTGCACTGGTCCCCCTCTCATGCCAGGACACCAACCGAGCACCCTAGGGGGCACTGCAGTGGACTTCACAAATTGCTCCCAGGTGCATAGCTCCCTTACCTTGTGTGCTGAGCCCCCCCATACCTCCCCGCAAACCCACTCCCCACAACTGTACAACACTACCATAGCTCTTATGGGTGAAGGGGGGCACCTACATGTGGGTACAGTGGATTTCGGGTGGGTTTTGAAGGGCTCACATTTACCACCACACGTGTAACAGGTGGGGGGGGGGGATGGGCCTGGGTCTGCCTGCCTGAAGTGCACTACACCCAGTAAAAACTGCTCCAGGGATTTGCATACTGCTGTCATGGAGCTGGGTATGACATTTGAGGCTGGCATAGAGGCTGGAAAAAATGTGTTTTAATTTTTTTTCAGGGTGGGAGGGGGTTGGTGACCACTGGGGGAGTAAGAGGAGGTCATCCCTGATTCCCTCCGGTGGTCATCTGATCAGTTCGGGCACCTTTTAGCGGCTTGGTCATGAAAAAAATGGACCAAGTAAAGTCAGTCAAATGCTCGTCAGGGACACCCTTCTTTTTCCATTATTGGCCAAGGACGCCCATCTCTTAAGCACGCCCCCGTCCCGCCTTCGGTATGCTGCCGACACGCCCCATGAACTTTGGTCGTCCCCATGACGGAAAACAGTTGAGGACGCCCAAAATCGGCTTTCGATTATGCCGATTTGGGCGACCCTGAGAGAAGGACACCCATCTCCCAATTTGTGTCGAAAGATGGGCGCCGTTCTCTTTTGAAAATTCCCCTGATAGACTCCCCTGAATGTAGCTTCAGTTTGGTGCTACTTGGCTGCAGGAATCCCCATGGTGCTAATCTTATTTTGTCTTTAAGACACATGACATTACATGTTGCTCTAGAGTCCAGCTGACAAGGTTGTAGCATATTACTCAATCCGAGATTCACAAACCATTTTGAAGCTTTTGTTTGCGTAGTACCAAGGCACCCTTTTGAGACTGTATCGGTACTGAACAAGTGTGCATGATCTGTCTCTGTTTATCTCTTCCAGCATATGCACTTTACTTGCAGTGTTTTGCTTCCTGCTTGACTAGACACAGCCTCGTAAAATGAATAGTACTACTAATCAATTCTATGGCGCTACTAGACGTACACAGCGCTGTACACATTATATACAGGTACTTTCTCTGTCCCTAGGTGGCTGACAATATAAGTTTTTTGTACCTGGGGTAATGGAGGGTTAAGTGACTTGCCCAAGGTCACGAGAAGCTGCAGTGGGAATTGAACCCAGCCGCTGCACTAACCATGAGGCTACTCCTCCACTCCACTATAGAGCTGATATGTCACCTAATGGTTAGAGCACTGGGCTTAATATCCAGGGATGCCAGGTTCAAATCTTACTGCTGCTCCGTGTGATGTCAGGCAAGTCATGTAACCCTTAGGTACAGGGAAATACCTAGTGTACCTGAATATAGCTGACCTTGAGTTACTAGTGAAAAAGGTGTGAGCAAATCAAAGAAATGTTTCCTCATATGCCGAAATGTTCTTTCACTTGCTTATGCTTATTGCCACTGTACTTACATTTTGCATGTGGGTTGCCCGGCTATTGTTTCTCGCTGTAGTCTTCCACACCTCGCTGATGCCTGTCTGATGCATTTACACACTCAGACTGCCCGACTGTTCTATAGTTCTCAGTTGCAAGTCGGTGAGTTCTGCATTTTAATCTATTTGGCTGTATTCATATTCTTTTAAGAGTTGGTGATGTATGCACTCACTGGCGATGCCAAGAGCTATTTTATCCTGAATAAATTCATCCTTCACAGGAACATACTCACATGTTACTGCTTTCTCTCTTAAACGTGTGATAAAATTGTCAATGGATTCATCATCGTATTTGCAGCTGCTGAACATGTATCTTTCATTTGTGGCAGGTTCGAAATAGACTTCTAATGCATCCCCAATAATTTTGGTATCTTTTCTCTGCTCCTTTGTGAAGCCCAAATTGTGCTTATAAACAATGTGTTATTCAGCACCCATCACCCCTTTTCAGCGTAACTGCCTACACTTCAGCGGATTTCTCATATAAGCCTGTTACTAAACGGTAGTCTTGAATCTCTGCTCTGAGGTTTTCCCAATTGCCACTTAAGTCACCACTGACCTTCATGCTCTCTGGGGGTGGAATGCTGTGAGCAGCTGCCATAATGCTGTAATGCTGTTGTGCTTCTGCGTCAACAGAGAACGTGTGCAGTCTTCGGCTGATTGATATCGTTGCAAGCCTTGCTGTGCAACCTCAGTGCTGCAACCTCCTGCGCTCAGAAACTTCTGGTACCATGTTTCAGAGTTGGAAATAAAGCACACTCAATGCAACTGGTGTGCAGAAACCATGCTGTTTTACAACTAAAGATTAAGGCTGACAGCAACTAGGAACTAGTAAAACAATGAGATATAACAATGAGCTTCTAGGTGGCATTAGGATAAATTAACATAAAGACACTCTACTATCAGGTCCTTAGGGCACCTTAGGGAAAGGAATGGAAAACAAAAATGAGGATGTTATAATGCCTTTGTATTGCTCCATGGTGCGACCGCACCTCGAATATTGTGTTCAATTCTGGTCACCGCATCTCAAAAAAGATACAGTGGAATTAGAAAAGGTGCAGAGAAGGGCGACGAAAATGATAAAGGGGATGGGACGACTTCCCTATGAGGAAAGGCTAAAGCAGCTAGGGCTCTTCAGCTTGGAGAAAAGGCGGCTGAGGGGAGATATGATAGAGGTCTATAAAATAATGAGTGGAGTTGAACGGGTAGATGTGAAGCGTCTGTTTACGCTTTCCAAAAATACTAGGACTAGGGGGCATGCGATGAAGCTACAATGTAGTAAATTTAAAACGAATCGGAGAACATGTTTCTTCACTCAACGTGTAATTAAACTCTCGAATTCGTTGCCAGAGAATGTGGTAAAGGCAGTAGGCTTAGTGGAGTTTAAAAAAGGTTTGGATGGCTTCCTAGAGGAAAAGTCCATAGACCATTATTAAATGGACTTGGGGAAAATCCACAATTTCTGGGGTAAGCAGTATAAAATGTTTTGTACTTTTTTGGGATCTTGCCAGGCATTTGTGACCTGGATTGGCCACTGTTGGAAACAGGATGCTGGGCTTGATGGACCTTTGGTCTGTTCCAGTATAGCAATACTTATATACTTATGCACCTTTTACTAAGCCACGTAAGGCTCTATGCGTGTCGTGCACCAAAATGAACTTACCGCCCGACTACCGCATGCCTTTTGCGGTAATTTCATTTTTGGTGCGCATCCGCTACGCCCGTCTGGAAAATATATATTTTTTTAGATGTTAGTCGTAGACATTTGCCAAGTAGCACCTGATGCGCATAAGTCATTACCGCGCAGATTCCTTACCACTAGGTCCATGGCTGGCGGTAAGGTCAGACACCCAAAATGGATGCGCGGCAATTTTGATTTTACCACACGTCCATTTTCGGCAAAATTTTAAAAAAAGGCATTTTTGGTATGTGCGCTGAAAAATATTTCTGCCCGTGCCCAAAACCTGTGTCTACACTATTGCAAGCCACTTTTTACAGCGGCTTAGGAAAAGGAGCCCGAAGTTTGTAGTGGGAGCAGGTAAAGGGAATTAAAGGTCATGGATTTAACTGCCTTTCTGTGGTAAAACCATAGTGGTTCATTATATGCAGGTACTTTCTCTGTCCCTAGTGAGCTCATGACATACATTTTTATACCTGGGACATGGAGGATTAGACGACTTGCCCACTGCTTTTGCCACCCACTTTTTATGCACCTGAAGTTAGGAGTTTGGTGAAATTTTGAGCATAAATATAGGCACTCACCCCTAGTAAATTTTCAAAGAGGCCTCTTTAGGAATTATAGCTCCTTTGAATATCAGGCCCTAATAAACTTATAGCTAATACAGGCCTTAATGTATATTAAGTGTGACCTGTGCAAATTAGCGTTTTAGGATTTAAACAACCAGGCGAGGCTCCTTAAATGATGTAATTCCTGAATAATTTTATGAATATTAAGATTCAATCTGTGCTGTACTTAATTGCTCAGTATATTAAATTATATTTCATTTCTATATTCAACTACTCAAGGTGTAAATACAGCTTAAAATAACCAAAGCTGAGTTATTTATTTATTTATTACATTTGTACCCCACATGGTTATATTGGTTTGAGGAGGATTACAATAACCTAAAGTGGATAGGTCATGCTGTGGGTTACAGACATGTTTGGGTAGACAAGTATCATGTTATAGGTCCGTTCGTTTTTGTTAGCCTGGTTCAGTTATGCCCATTTCTGAGATTGTGGAGTGTAACCTAGTAGTTTGTCTGGCTATATTGGGTCGTCGGAAAGGAATCTCCTAAATAAGTGAGCTTTCAGGTGTTTTTGGAAGGTTAGGTCATTGTTTAAGAATCTGAGGTCTTTATCAAATGATTTCCCCTTTTTCTGAAGGTTTGGTCTAAATCCCTGTGTATAAACTATCCCATAGAACTAAGTTACTCTATCTTGACGTTATAAAAACAAGCTCTGTTGTCTTAGGCCAGTTCCACATTCTTTGTTTTCAGTATCAGTTCTTCCCATGATGACTGCCTAACTGGAGAGCCCATCAGTCAAGCAAGGTCTTGCTCGTTGCAGTCTTGAATTACAAAAATAGCTCAGAGAAGTCAACAGACTTGCTGTGTATTTAATATGTGTTGCTTTGTGCTGGAGAGTGCTGTGCACTTCAGTTATAAAGGGGGTGGGGGACAGTAGGGGGGGAATAGAGTTTTAACACTGGAAGTCAATGGCAGGCCAATGCAAGGAAGTTTGCTTTGCAGCAAGTTGTACCCTTATCTCATTTGCAGTTTCAGAAGATAATATTATTTTTTACATTTCAAGTCAAGTATATTTTATTTATTGATACTTATTTCCAACATCCGAATTTATATATCTAGTTCAATGTGGCTAAAACTCAATAATAAATTGATACATTGAGATTTCTTAAGAGATGTACAAAAGTGATGGCATGAAGAAAAAAACAAGATTTCTAAACAAGGAAGATAATTAGCATTTATAATTTAACTGTTGCATTAAACATCTTGATGCAGGAACTTATTGAAAAGGAAGGCTTTCAGGAATTTCTGGAACGACAAATAGTTACTGGTGAGACTAACTTCCCTTGAAATAGAATTGCACCATTTGGTGCCCAAATGAGAAAAATCTCTAGTCAATACAGATTTATACTTAATATTTTTGTAACTGGGGAAGTGCAGAATGAGCTAGTCCCGTGTATTTGGTATAGCATTATGAATCGGAAGGTCTACCATTTCCAGCATATAATCTGGTTCCAGCCCATAGATGATTTTGTAGATGAATGTATAAGTTATAAATATAATCATTGCTTTGATAGCAAGCCAATGCAATTTGATGAAGAGTGGAGATGCCCTGTAAAATTTAGACGCACTATACAGTCTAAATATATCAGTCTAGCAGCAGCATTTAGAGTTGTTTGTAACTTATTTGTTAGACATCCTTAGTACTTAGATACACTGCATTGCAGTAGTCAAGCTGTAAGAGAACAAGTGTTTGTACAAGGAGTCAAAAGGTGGAGGTTGAAGAAAGGTCTGATTCTCCTTAATCTCCAGAGGGTTTAAAATGCCTTGGAGAACAGAATTGACTTGATCTTTGCAAGTCAAGAATTGATCAGTGATGACCCCCTAATATTTTTAGTTTGATTCAAATGGGTATGTTGTCTGATTAATTGTGAAACTTATGCTGAAGAATGTTAGAGGTTAGGTATAATAAGAAATTTTGTTTTGTAGTTTGAGATGGAAAGTAGATGCCCAGTCTTCCATCAGATTGTTATAATGATAATTCAAAGGAAGTAAAAAGTTTAACAGGTTAAGGAAAGGTAAAATAAGTTACATTATAAAGCCTTCATGGTCTTTTATTGGAGTTTGCCTGTGAGGGTCACTTTTGATATTTCTGGGAAGTTCCTATATGCAGGTGTGGGCATCCAAGTGTAACCTCATTGAGTCAGGTTACAGTAGAGCTTCTGGTTCTGTGGGCCAACAGGCCTGGTTTGTCAGGGTAATCAGGCTATGTAAATTAACCATCATCTGAGACCATAGGTTTGCAAATTTAACCAGATCTTGCTAAGAAACTCTGGATTAAAGCATTATCCATCTGTCATGATCTGAAAAAAATGCTTTGCTGTCAATATACGGACTTTATTAGCTCAGAAAGGGGAAAACTCCTAGAACGCATATTGGGGGCCTTTTAGGCCCCCATGATTACATTTTTGCTATTATCTGCAAAATTACTTTAGTTAGAATTTTGAAACTCAAGGTATTACTCAAGTATGTCATTGTTGATAATATCCAGTTGTTCATATAATTTTTTTTCATAGGCATTATGGTGTAACAATGCTTGTTTGGTGAAAACTACATCTGTACGAATTGGGGGCCTTTTAGGCCCCCGCTGTTTTTATCATGTTCTCAGAAGTGTTTGTGTCTCAAGTTACTTTATTTGTACTCAGTAATGCTGGTGGAGGGGCCAGGGTGTGGATAATAACATGTGAGGATGTCATGTGATTTTTGGAGGGAGTGATAAGGCCATGACATCACCTCAGGTCCTCTGAACACTGAGGACAGTATACACTGTGAGCTAATTGCTGAAGGACCTGTGATAAGATAAGCTGTTGAGAGGAAATCTGTTTCATTTTCTAACATCTAGTCAGCAATGGCACAGTCTTCCTCCAAGTGTCTGACTGACCAAGAGATTGAAGCGATTATGTTTCAAAGCGATGATGAAAGTGAACTATCTTTGTCTGATGAAGAATATCTGCCACCAGCTAATCAAACATCCTCATCCAGTGATTCTTCTGATGATGAAGAAGTGAATCTAGTGGATCCTCAAGAAGTGATAAGTAGAACATCCAAAACGAATGTTTTTTGGGACAGTAATCCTACATTAGTCGGACGTACTCCAATACACAATATTGTGAGACAGGCTCAAGGAGCTGTGGGAAGTCCCAGTTACTTTACCCCTAAAGATGTATTCTATACTTATTTTTCTGACAATATTGCAGAAGAGGTCCTATTATGTTCAAACCTAGAAGGAAGACGTATCGCTTCAGCAAAAAATAAGTCCTGGAAAAATATCTCAAAAGAGGAACTTTATGCATATATTGGACTTTTCCTGCTGGCAGGGAGTCAAAAATCGTATGATGTCCCAATACGAGAATTATTTCTGGACCCACTTTCTGATCCACACTATAAGGCGACAATGTCAGTGGGCAGATATGAGGAAATTAGAAGGATCATTCGCTTTGATGATAAGCGAACTCGTGCAGCGAGGTTTGAAACAGACAAATTAGCCCCTATCAGTTATATCTGGAACATATTTATCAAAAATTGCACAAAACTTTACAATCCTAGTACTAATGTTACTGTAGATGAGCAACTTCTACCGTTCAGAGGACGCTGCAAATTCATACAATACATGCCCAGCAAGCCAGCCAAGTACGGTATAAAAATCTTCTGGATGTGTGATTCTGCAAATTATTATGGCATAAATGGCGTAATCTACTGTGGCAAAGAGGTTGGTGCACCAGTACAGAAGGATCTGGGGTCTGAAATAGTCAAAACTCTTGCTGTTCCAATATTCAATTCAGGTAGAAACATCACCATGGACAATTATTTCACCAATGTTGAACTAGGCAATTTTCTGCTTGCAAAAGCTATTACACTTGTTGGTACTATAAAGCAAAACAGACGAGAAATTCCAGCAGCACTCAAACACAATCGTCAGCGAGCACTTTATGAGAGTGTCTTTGGATTCAATAACAAAGCGACTTTGGTATCTTACAAGGCAAAGAAGGAGAAATCTGTAATTTTACTCAGTACCATGCATCACGATTGCAGTGTTGACAGCAATAACCAAAAATTGAAACCAGAAATCATCCTGCATGACAATGCAACAAAAGGAGGTGTAGATAAAATGGATGAGATGGTGGGAGAATATTCGTGTAAGAGGCAAACAAAACGATGGCCTGTAGTACTATTTTCAAATATGCTTGATGTAGCAGCCCTAAATTCATTCATTATTTATACAGAAACTCATCCTGAATTTCATGCACAGAGGAAGGACAGGAGACGCTTATTCTTGAAGGACCTTTGTCATGAACTTGTAATACCTCACATGATAGAGCGAAGCGACTTGAAATGCTTGCCAAAGAAAACTAAAGAAGCAATGAAACGGTGTGGCGTACAGTTTCAGATTACTCCAGAGCCAGGAGAAAGAAAACGAAAGCGTTGTTTCATGTGTCCAAGAAACATAGAGAGGAAAACTGAGCGATATTGTTCCACTTGTAAGGAAACTGTTTGCAAAGAACACTCTTCTGAAAAAATAACATGTCAGAATTGTTTGGAAGACTAATATAATAGAAAAGAAAGTTAGAATAAAAATGTAGCTGCAGCTAGTTTGCTATAGATTTCTATGCATTTTTGTGTGTTTTCATGTCTTTGCGTGAAATTTGGGAAAAAAAAGATTTTTTGGTGTTTTCTGTGAAAAATTATAATTAAAATGTTGTCCACTATTCATATTTTATTGAGCAATTTTGAAATAAACTTGTGAAAGTTATTTAAGTGTGTTTTTCTACATTATGTGCATGGGGGCCTAAAAGGCCCCCATGACGTTAATATGTATATTTTTAACGTCATGCGTTCTAGGGTTAAATAGGGCCCATTGTCCAAGGAGGTGGTGTGCCTTATAATGTTTTTATTAATGTGCAAAATAATAAAAGATTTAGTTTAGTACTTTTGACAGTTTAGTTTGCTAATTTATATTCCACTTATTCCTCAGCAGATCACATAATCAACATAGTTAGGGGGCCTTTTACTAAAACTTTGTATGTTCTAATAGAATTAGTATGCACTAAATGCTAAGAAGCCCATAGGTATGAAATGGACTTCTGAACATTTAACACACATTAATTCCATTAATGTGTGCTAAATGCCCACTAAATTTTAGTAAAAGGACCCAATAGTCCTAAAATAATAATAATAAAGGTGATAAAGCTGTCTTTTACTAGGTATACATTGAAGGGGGGCAGACTCAAGAAAAATGCCAGGAAGTACTTTTTCTTGGAGAGAGTGGTGGATGCTTGGAATACCCTCCTGCGGGAGATGAAAACAGTAACGGAATTAAAAAATGCGTGGGATAAACATAAAAGAATCCTGTTCAGAAGGAATGGATCCTCAGAAACTTAGCAGAGATTGGGTGGCAGAGCTGGTGGTGGGAGGCGGGGCTGGTGGTTTGGAGGTGGGGCTAGTGCTGGGCAGACTTCTACGGTCTGTGCCGTGAAAATGGCAGATAATAATCAAGGTCAGGTATACACAAAAAGTAGCACATATGAGTTTATCTTGTTGGGCAGACTGGATGGAGCGTGCAGGTCTTTCTCTGCCGTCATCTACTATGTATCTTCTATTTACATTGGGTATTTTTCATGTTGATCACAATACTCCGTACATTTTCTTTCAATATAGGCCATTTACTAAGCTGAATTAGCTGTTTAACGTGGGAAATAGTACTTGCTAACCATGTAATGCCTTGACAGTTGGCACACACTGATTTCCGCATAAAGAAGGTGTGGAATGGATGAGGCAATTCCTTATGGTTAACATGGAGACATACATTAACCCCCTAATTCTAGAAAATTGTGTGCCCAAATTTCTGACTAGTGTAAAAATGTGCATCTGCAACTTATAGAATACAGTCTTTATTTATAAAATGAAAGTCATGTTAACCCTCACTTTCAGATCTTGACAAAAACAATAGGAAATTAATCCAAATGTGGAATCTTTGAAAGTGAATTGACCTACTCAAGAGGAACCCCCAGCCTGTTGAGTTTTGAGGATATCCACAATGAATATTTATGAGACAGATTTGTGTGCACTGCCTCCAATGAATAGACATCTATCTCATGCATATTCATTGTGGATATTCATGCATATTCATTGTGGATCAGGCGACCCTCAGGGGGAGGAATGCTGGCTTCGGCCTAACCCCTGGTAAGCCTTTCCTCAGCTGAGAGGTGCCCAGCTCTACCACCGGCTGCCTTTCAGGTGCTGTGGAGGACTTGCAGCTCATCTGCATATCCTTACAGCCTTCTCCGGGGTGACACCCAGGTCCACTCCGATCCACTCAGGGCCTCCGCTCTAGGTGCCATTTTTCTCTTTACATCTAATCTTCCCAGTTGCTAAAGTACCTCAGTTATTTATGGCCCCTATTCACATTCTCTTCCTAGCCCTGTCCCTTCCTAATCTTTTCCCTCACCCCCTACCTCTCTCCGCTACAGGAACTCACTGCCCATTCATCGACTTCATCACCTCACCTTCTCTCCTACCCTCTTCCTCCCTCTTGGCTTTTAATCTCCGCCTCTTTCTTCCGTCCATTTTGCCTTCCCCATTCCACCTAAATACCTCTCGCCTTCGAGGCCTTCGTGGCCACACCTCTGCTACTCTCCTCCGCTCTCTTTTACTCCTCTCTTACTCTCAGCCGGTGACATCAATCCCAATCCTGGTCCCCCTCACCAACTATTATCCCAACTCTACAGATCTCACCGTGACCTCTCTAACCTCATCTCTATTTCTCTACTCCCCTCCTCTTGCGCCCTATGGAATGCCCGCTCTATCTGTAACAAACTCGCCTATATCCAGGACCTCTTTATCTCGCGTCACCTCCATCTGCTCGCCATAACAGAAACCTGGCTCTGCCCTGATGACTCTGCTTCAGTCGCAGCCCTGTGCCATGGTGGTTATCTATTTTCACATACTCCTCGCCCTGCTGGCCGTGGAGGCGGTGTTGGACTACTTCTCTCTCCCTCCTCCAGATTTCAACCCCTTCTTCCACCTCAATCTCACTGTTTTTCCTCCTTTGAAGTCCACTCTATCTGCCTTTTCTCTCCTCTGCCTCTTCGAATAGCGGTCATTTATCGTCCCCCTGATAAGTCCCTTTCATCCTTTCTCAGTGGCTTTGATGCCTGGCTTGCCTTCTTCCATGATCCTTCCTCCCCCTCTCTCATCCTTGGTGACTTTAATATTCCTGCTAATGATCCTTCCAACTCTTATATTTCCAAGTTACTCGCTTTAACGTCCTCCTTTAATCTCCAACTATGCTCCACCTCCCCCACTCATCAAAATGGTCACTGTCTTGATCTCATCTTCTCCTCCAACTGTCCACCCTCTAGTTTCCTTGCCTCTGATCTTCCCTCCTCTGATCACGATCTTATAACTTTCACACTTAAATCTCCTCCCTCCCAATCCCGTCCTATCTTATCTAATTTATCTAGGAATCTTCACGATATTGACCCTTCATCTCTATCCTCCCATGTTTCAAACCTCCTCTCTACTGTGGCACCATCCACATCTGTCATTGAGACTGTTTCTTCTTACAACAATACTCTATCCTCTGCCTTAGACACTCTTGCACCTTTGATGACCCGCCCTGTAAAGCGTACAAAACCCCAACCTTGGCTGACTTCTAATATCCGCTACCTACGTTCCTGTACCCGCTCTGCCAAACGCCTCTGGCGGAAATCTCGGGCCCTTGCTGATTTCTTACACTTTAAGTTCATGCTGACCTCCTTCCAATCTGCTCTTTTACGTGCCAAACAGGATTATTATATCCAACTGACCAACTCTCTTGGCTCTAATCCTCGACTTCTCTTCACCACATTGAACTCTCTCCTCAAGGTGCCCCCTCCCCCAACTCCTCCTTCATTATCTCCTCAGACCCTTGCTGAATTCTTTCACAACAAGGTTCAAAAAATAAACCTTGCTTTCTCTACCTCACCACCTCTCCCTCCACTAGTCCGTTCCCCTCTTTCTCCTTCCCCTCATTCCCTTTCCTCCTTTCCTGAAGTTACTATTGAGGAAACTACACTTTTCCTTTCTTCCTCAAAATGTACCACCTGTTCCTCTGATCCCATTCCCACCCACCTTCTTAATGCCATCTCTCCTGCTCTTATTCCTTTTATCTGTCACATTCTCAACCTCTCACTTTCCACTGCAACTGTCCCTGCTGCCTTTAAACATGCTGTGGTCACACCTCTCCTTAAGAAGCCTTCACTCGACCCTACTTGTCCCTCTAATTACCGACCCATCTCCCTCCTTCCTTTTCTCTCCAAATTACTTGAACGTGCTGTTCACCGCCGCTGCCTTGATTTTCTCTCCTCACATGCTATTCTTGACCCACTACAATCTGGTTTTCGCCCTCTCCACTCAACTGAAACTGCGCTTACTAAAGTCTCCAATGACCTATTACTGGCTAAATCCAGAGGTCAATATTCCGTCCTCATTCTTCTTGATCTTTCCGCTGCTTTTGACACTGTCGATCACAGCATACTTCTCGATACCCTGTCCTCACTTGGATTCCAGGGCTCTGTCCTTTCCTGGTTCTCTTCCTACCTCTCCCTCCGCACCTTTAGTGTTCACTCTGGTGGATCCTCTTCTACTTCTATCCCTCTGCCTGTCGGCATACCTCAGGGTTCTGTTCTTGGTCCCCTCCTCTTTTCTATCTACACTTCTTCCCTTGGTTTATTAATTTCATCCCATGGCTTTTCCTACCATCTCTATGCTGATGACTCCAAAATCTACCTTTCTACCCCTGATATCTCACCTTGCATCCAAACCAAAGTTTCAGCGTGCTTGTCTGACATTGCTGTCTGGATGTCTCAACGCCACCTGAAATTAAATATGACCAAAACCGAGCTTCTCATTTTCCCCCCCAAACCCACCTCCCCGCTCCCCCCGTTTTCTATTTCTGTTGATGGCTCTCTCATTCTCCCTGTCTCCTCAGCTCGAAACCTTGGGGTCATCTTTGACTCTTCTCTATCCTTCTCTGCTCATATCCAGCAGATTGCTAAGACCTGTCGTTTCTTTCTTTACAACATCCGTAAAATCCGCCCCTTTCTTTCCGAGCACTCTACCAAAACCCTCATCCACACCCTTGTCACCTCTCGTTTAGACTACTGCAATCTGCTTCTTGCTGGCCTCCCACTTAGTCACCTCTGCCCTCTCCAGTCGGTTCAAAACTCTGCTGCCCGTCTCGTCTTCCGCCAGGGTCACTTTACTCATACTACCCCTCTCCTCAAGACCCTTCACTGGCTCCCTATCCGTTTTCGCATCCTGTTCAAACTTCTTCTACTAACCTATAAATGTACTCACTCTGCTGCTCCCCAGTATCTCTCCACACTCGTCCTTCCCTACACCCCTTCCCGTGCACTCTGCTCCATGGATAAATCCTTCTTATCTGTTCCCTTCTCCACTACTGCCAACTCCAGACTTCGCGCCTTCTGTCTCGCTGCACCCTACGCCTGGAATAAACTTCCTGAGCCCCTATGTCTTGCCCCATCCTTGGCCACCTTTAAATCTAGACTGAAAGCCCACCTCTTTAACATTGCTTTTGACTCGTAACCACTTGTAACCACTCGCCTCCACCTACCCTCCTCTCTTCCTTCCCGTTCACATTAATTGATTTGTTTTGCTTACTTTATTTATTTTTTGTCTATTAGATTGTAAGCTCTTTGAGCAGGGACTGTCTTTCTTCTATGTTTGTGCAGCGCTGCGTACGCCTTGTAGCGCTATAGAAATGCTAAATAGTAGTAGTAGTAGTAGTAGTAGATATACCAAAAATCTAACTGGCTGATTTGGAAACCTCTGTCATATACTCAATATGTAGACCAGTCAGACAAGGTATGGACTATTTGCTTGCTCTGTGCTTTCTCCTTCCATGGTTCTTTCAGGCCATTTTGGAAAGTGCAGTAGTCTCATTTTCTTATTAAAATATAGGAACAAATGCTTCTGAAATATTCCTGTTGGTGTGAAACAACATTAAGAAAATCCCACAATTTTCAGATAATCATCATTATGTCCGCTATTACCATCCAGCACAATGTTCAAACAGGAAGGGCTTGACTTTCCCTCCCCTATCGGAACAATTGCCTCAGTCATTCCCATGGATGTGAATCAGTTTCCCTTTACCAGCAAGACCACATTGACTACCATTCTCGAGATCCTGTTGCTTAAGTAGTTTGTCACCCTGTTTATAATTTTAAGTCATACTCCCAGACTGGCTAGCTTGCTCACCTGATGTGAAACAGTGTCAAAGGTTCCAGATAGGTAACGTCTTCTGCACCTTTTGGTTTACCATAATGGCCACTTTATCAAGAACATACATTTCTTTGCCAAGATTTTCCTCTTGTGACACCATGTTGCTCGTGACACTGTGTCCCGCTGCCTTCATGGTATAATATTGTGCCTTTCAGCAGTGCTTCCATTACCTTATTTACATCTCATGTACTGAGATTTCTCCGCCCACTCCACTCCATGTTTTGAAGTTGGGTATGTTTAGAATATAATAACAGTATCACATCTGCCCTAATTTCTGTTTCCAAATTATAAATACGAACTAGACTTTCTTAACTAGACTGAGGGGAAGAGGTCATGCATCTTTGGCACAAATTTAGATCAGAAGTATTAAGCTTTTTAAGCTCAGGATTTGGTTTATAGATTGAGTTACTCACCTTTGCCAAATCTAAGCTCAACATTTGGTAGGTCCCTTCCCAAGAAGATTTACAATCTACGCTGTAGTTGAGGCAGTTGCCTAAGGTCTCAAGGAACATCAGTGGGAGAAGCAGAACTTTTGAATCAAGAGACACAATGGGGCAATTTCTGGTGTCCTTTTAGACACCTCAGGGGTCCTGTTTGCTAAGCTGCGGCAAAAGGGGGCTTGTGTTTTTGACACACGCTGAGGCCCCCCTTTACTACAGCGGGTAAAAGATTGTCTTTTTTTCTCAAAAAGAAATGGCCTTGCGGTACGTGAACCACTTGCCTTGTGGCAGGTTTTTTTTTGGGGGGGGTAGGGAACAATTACTGCTACCATTGAGCTCCTGCGCTAACCCATCGGTAACCAGGCAGCGCAAATAACCACCAGGTAAGCACCGGCGCTACAAAAATAGAGAATATTTTTGTATCGCCGAAAGTGTCATGCACTGGGGGTGGGAACTACTACAGGGCTGCACCGAACTGATCTGCACAAGGCTCCACAATTGCTAACACCGGCCCTGGGCACTAAGGGCCCTTAGAGCATTAAAGTTTTTAGCATGCGCTAACGCTAAAGAAACCCATAGGAATATATGGGTGTCTCTAGCGTTTGCATGTGCTACTTTTTAGCGTGCACTAAAAATGTTAGCGCAGCTTAGTAAACAGGGCCCTAAGTGTGTTATTCTTCGGTGCCGAACTTGGAGGATCCATAAATAGAAATTGACCCTAAGGCCAACATTTCTCCTATTTGTTTTGGTAACTATAGGGTCCTTTTACTAAGGTGTATTGAAAAATGGCCTGCGGTAGTGTAGACACGTGTTTTGGGCATGTGCAGAAGTATTTTTTAGCGCAAAACGGACACGCTGCAAAATGAAAATTGCCGCATGTCCATTTTGGGTCTGAGACCTTACTGCATGCCATCGACCTAGCGGTAAGGTCTCATGCAGTAACCGGGCGGTAATGTGAAATGCCACTTGACACGCATTGCTGCCGCGTGCCAGAAAATAAAAAAATATTTTCCAGACACGCGTAGCGGACGTGCACCAAAACTGAAATTACCTTAAGGGCCATGCGGTAACTGGGCAGTAACTCCAATTTGGCGTGCATTGGGTGCGCATAGGCGCGTACGCGGCTTAGTAAAAGGGCCCCTATATACTTCCCATTCTCCCCTCCCTCCCTATCTCTCCATAATTCGTCAACTAACCTTTTAAACTCTCCTCTACTTCCCCCCCCCCCTCCTGATATTCTGCTGGCAGTGGTGAGCGTTTTGATGCCTGCCGCCAGCGTTATTACTGGATATTCAATGCCGGGCACTGCCCTGACTTCGGTATTGATTATCTGTTTTTTTATTTTTGAGCTGGCTAACACATAATCAGTTAAGTCGATATTCAGCCCTTGACCACATAAGCCAAACCAGTTGGCCCGATTTAAGTGTTTTACCTATGAGAGGCTGAATATTGGCACTTAACCCCCCCCCCCCCCCCCCCCATCACCACCATAATATGCATGAGTTAGATGACTTTGAATTCAGCTTTATCCGGTCATTATCAGTAGATATATAACCAGTTGTGCTGCTGAAAATGACCGGATAGCTGCAAACAAGCGAGAGTCTCGGAGAGAGCGGGAGCAGGCAGGCCTTGAGTATGTGCAGATGCTCAAGGCCCTACACCGGCACAGCGCTCAGTTTTCGTCAGTGTCAGCTGGAGGAAGGAGCTGCAAGTTAAAGCCGGGGAATGCGGGGGGGGGGGGGGGGGGGAGGAAAAAACCACCGGTAACAGTGGGAAGACTTTGAATCTAAACCGAGATCCCCATTTTTGGCCCTTTTTTATTGGCCCCAAAATTTCAGTTTCTATTTGAGTATATACGGCACCACAGACTTTACCATAACCCTGTGCCCTAAAACCTTCAGTGACTGTTTTCATCTGATATTAGAAATGATCCTAGCACTGGCAGCTTAGCAGAAAGCTTTTCAAATGCAAAGAAAGCATAAAAGGCCACAGGAAGGAACCTCGTTTTCAGAAAGAGTTCAAGTGAGATCACAATTAGCTTTCTGAGCTCTGTTTCCTTGCAGCTATGCCAAGTTTACAAAAGTGTGGGTAAGATGAAAGAGCAGTGAGGGAGGAAGCTGCCACGAGAGATAGGCAAGCCAGAAAATGTGAAGGGTGAACCAAGTCAGTGCCAAGTTGCAGAGTGTCGGGCTCAGTGAGCCAAGATGTAAACCAAGAGGCATGATACAACACACCTAAAAAGTGTATATGTCTGTCTATCTATATCTATTTTATTTATTTAGAATATTTCTATTACGCTTAGTTCACAGTTCCTAGCAGATTATAAAATTAACATACATATAATCAAAATATCCAATATTACCATACAGTACGCAAGATAAAAACTAAATTAACAGATCACTCAAAACCAACTCACATCACAAATCACAATCAAGAGCATATCCCTGCCTTTACTTAATTCGTAAAATTATGAAAATGCCTTCTCGAATAAATACACTTTTGTGCTCATTTTTGAAAGAGAAGGGCGCCAATCTTTCGACACAAATCGGGAGATGGGCATCCTTCTCCCAGGGTCGCCCAAATCGGCATAATAGAAAGCCGATTTTGGGCGCCCTCAACTGCTTTCCGTCGCGGGGATGACCAAAGTTCAAGGGGGCGTGTCGGAAGCATAGCAAAGGCGGGACTGGGGCGTGCTTAACACATGGGCGTCCTCGGCCGATAATGGAAAAAAGAAGGGCGTCCCTGACGAACACTTGGCCGACTTTACTTGGTCCTTTTTTTTGTTACGACCAAGCCACAAAAATGTGCCCTAAATGACCAGATGACCACCGGAGGGAATCAGGGATGACCTCCCCCTACTCCCCCAGTGGTTACTAACCCCCTCCCACCCTAAACAAAATGTAAAATATTTTTTCCAGCCTCTATGCCAGCCTCCAATATCATACCCAGCTCCATGACAGCAGTATGCAGGTCCCTAGAGCAGTTTTAGTGGGTACTGCAGTGCACTTTAGGCAGGCGGACCCAGGCCCATTCCCCCCCCCCCCCCCCCGTTAAACTTGTGGACATAGAAACTCGGGATTTCTAAAAGCAATTTATCAGCAGATCTCAAAGTCCTGACAGGCTTATCAATTTTCCAAGTGGTAGAAAGGAAAAGAGGAAAGGGATGGGACTTGATATATACTGCCTTTCTGTGCTTACAATCAAAGCGGTTTACATATTCTATACAGGTACTTATTTTGTACCTGGGACAATGGAGGGTTAAAGTGACTTTCCCAGAGTCACAAGGAGCTTGAAAGTGCTTCATTTTTTAGGATCTTAAAAAACAAGGTCAAAATTTCAAACTGGATCCTCTTATCAACTGGCAACCAATGAATGGAAGCCAAAACCAGGGTAATATAATCAAATCTTGAGGTATTAGTAATTAGGCGAGCTGCAGAGTTGTGAGTCACCTGAGAGAAAGAGACAGAGATAGAGCTTCATTTCATGTCTTCTATTTCTACAGTTCATGTTCTTTGGGTTAAAAAAGTTTTCAGATGATATACTTTAGATTGTAAGCTCCTTTGAGCAGGGACTGTCCTTCTTTGTTAATTGTACAGCGCTGCGCAACCCTGGTAGCGCTTTAGAAATGTTAAATAGTAGTAGTAATATACTTTGAGATATTTTTCAGAAATTATTTTTTTACAGTTGTATGAATTTACGATTTCATCTAAGTCCTCTTCCTTTGGCAACATTCTATATCGCACCTGTTTTTAATGGCTTTCAAAGTCCCTGTACTGAAAGGAATATTCACGTATGTGATTTTGTTTCTGTTGTGGTTCATTTATATGTTTCATAGTGCTCCTGAGATAGGCGACTAGCTAAAACATGGGCATGTTGGTCCTATTATATCTAATTTTTGCTGAGTATTTTACTAAGTTAAAGCTTAAATAAACTTTAAAAAATGTCATTCATTTACCTGCCCTTACACCACTTTGCTCGCTGTTGACACATGATTCCTCGCCGCCAAATTGTTGCTGCAATGACCAAATGTCAAGTTTTGATTTTATTTGATACTCCGCCTATTAGAGGACCATCTAGACAATTTACAGTGACAATTAAATATCAAGAAAGGAAGAAATGAAAGAACTACAGACTACCAAGTGCGGAAAATTAGGTAGTTGTGAGGGAACGGGAAGATAGGACCCTAGACAAAGCTAGAAGAAGAAAAGGAAGAAAGAAAGAACTGCTGGGCAAATAGAAAGAAAAATAATAACTTTTGTTGTTTTTCCTTTTGCTGTACAACTTAACACTCATCCCAGCTACTGTACAGCGATGACCCAAATAGTGAAACAGATGTGGTTATAGTTTGTTCTATCATAGCTGGTCACTATTCACTGATTTTCCTATACACATACCACCTGCAAAACTCATCCTCGGTCTGCACAATCTAGCCATTGTTAAAGTAAGGATGCCTGACAGCATAACTAATTACACTCAAAGCAAGACCATCCACAGCACAAGGAGCTATTATATATAAGAGAATACAGTTAAGGATATTAAAGCATTATAATTCTGTTGGAATAAACGTGTGCAAGCTAAAAATAAGGGATTCCACCCCCCTCTTGCTTTTCCATAATTGAACTCATTATATAACTTGCTCTTCTTCTTGGCGTTAGAACCAGCAGAGACAAGTAGACCTCCAGGGAGTAAAACTTAAAAATGTAGGTGGATTCAGGCAAAAGCAGGTACAGTGTACACCCAGTCTTTGAAAACACAGGAGAAGAAAAATATAATTACTTACAAAGCTATAGGCAAGGCAAGTAAACTCAATGACTCCGAGAAAGTTGCTTTGTGTACAACAATCCATAAACATTTCTAAGACTCCTGGGCATGGGTTCAATCAGCTCTTCAAATATTTCTTTAAGAAAGTGGAGAAAGGAAGAAATGGGAACTCACTTCACTTTGACACTTTGACACTTTATCAAAATACTAGGAAAAAATGCCCGTTTCAGAACGCAATAAAACGGGCACTAGCAATGGGCCCCTCCCTCTGTCCCTCCGAGCTACTTGCCTTGTTCGCCACAGTTTCCGTTTCGGCCCTCGAGTGTCATAGCTCCGCCCTCGACGTCATGACGTTTTGACGCGAGGGCGGTGCAGACACTCCAGGGCACACCGGATATCTCGGGCGCCTCAACTTCCGTGGAGGCTTCAGAACGTTGGGGTGCCTTTTATATAGAGAGATAAGGTTTCCTGTATTTATGGAGAACATAGGGGCCCTTTTACTAAGGTGCGTAGGCGCCTACGCATGTATAACGCATGTCAAATTGGACCTACCACCTGGCTACCATGTGCCCTGGGCGGTAATTCCATTTTTGATGAGCGTCCAAAACACAAGGTAGAAATTTTCTACCGCATGGAGCTTACCCGGCAGTAATTGGCAGTGTATGTGCAGGTCAACGTGTGAGACCTTACCGCTAAATCAATGGGTGATGGTAAGGTCTCAGGCTGAAAACAGAAGCCTAATGGTTAGAGCACCAGCCTTGATATCCAGAGGTGCCTGGTTGAAATCCTGCTGCTGCTCCTTGTAATCCTGGGCAAGACACTTAACTCTCCATTGCCTCAGGTGCAAAATTAGATTGTGAGAGGAACAGAGAAATACCCAGTGTGCCTCAACATATAACTCACCTTGAGCTACTACTAAAAAAGTTGTGAGCAAAATCCAAATGACTAAGTTATGTACATCTCTCCCAAACCTAAATGCAAGCTCTATGGCTGGTGTAAATGCTTGCACCTAAGCATATACACACAATTATGTTGCTATTCTATAAAGAAATGTAGGTGCCTACTTTCATTTATAGAATAGGCTCTAAATAGATGCCCCTCTATTGAACTGCCCCCAGCGTGTTTTAAATATTAGATCCACAGTGCATAAAAAGTCAACACAGCAGAAAACTAATGGCATACCTTAAACAATAATAGCACTGATGAAACTTTCAAGGTTCTGCTTAATACCATTCAATTTCAAGTACACCTGCTAAAGCTTCATTTGCATCTGATGTGCATAAGTACATAAGTAATGCCATACTGGGAAAAGACCAAAGGTCCATCAAGCCCAGCATTCTGTCCCCGACAGTGGCCAATCCAGGCCAAGGGCACCTGGCAAGCTTCCCACATGCATCACCTTGCACTTGCTCACATTAAACATCATCTGCCATTTAGCCGCCCAGTCTCCCAGTCTCGTAAGGTCCTTCTGTAATTTTTCACAATCCTGTTGCGAGTTAACGACTTTGAATAACTTTGTGTCATCAGCAAATTTAATTACCTCGCTAGTTACTCCCACCTCTAAATCATTTATAAATATATTAAAAAGCAGCAGTCCTAGCACAGACCCCTGAGGAACCCCACTAACTACCCTTCTCCATTGTGAATACTGCCCATTTAACCCCACTCTCTGTTTCCTATCCTTCAACCAGTTTTTAATCCACAATAGGACATTTCCTCCTATCCCATGACCCTCCAATTTTCTCTGTAGCCTTTCATGAGGTACCTTGTCAAACGCCTTTTGAAAATCCAGATACACAATATCAACCAGCTCCCCTTTGTCCACATGCTTGTTTACTCCTTCAAAGAATTGCCTCATACATGTGAATATATGTTTTTAGCACAGTAAGTCTCTCTGATTTTAGGGGCTCTTTAACAGATATTCTCATCTGCAGAATACATAAGAATCAGACAATCTCCTTCTTACCCACTTCTCTATATATACCTCAACCTCCTCACCTCCAGCTTAAAGAAAGGAGTCACTCCTCATAGGACAATAATTTACTTTATCACCATGATCCTCCTTTAAAGCACGTGCAAACCAGCGATGCAGTCAGCACTCAGCAGCAGTTCTCTCCATCCTCATAACCCAAGACACCTTCCAAAGCTTGGAGGGGGAGGAACATTCAGCCGACACTGACGTCCAAATCAGACCTTGGATATTCGATGTCAGCTTCTGGCTGGGTGCATTCAATTGAAATGACGTGGGAAATGTCAATGACGTTTCCTACATCATTTTGAGTCATTTTCTGCAAAGAAAAATGTGTACACTTTTCACAAAGATGGGGAAATTCTACTGATGGCGCTGAAAATTAGGCATTGACATAATTTGGCACTCAACATTATTCTATAAAGGGAACTCCGGGATGAGCGCTTTTCAGAGAATAGCAATGGACAACAAATTCTGAACTCAGCTTTGGGCATGAGGATCTACGCCAGCTGAAACATGGTGTAAATCCTGGCACACAAGTTGGGCAGGGCAGCTGTGAGACCAAGCTGGGCCCACGGCAAACAACGCCCCCTCCCCTGTTTGCTACTGATGCCCCCCCCCCCAACTGCTTGCTGCTACCACCTCCTCCCCAACACCTCGCCCCCTCCTGAGGGGAGGAAGGAAAGACCAGAGAGATATTGAACCGGGTGAGGGGGTGGTGCCAGTGGTGGGCAGGTGGGGGTGCTGTGGCAGTGAGGAGATGGGGAGGGGGGGCAGCGGCTGCGGGCAGCTTGGGGGATGCACTGTTTGCCCTGGACCTGGCCTTGTCTCTCGGCGGCCATGCTAAGGACCATTCAAGCACACTCAGAAGGGCCTTCGTATATAGCACATTGCTCTAAATGGCTTTCGTTGTTTGCTGAACTTACATGCAGAAAAGCATGCTGTGCAGGATGTTGCTACATAGGCCTCTTTGTCGTTAAGGATGTGCATTTTAATTTCATTTTGTTTCATAATACTAATTTTAGTGCATACTGTTTTGAAACAAAAACAAATAAAACATGAAAGAAAGACCAAAAAAGCAAAATCAAAATGTTCCTTATGAGCCGCAGGGTCATAAGTAACAGCTTTGCATGGTGACTCTTGCGCCGGTTAACTCTGGGACAAGCATTCGACAAATAATTGAAAACTCTTTTTCTACCATCTCCAAAGCAATAATTATATAATTTCTGAGCACAGAGAACATTTCATACTGAAGACTCAGAAAAGGATTTATAGCTGTGTGCAGAACAAATTCAACTATTGTAAAACTAAATGCATATGGAAACCATTTTCAAACAAGTACACTTGGTAGTCTATTGTAATGGCAAACAATGAAAAGTTAGGTTCATCCTATGAAAGAACGGCTTTAAAGCAATAAAAAAGATTTTTGAAAACAGATGCTGTTGCCAAATCACAGCTTCCCCCCCCCCCCCCCATCCCCGTTCCATGACAGCTCTTATGCACATTATTTTTTTTTAAAGAACAGAATCTATGCTAATCTTTCTTCAAACTTTTTGCAGCTGTCTGTGTAACTTTATATTGTATCACCAGGTGTGTAATGCATTTTGACTTCCTTTACTTTCCCGTGTTGATCATAGAGATTTTGACAAGTGTTTAATCAAAGACTGAAAGTACTGAACTCAGTATCTTGTACCTTATAATGGACCTACTCTACAAAGGACACATCTCTACTGGATATACTGTATGACTGGTAATCAGAGCTACAGATTTCACATGCACTCTGACACCTCCATCAAGAATATTTTATATAGAAAGACCAAAATTCTGGGTAGATTTTCTTGGAAAATTTGGTGCAATTATGTGGGTGAGGACTCATGTATCTTGCAGGCATTAAGGACTGGATTCAATAAATAGTGCTCAAAATTTGGCACAAAGAAAATTGGCGCTAAGCATGATTCTGTAAAGTTATGCGCCCTTTATGGAATCATGCTTAGAGCAATTCTATAAGGTGTATGCGTCCTTTAGAGAATCGTGCTTAGCGTAAAACTGTGCCTAAATGTAGGCGTCTGGAATTAGGCCTGCTATGACCAGGCCTAAATGCAGGCTCCTACATTTTGACACAATTCTATATGTATCTGCACAAATTTTGGGAATGCCCCGGAAAACCCCTAACCATGCCCCCATATAGCTACACATGACTGGATAGGCGCAGATTGAATCTGTGCATAACATCATAGGCTTATATCCAGTGTGTGACTAATTCCCAATTGAGCCTAATTAGTGCTAATAATCAGTTGTATCACCCAATTATCAGCGCTGATTGGCTTGTTATTCAATTAAGTTACGCATGTAACTCGAGGTGTCATATACAGAATTTGAGGGTTACAGTATGTTGTTAAAGGGAATGCTCCTCTGTTTTTGAAATGATGCACAAGAACCACACATGTGTCACTTGTGTTGATGGTTGATTCAGATGTCAGAAACAGAATGAAGCCTTCGGAGGAAGAAGAGGACCTCCTCAGCTGGCGGGGATTTGGGTCCCCTGCCAGCAAAGGTAGCCCATGGCGATGGCGGGGGAGGGTTGGCAGCGGGAGGGGGGTCAAGAGGGTCGTCGGCAGGGAATCGTCAAAGTTGGCAGTGGCGGGGGGGGGGGGGGGTCGGCAATAGCGGGGGGGGGGCAGTAATGGTGGAGAGGTCATTGACGCCGGGGGGGGGGGGGCTAAAATGTGCCCCCTCACCTCGGGCTCTGGCCCCCCTCACACTGAAGTCTGGCTACGCCCCTGTGACAGCATGCATTAATGCAATAGAGCATTAACAATCAATATCGAACAATCAATATCGAATTTGTTTTTAAAAACCTTGTTATGATCCTGGGCAGCTCTGTATAAAGTATGCTGTTGAACGCTATTTTAAAATAAGCCACTAGTTCTGATATTTCCCTACATTATTTGGTCTTGAAATGCATTTAATTTTTAGTGAACCATGAATGTGCTGTAATAGGGTGACATTAAATCCTCATCTTCTAATTGCTGGTTAGTCAATCTGTGTCGTAAAATGCATCCTTCATGGAACGGTCTTAGAGTTCAGCAAAAGTTAACTTTGCAGAAAGAAACATGTACATGATAGCATTTGCTGAAATCGCGTTTTCAGCAGCCCCCGATGGCAGATGATCCGTCTCTCAGAGCTAAGTCGACTCCCATTGCTGCATACTGCTAATGAGGTGTGACGGAGTGAACCCTGAGCTCATGGCTATGAACTTGGCTTGGTTGCTGTACCAATTATTTGCATTTTAGTCATTGAAACTGCACGTCACGACTGGATGAAACCTGGGGCATCACATTGCTGGAAACAATACTAAAACTCTTATTTTAAAAACATCAACATGTGATAATACTGGCTTTCACACATGCACATACTGCAGCAGGACATGTTTATCCACTCCAACCCTAGCTGAGATAATATTTAACCATCTCTCTGACCTCGTGTGCAACTTTCTTTAAATCAATCACCTTTACTTTGTAACTCTTCTTACTCTCTTACCTATCTATATGTTACACTTTGCTTTACCCTTCACTATCAATTAAAATGTTCTATTATGTATTGTGTTGACGTAAGTAATATACTATGCCATACTTTGTATTGTTTGAATATTTTTAATGCTGTAATTGCCTATTGCTCATGTTTGATCTATTCTTACTGTACACACCTTGAGTGAATTCCTTCAAAAAAGTGGTAAATAAATCCTATATAATGAAACGCACCTCCAACATTCCGAAGCTGACTGCATGGCTGAGGCATTCCTGCTCTCTGTATCCATCTCCTGAATTGACATCATGTACTTCCGGGTTCGTCATAAGCAGAAGTGACCAACCACACGAGGTTTCTCGGCTTCAGAATGTTGGAGGTGCATTCTATTAAATTGGATTGGTCAGTTCCTTGAAGCACAGCCAGAGCTCAGCGTCCTGCACAGTAACGCTCAGACACCAGAGAGAGTGGGGGGGCCTGACACCAGAGAGAGGGAGGGAGGGGGGCCTGACACCAGAGGGGGGGAGGTATCTCTGTCACACACACACACACTCTCTCTCACACAGTCAATGTCTTTCTCTCTCACTTTCACACACTGTCTCTCACACACTCTATGTCTCACACTGTATCACATTCACTCCCTATGTGTCACACAGTCACTCACACACTCGCTTGGTCTCATACACTCAGTCTCACAGAGAGTCTGTGTCTCACACACACTCCCTCTCTCGCACACACTGTATCTGTGTGAAACATACTCTCTCTCTCTCTCTCACACACACACACTGTGTCTCACATATGCACTTGCACACACTCATTCTCACACACACATACACACTCTCTCTCTCTCTCACAGACACACTCACACCCAGACTCACTCTCTCTCTCTCTCTCTCTCACACACACACACTCGCACATTCACTCTCTCTCTCACACACACACACTCGCACATTCACTCTCTCTCTCACACATTGTCACTCTGACATACACTCTCTCAAACATACACACTCCGAGGAAAACCTTGCTAGCGCCCGTTTCATTTGTGTCAGAAACGGGCCTTTTTTTACTAGTAAATAAATAAAATGTAGGTTGCATATATATGGCCACTATTTACACATAGAGATCCACAGCATGCAGTTATGGTAAGGGCACGTGATGAGGGTATGGCATAGGCATGGCTTGAGTGGGACATGAATCTGTATGTGTATTCCCATTTTACAAAGGGAATACACGTGTATGGGAAATATTTCCCTGTCTGGTTTTACACCAGCTCTGAGGCACCCACAGTTTTTAAAACATGCTCCTTTCAGCTAGGGCTTTACAGGAGGGATTGAGAGACTTGTTCTTCTTTATCTCCCCATTGATTTTTCCACCTCCAAAGTGAAATCAAATTGAAAATTACAGCTTTACTACTTAATTAGCAGCACTTAGATATGTAGCCCCCACCCCCCAAATTCTATAAATGGCTCCTAAAGTTAGGCATTCGATTGCACACCTAGCACCATTTCCTCTAAGCTGAGCAGAAGTCCTCCAACTGCATTGCTGCCAGTGGGAGGCAGTGTGTCAATATTCTGTTCTTCAGTCACTAGGGACAGGCAGGTTCCTTGGAGTCCTGCAGAGCTTACCTATCCCTCACTATTGAAAATGTGATAGTGAAACAGCGCCACCCACTGGCAGAACTATAGGTGGCGGACTCCCACTTAGCTTAGAGAGAACAGTGGCGCCCAGTTGTAGAATAGGGTCAGTTACGTGCATATTAGCAAGCGGCACTTAATTGGAATAAGTTCCAATAATTGGTGTGAACAGACACTAATCGGCACTAATTAGTGTAATTTTGGAATCTGAGCACCTAACTTCTCACACACATCAGCTCAAAGGGGGGATTAATGTGGGAGGGGCATAGGTGTGTCAGGGGTGTTCCGAGTAGTCCTGCACGCTAAACTGTCGACTTTAGGCGCCGACGTTGACACCAGCCAAAAATGTGGCGTAAGTGGTCACGCCTAATCTTTGATGTCTGTGCCTTAGTAAAAGAGGCCCTAGGGTTTTAAAGGAAGAAACAAACTCATTGACCTAAAAAAAAACAGACAGGCACTATTGATCGGTATTTATTAGCTTTAAAGGATCTCCCAGACAAACAGATGTTCTGATGTAAAGTGATGACGTTTAAGAAAATATTTTTTTTTAAGTCTCCAAAACAGGAAGCCAAGCAGATGAGAAACAAACACTGAATGAGAGGCTTATCCTCTGATATCCTCAAAACAATCCCTTAACCGGAGCTAAAGTGTTATCTTAAAAAAGAGGAGCTACCAACTCAGAAGGTAGTCATATAGGTTAGCATAACATGAGAACATAACATATGTGTTGCCATACTGGGACTAACTGAAGGTCTATGAAGCCCAGTATCCTGTTTCCAGCAGTTGTCAATCCAGGTTATAAGTGCCTGGCAAGATCCCAAAAAAGTAAAACAGATTTTATGCTGTTTATCCTAGAAATGAGCAGTGGATTTTCCCAAGTCCATTTTAATAATGGCTAATGGACTTTTCTTTTAGGAAATTATCCAAATCTTTTTAAATCCCTGCTAAGCTAACTGCTTTTACTACAGTCTCTGGCAATGAATTCCAGAGTTTAATTACATGTTGAGTGAAGAAATATTTTCTCAAGCTTGTTGTAAATTTATTACTTAGTAGCTTCTTTGCGTGCCCCCTAGTCTTAGTATTTTTGGAAAGAGTAAACAAGGGAATCACATTAACCTGTTCCACTCTACGCAGTATTTTATAAACCTATGTCATATCTTCCCTCAGCCATCTCTTCTCCAATCTGAAGAGCCCTAGCCACTTTAGCCTTTCCTCATAGGAAAGTCGTTCCATCCCCTTTATCATTTTTGTCGCCCTTCTCTGTATCTTTTCTAAATCCGCTATATCTTTTTTGAGATGTGGTGACCAGAATTGCACACAGTATTTGAGGTACAGTCACACCATGGAGTTTTACAAAGGCATTATAACATTCTCATTTTTGCTTTCCATTCCTTTCCTAATAATTCGTAACATTCTATTTGCTTTCTCAGTTGCTGCTGCAAACTGAACAGAGGGTTTCAGCGTATCATCATCAATGATACCCAGATCTTTTTCCTGGGCAGTGACTCCTAATGTGGATCCTTGCATCACGTGGAAGGGCATAATCGAACGGGGCCGGCCATCTATATGGGCAGCCATCTCTAAGGCCGGCCCCGTAAAGCGGCATGTCCGACTGTATTATCGAAACAAGGTGGCCGACCATCTTTCGTTTCGATAATACGGTCGGGGCCGGCCAAATCTGAACATTTGGGCCGCCTGTAGAGATCGCCGGCGTTAGAGATGGCTGCCATTGGTTTTTGCCGATAATGGAAACTAATGGCGGCCATCTCAAACCCGGACAAATCCAAGCCATTTGGTCGTGGGAGGAGCCAGCATTTATAGTGCACTGGTACCCCTCACATGCCAGGACACCAACCGGCACCCTAGGGGGCACTGCAGTGGACTTCACAAATTGCTCCCAGGTGCATAGCTCCCTTACCTTGTGTGCTGAGCCCCTGCAAACCCACTACCCACAACTGTGCACCACTACCATAGCCCTTATGGTTGAAGGTGGGCACCTACATGTGGGTACAGTGGGTTTCTGGTGGGTTTTGGAGGGCTCCCATTTACCACCACAAGTGTAACAGGTAGGGGGGGATGGGCCTGGCTCCGCCTGTCTGAAGTGCACTGCAGTACCCACTAAAAACTGTTCAAGGGACTTGCATACTGCTGTGATGGAGCTGGGTATGACATTTGAGGCTGGCATAGAGGCTGGTACAAAATTTTTTTTTTTTTGGGTGGGAGGGGGTTGGTGACCACTGAGGGAGTAAGGGGAGGTGATCCCCGATTCCCTCCGGTGGTCATCTGGTCAGTTGGGGCACTTTTTTGAGACTTGGTCCTAAAAATAAATGGACCAAATAAAGCCGGCCAAGTGCTCGTCAGAGCCGGCCTTCTTTTTTCCATTATCGGCCGCCCCGTCCCGCCGTCAGTACCCTGCCAACACGCCCCCTTGAACTTTGGCCCTCCCGATTTATGTCAAAAGATGGCCGACCTTCTCCTTCGAAAATAAGCAGGATAGCTATAGTTTGGGTTCCTCTTTCCTACATGTATCACTTTGCATTTGCTCACATTAAGGACTATATTCTATATATGATGCCTAAAAAATCAGAGCCAAAATAAGCGTTGCTCTATAAACCACGCTTAAAGTTAGATGTGGTTTATAGAATAGCACTTATGCCCGGGAGTCGTGCCCAACTTTAGGTGCAGCCATTTGCACCAACTGAAATGTAGTGCAAATATACACACCTAAATTAGGCGCGTATCTACTACTACTACTACTACTTATCATTTCTAAAGCGCTACTAGACGTACGCAGCGCTGTACACTTGAACTTGAAGAGACAGTCCCTGCTCAACAGAGCTTACAATCTAATTAGGACAGACAAACAGGACAAACAAGAGGTAAGGGAATATTAAAGTGAGGGTGATAAAATAAGGGTTCTGAACAAGTGAATAAAGGTTAGGAGTTAAAAGCAGCATTAAAAAGGTGGGCTTTTAGCTTAGATTTGAAGACGGCCAGAGATGGAGCTTGATGTACCGGCTCAGGAAGTCTATTCCAGGCATATGGTGCAGCAAGATAAAAGGAACAGAGTCTGGAGTTAGCAGTGGAGGAGAAGGGTGCAGTTAAGAGAGATTTACCCAGTGAACGGAGTTCCCGGGGAGGAATGTAGGGAGAGATGAGAGTGGAGAGGTACTGAAGAGCTGCAGAGTGAATGCACTTATAGGTCAATAAGAGGAGTTTGAACTGTATGCGGAAACGGATAGGAAGCCAGTGAAGCGTATCTCCTGTGTTCTATAATAATGCACGTATATGCTAGGAATGTCCCCGTTTTGCCCATCTCTCTGCCCCTTCTTTTACTCGTGTGTAAAATTTAGGTGTGGATCCCATGCCTAAATGTATGCATGCAAGTTCCAAATAAATCTAATTAGTGCCAATAATTGCTTGTTAAAAAGCCAATTATTGGCACTGATTGGCTTGTTATTGAATTAAATTGTACACACAATTTGGGTGCACACCCAAATATGCGTGCACAATTTTTGGTGAGTTTTATAGAATTAGGGGGTAAATATCCTCTGCTATTTGGATGCCCAGTCTTCTAGTCTCATAAGGTCCTGTTGCAATTTTTCACAATCCTCTTGCGATTTAACAACTTTTAATAACTTTGTGTTGTCAGCAAATTTAATTACCTCACTAGTTATTCCCATCTCTAGATCATTTATAAATATGTTAAAAAGCAGCAGTCCCAGCACAGACCCCTGGGGAACTCCACTATCTACCCTTCTCCATTGAGAAATAATGACTATTTAACCCTATTCTCTGTTTTCTAAACTATTAACCAGTTTTTAATCCACATTAGGACAATACCTCCAATCCCATGACTTTCTAATTTCCTCGAGTCTTTCATGAGGTACTTTGTCAAATGTAGTTTGAAAATCCAGATACACAATATCAACCGGCTCACCTTTATCCACATGTTTATTCAACCCTTCAAATAAATGTAGTAGATTGGTGAGGCAAGGTTTCCCTTGGAAGGCAACAGAAACAGAGCTATCAAACCTAATGCTGCTTTCCATTTCAGGGTTTCATTATATTATCCAGCTGTCTTATTAAACAGTGGCATCATCACTGGCCTACGTAGGTGGCAAGCCTCCATGAATTCTTCATATGAGAACATTTCTTCTGTGACATTGGATATGGCAAGCGAGATTTCCCACCTTCCTTAAATAGCATTTAACGATCTGTGGAGGACGAGGCACCGATCATTATAGCCCAGTTCAGACTTCTAATTGCTTCAGCAGCTGGGCTGACCTGGGTACTATGTTGATTGACTTACCCTCGCAACCTTCCATGGTTGATGTCAGGTTACAGATAATACTACTAGACGCACAAAACTCGAAGTGCTAGATTTCAGACATACTGATTTTAGTAAAATGGAGGAATACCTGAAGAAGAAGCTGATGGCATGGGAAGTGGAAGCACAGTGGTAAACATAGTAAACATAGTAGATGACGGCAGAGAAAGACCTGCACGGTCCATCCAGTCTGCCCAAGAAGATACATTCATATGTGCTACTTTTTTATTTGTACTGTCCTCTTCAGGGCACAGACCGTATAAGTCTGCCCAGCATTATCCCTGCCTCCCACCACCGGCTCTGGTACAGACCGTATAAGTCTGCCCAGCACTAGTCCCGCCTCCCAACCACCAGCTCTGCCACCCATTCTAGGCTAAGCTCCTGAGGATCCCTTCCTTCTGCACAGGATTCCTTTATGTTTATCCCACGCATGTTTGAATTCTGTTACCGTTTTCATTTCCACCACCTCCCGCGAGAGGGCATTCCAAGCATCCACCACCCTCTCCGTGAAAAAATACTTCCTGACATTCTTCTTGAGTCTGCCCCCTTCAATCTCATTTCATGCCCTCTCGTTCTACCGCCTTCCCATCTTCGGAAAAGGTTCGTTTGCGGATTAATACCTTTCAAATATTTGAACGTCTGTATCATATCACCCCTGTTCCTCCTTTCCTCCAGGGTATACATGTTCAGGTCCGCAAGTCTCTCCTCATACGTCTTGTAACTCAAATTCCATACCATCCTCGTAGCTTTTCTTTGCACCGCTTCAACTCTTTTTACATCCTTAGCAAGATACGGCCTCCAAAACTGAACACAATACACCAGGTGGGGCCTCACCAACGACTTGTACAGGGGCATCAACACCTCTTTTCTTCTGCTGGTCACACCTCTCTCTCTATACAGCCTAGTAACCTTCTAGCTACGGCCACCGCCTTGTCACACTGTTTCATCGCCTTCAGATCCTCAGATACTATCACCCCAAGATCCCTCTCCCCATCCGTACCTAGCAGACTCTCACCGCCTAACACATACGCCTCTCTTGGATTTCTACTCCCTAAGTGCATCACTTTGCATTTCTTCGCATTGAATTTTAATTGCCAAACCTTAGACCATTCTTCTAGCTTTTTCAGATCCTTTTTCATGTTTTCCACTCCCTCCGGGGTGTCCACTGTGTTACAAATCTTAGTATCATCCGCAAATAGGCAAACTTTACCTTTTAACCCTTCGGCAATGTCACTCACAAATATATTGAACAGAATCGGCCCCAGCACCGATCCCTGAGGCACTCCACTACTCACCTTTCCCTCCTCCGAGCGAACTCCATTCACCACCACCCTCTGGCAGCTGTCCGTCAACCAGTTCCTAATCCAGTTCACCACTTTGGGTCCTATCTTCAGCCCATCCAGTTTATTTAAGAGCCTCCTGTGGGGAACCGTGTCAAAAGCCTTGCTGAAATCTAAGTAGATTACGTCTATAGCACGTCCACGGTTCAATTCTCCAGTCACCCAATCAAAGAATTCAATGAGATTCGTTTGACACGATTTCCCTTTGGTAAAACCATGTTGTCTCGGATCTTGCAACTCATTTTCTTCCAGGAAATTCACTATCCTTTCCTTCAGCATCGCTTCCATTACTTTTCCAATAATCGAAGTGAGGCTTACCAGCCTGTAGTTTCCAGCTTCTTCCCTATCACCAGTTTTGTGAAGAGGGACCACCTCCACCGTTCTCCAATCCCTCGGAACCTCTCCCATTTCTAAGGATTTATTAAACAAATCTTTAAGAGGACCCGCCAGAACCTCTCTGAGCTCCCTCAATATCCTGGGGTGGATCCCATCCGGTCCCATGGCTTTGTCCACCTTTAGTTTGTCTAGTTGTTGATACACACTCTCTTCCGTGAACGGTGCTATATCCACTCCATTCTCAAATGAACTTTTGCCAGTCCATCGTGGTCCTTCTCCCGGATTTTCTTCAGTAAAAACAGAACAAAAGTATCTATTTAGCAAATTTGCCTTTTCTTCATCATTATCTACATAGCGGTTTGCAGTATCTTTTAGTCTCACAATTCCCTTTTTAGTCATTCTCCTTTCACTAATATACCTGAAGAAATTTTTGTCACCCCTCCTTACCTTTCTAGCCATTTGTTCTTCCGCTTGCGCTTTCGCCAGACGTACCTCTCTCTTGGCTTCTTTCAGTTTCCTCCGGTATTCCTCCCCGTGTTTCTCGTGTTTTCTGTATTTCTGGAACGCCAGCTCTTTAGCCTTTATTTTCTCAGCCACTTGCTTGGAGAACCATAGCGGTTTCCTTTTTCTCTTGCTTTTATTTACTTTCCTTACATAAAGGTTTGTGGCCCTATTTATAGCTTCTTTCAGTCTGGACCACTGTCCTTCCACTTCTCATACATCCTCCCAGCCCATCAGCTCCTTCCTTAGGTATTCCCCCATTTTACTAAAGTCAGCATGCTTGAAATCCAGGACTTTGAGTTTTGAGTGGCCACCCTCCTCTTCAGCCGTCATATCAAACCAAACCGTTTGATGGTCACTGCCAAAATCACTGCCGCCCAGGTGGGCACCCACTCGGACATTTGACACGCTATCCGCATTTGTGAGCACCAGATCCAGCGTCGCTCCTTCCCTCGTGGGTTCCATGACCATTTGTCTGAGCAGAGCATTTTGGAAAGCATCCACAATCTCTCTACTTCTTTCCGATTCCACAGACAGAACCTTCCAATCTACATCCGGCAGATTGAAATCTCCCAGCAACAGCACCTCTCTCTTCTTTCCCAACTTTTGAATATCTGCGATCAGGTCTTTATCTAATTCTTCCAATTGTGTTGGAGGTCTGTAGACAACACCCACGTGGACAGAGGTTCTATCATCTCTTTTTAAGGTGATCCATATCGCTTCTTCTTTACCCCAGGTCCCTGTCATTCATTGGTGCCGACTCTGTGGGTGCTTGAGCACCACCAATATTGAGAAAATTCCTTGTATGTGTCCAGGGAGGGGTCATTTCCATTGGGCTTAGCACCCCCAATAATTTTGAAAAGTTGGCTCCTATGCTGTCATTTCAGTTGCTGTGATATCATTTCTCACATATAGAGCTACTCCTCCACCTTTACGACCCTCTCTATCCTTCCTAAATAGTGGTCCAAGCTGAAAGCTGCTATAAATATGGCAGTTGATCTTTACACAAGGAAAGTAAACAAAAACAAGTAAACAGGAAGCCTCTATGGTTCTCCAAACAAGTAGCTGAAAAAAAATAAGGGCTAAAGAGGCTTTGTTCAAGAAATACAGAACAACGCAACAAGAGGATCATGGAAAAGATGAAAAGATTACTGGATTAAACTCAAAGAAGCAAAGAGGGTAATACGACTAGCGAAAGTGCAGGCGGAAGAAATGGCTAAATATGTAAAAAGAGGTGACTACCTTTTTCAGATATATTGGAGAAAGGAGAAAAGATAGGAATGGAATTGTAAGACTGAAGGACGCTGAGAATAGGTATGTGGAGAGTGATAAGGATAAAGCAAACATGCTAATCAAATACTTTTCTTTGGTGTTCACAGAAGAAAGTCCTGGAGAAGGACCACGGTGGTCGGCTGCTGAGGGAGTATCTGGGAATCGAATGGATATTGTGCCATTCACAAAGGAAAGCATTTATAAACAGCTTGAGAATCTGAAAGTGGACGAAGCTGAAGGAGCTCAGAGAGGTCCTGACAGGACCTCTTAAGGATTTATTTAATAGATGTTTAGAGACGGGAGAGGTTCAGTGGGATTGAAGATCAGCTGATGTGGTCCCTCTTCATAAAAGCAGTGGCAGGGAAGAAGTGGGAAACTACAGGCCAATGCATTATGGACTGGGTTCCTGTGCGGGATGAGCAGTCGCGAAGAAAGTTTGCAGAGAAACCCGGTTGTTGAAGATGTTAAATATCCGCTGAAGCGTATCCTTTTGAAAAAGTTTGATGCAAAACTCAGCCAGAATCAAGGAAACGCAGTGAAAAGCACATCAAGTTGATACGTTTTGGAACGATGATGGAGCTTTGAGATTTTTAGGAGCGACAGAAGCTGGACTGTCTATGGAATTTTTTGATTAAAAAAACTGAAGGACAGTACAACTGTGACAGGTTATCTTTAGGACTTTGTACACCAGCGATCTGGAACCTATGTTTGGACCAATTAATGATATTTGAATTTAAGTGGAGCTTTTGGCTTCAGATAAGTACTATTTTTCTTCTTTCTTCTTCGATTATCTTGGTCCTCATAGGCGATCATCTCATACTGTACAGTTATAATTTGACTATTTTACAGCTTCTGCTTTATTGAGTTTGGAGAATATATTATGTGCCTTTATAATAAATGCATTTTGTATAATATCTTTAGTTGGTCTCTATAACACTCTCAATCTTATTTTCTTCATTATTTTTTATGAAGTGTGTGTAATATTATATTTATAGATTGTGTTTTAGAATTTGTTTACGTTATTACAGAAATGCCACTGCCTTGCTACTGGCAAAGGGAAGTCAACCCTCCAGCGTTTCTATAATCGTGATGGTCTGCAATGTGGTTCCCTGAAGAAGCAGAGCGAAATGGAACCATTGGGACCGCACATTTGTTCAGTCTGGAAGCGGAGGTGTACCATTCTTCACATGAACTGGACAGCGTGCTTAAGATAAGCGATTTATATTTTGATTGCAACACGCTGTTGTATGGGCTATTAAGAAAAGACTAAAAATATTTTTGCACATTTCAAAAGAAAAACACACTTAAAAAATGTGTTTGGGGTTTTTCATGTCTATGATTACTTTTTGTGCTGTGTGCATATGAAAAGTTACAGTTTTGCCACAGGTGTCTGAAACATTTTCCCCTTTTCACTTGATAAAAGGCAGCTAGACTCATCTTTGGGAATTCACGATTTGAAAGCGCTACACCGCTTTGTAAAAAAACTCCATTGGCTCCCTATCAAAGAACGAATAAACTTCAAAGTCCATACACTGATTCACAGTATTATCTACGGAGAATCTCCAGGTTACATGACCAGCCTAATTGACCTTCCAAATAGAAACAGGCAAGAATCCTCACGAACCTACCTGAACCTACATCTTCCCAACTACAGAGGAATAAAGTACAAAACCACCCATGAAACCAACTTCTCCTTCAAAGGCAGTCAACTCTGGAATGCCCTACCAAGATCTATCCGAGCAATCAACAACTATCTACCCTTCCGGAAACTACTGAAAACCCACCTTTTCAAACAAGCTTACCCAAATGACCCGACTTAGCCTAGGGGCCCTCCCACACAACAACAACAGATCAGACAACAACCCATATTATCTTAGACCTCATCCTCTATTAATGCCCTTATCCTCGCCCTACCTATCCCACATCTACCTCATACCCCATCCCCTGTTAATTCCACTCTATCCCCTGCCTCTCTCCCGCCAATACTACCCCTTCCCCTGTTCATCTCACATGCACTATAATACATAGGAGCCAACTTTTCAAAATTGTTGGGGGGTGCTAAGCCCAGTGGAAATAACCCCTCCCTGGACACATACAAGGAATTTTCTCAATATTGGGGGTGCTCAAGCACCCACAGCACCCACAGAGTCGGCTCCTATGCTATACGTTCTCTCTACTACACTTTGTAACCTACCACTATATAAGCCGCACTGAACCTGTTATGAGTGGGAAAGCGCGGGGTATAAGTGTAACAAATAAATAAATGAGGTCCCAAATTAGCTCTAAGTGTGTTACTTCCATACAGTTAACTCTTAGAGCAAGTATGAAAACACTGAAAAAAAGTTAACTGAAGCCAAATGAAGCGCTTCAGTTAATGTAGAAATTTCATGGTCACGTATAATTTAAGTTGACAACAGTTTTATTGTTCAACAGAAAAAGAACATGATGTACTTACAAAAAATAAATTAGTCAAAAGCTGCTCTTTACAGACCCATGCTGACTTAAAATAGATTTTACAGTCTGCAATAGTTTATAGCCTATCAAAAAAATTCAAAGAGATTAACTATAGGTTATTTCAGTTCAGAAAATTTACCACTCTTCACTATGGGGTCCTTTTATTAAGGTGCACTGAAAAATGGCCTGCGGTAGTGTAGACACGTGTTTTGGGCACGCGCAGAATTATTTTTCAGCGCACCTACAAAAAATGCCTTTTTTTTGCCGAAAACGGATGTGCGGCAAAATCAGAATTGCTGCGCATCCATTTTGGGTCTGAGACCTTCCAACTCATTTTCGAAAGTGATCGCCGGCCATCTTCCGATACAAATCAGGAGATGGCCGGCGATCTCCTGAACCCGGCCAAATCGGTATAATCGAAAGCAGATTTTGGCCGGGTTCAACTGCTTTCTGTCGTGGAGCTGACGAAATATCAAGGGGGCGTGTCGGTAGGGTAGTGAAGGCGGGACGGGGGCATATTCATGAGATGGCCTGCTTCGCCTGATAATGGAAAAAAAAAGCCAGGCTTGATGAGCATTTCGCCGGCTTTACTTGGTCCCTTTTTTTCATAAACAAGCTTCAAAAAGGAGCCCTAACTGACCAAATGACCACCAGAGGGAATCGGGGATGACCCCCCCTTACTCCCCCATGGTCACCAACCCCCTCCCACCCAAAAAAAAAATAAACATTTTGTGCCAGCCTCTATGCCAGCCTGAAATGTCATACCCAGCTCCCTGATAGCAGTGTGCAAGTCCCTGGAGGAGTTTTTTAGTGGGTGCAGTGCACTTCAGACAGGTGGACCCAGGCCCATCCCCCCTACCTGTTACACTTGTGGTGGTAAATGGGAGCCCCCCAAAACCCACTGTACCCACATGTAGGTGCCCCTCTTCATTCATAAGGGCTATGGTAATGGTGTAGAGTTGTGGGGAGTGGGTTTTAGGGGGGGGGGTTTGGGGGGCTCAGCACCCAAGGTAAGGGAGCTATGCACCTGGGAGCTATTTTTATTTTTAATTTTTAGAAGTGCCCCCTAGGGTGCCCAGTTGGTGTCCTGGCATGTCAGGGGGACCAGTGCACTACAAATGCTGGCTCCTTCCACGACCAAATGCCTTGGATTTGGCTGGGTTTGAGATTCCCTGGCATTATTTTCCATATGGCTGGAAAACCGATGCCAGCCATTTCAAACCCCGCGAACTCTGACATTTGGCCGGGCCCAACCGTATTAGCGAAAAAAAGATGGCCGGCCATCTTTTTCAAAAATACGGTTGGCTCCGCTCACTTACGGCGCCGGCCCCAGAGATGGCCGGCCAGTTATTTGGCCGGCGCCATTCGATTATGCCCCTCCTTACTGCCAGCCATTGACCTAGTGGTAAAGAATCTGGGTGGTAATGACCTACGCGTGCCAAATGCTTCTGGCGCGCATCTGTTAGCGTGCCCGAAAATAAAATATTTTTCAGACATGCGTAGTGGACGCACGATAAAAATGAAATTACACAAGAACCACCCGGTAGTCGGCGGTAACTCCATTTGGCGCACATTGATGTGCGTAGATCCTTATGTGGCTTAGTAAAAGGGCCCTATATTTTTTTGTGGGGGGGGGGGGGGGGGGAGGGTTTGAACCCAGTAAGCTTTCTTCTGCTCCTTGGGCTTCTACTTCCATCGGTACCAAGGCCTGAATCTAATTTCATGAGCTTTCATTCACAAATACTCGGAGATCTTTACCCTCTTTATTTTCTTCACACCTCCAGCACAACTTAGGGGCCGTTTTACTAAGCCGCGGTAGGCTCCTACACGGGCCCACGCGTGTCAGTTTGGAAATTACCGCCCGAATACCGTGTGGCCCGGGCGGGTAGTTTAATTTTTACACATGACTACCACGCGTGCCGGAAAATATATTTTATTTTCTGGCGCACAGTGCGAACCAGTCGGTAAAAGGCATTCTACGTTGTGTAGATCATTACTACCTGGTTAACGCATGAGACCTTACCGCTCAGTCAGACCCAAAATGTACGTGCACCAATTTCAATTTGCCACATGTCCATGTTCAGCCAAAATAAAAAAAAAAGGCATTTTTTTACAGGTGCGCTGAAAAATGGATCTGCGTGTCCGAAACACGTGTCTACATTAGCTCAGGCCATTTTTCAGCACACCTTAGTAAAAAGGACCCCTTAATCAGTCCAGGGGTGGGAACTACTGTCCTTGAGAGCCACAATTCCATTGAAATGAATATGCATGAGATTGATTTGCATGTACTGCTTCCATTGTATGCAAATCGATCTCATGCATATTCATTGCAGAAATTTTGAAAAATTGTGACCCTTGAGGACCGTGGTTGTTGATCCGTGATCTAGTCATTGCAGTGATGATCCTGGACCTGTGACCATATGCCCTCATCCTGAAATCCTTCAACAACAGGTCCTAAAACTGGCCACTAGGTATCGCTCTTATATGATAGCTTCCTCCTACCAGGCGCCTCTGTAAATATTCAGCTGTCTGGGAAGCAAAAGAGTCAACATAGGAATTAGGTCCAGCCCTTTTTGTGGTACGAGCCACCAGGTCAGCCATCATTATCATTTAATGGTTCAGTCCACTAGGGACATTAAGAGGGGCATTTTCGAAAGAAACGTCCAAGTTGCGATTTGGACGTCTTTGCAAAACGTCCAAAGCCAGGGGCAGGAAAAAACATATTTTCGAAAAAAAACATGGATGTCCATCTTTTGTTTTGAAAATACCGTCAGAGACGTCCAAAACCTTAAATTTGGATGTCCTTGGATTTGGACGTTTCTGACTTTCGGCGATTTTTGAAACCAAAGACATCCATGTCAAAAATCTCCAAATGCAAGCCATTGGTCGTGGGAGGAGCCAGCATTTGTAGTGCACTGGTCTCCCTGACATGCCAGGACACCACCGGGCACCCTAGGGGGCACTGCAGTGGACTTCATAAAATGCTCCCAGGAACATAGCTTCCTACCTTGTGTACTGAGCCCCCCCAAACCCCCCCAAAACCCACTACCCACACTGTACACCACTACCATAGCCCTTATGGGTGAAGGGGGCACCTAAATGTGGGTACAGTGGGTTTGTGGTGGGTTTTGGAGGGCTCGCTGTTTCCTCCACAAACATAACAGGTTGGGGGGGGGATGGTGCTGGGTCCGCCTGTCTGAAGTGTACTCACCCACTAAAACTGCTCCAGGGACCTGAGTATGACATCTGAGGCTGGCATAGAGGCTGGCAAAAAATATTTTTACAGATGTTTTTTGAGGGTGGGAGGGGGTTAGTGACCACTGGGGGAATAATGGGAGGTTATCCCCAATTCTCTCCATTGGTCATTTCGGGCACCTTTTTGTGCCTTAGTCATAATAAAAACAGGTCCGGGTGAAAACGTCCAAGTGCTCGTCAGGGACGTCCTTCTTTTTTTCGATTATGGGTCAAGGACGTCCAAGTGTTAGGCACGCCAAAGTCCCGCATTCGCTATGCCTCCGACATGCCCCCTTGAACTTTGGCCGTCCCTGCGATGGAGTGCAGTTGGGGACATCCAAAATCGGCTTTTGATTATAGCGATTTGGACGTTTCTGTGAGAAGGACGTCCATCTTCCGATTTATGTCGAAAGATGGGCGTCCTTCTCTTTCGAAAATAAGCCCATAAAAGTAACTGTATGTAATATGCAAACCACTTTGGTTATACCACAGAAAGGCGGTATATTAAGATTCTCATAAATATAAACATTTAGAAATAACTCCAGATTTAAAATTCAAAACTATATGACAGTGGTGTAACCACAGGTGGGCCTGAATGGGCCAGGGCCCACCCACTTAGGGCTCAGGCCCACCCAACAATAGCACACGTTTAGTGGTAGCTGGTGGAGATCCTACGCTCTGCCAGCTGAAGACTTCCCCCTGATGGTAATGAAAATGCTACTCTCCACGATACTGACACCTGCGCATGCTCAGTTTTCAGTTCATGCCTGCTGCAGACTGCCAAGGTGGAAGGAAGCATTTTCCTGCCAGCTGAGATATTTTTTGGGTGGTGGTTTGGGGGGGGGGTGTGAACATTTGGTGCTCACCCACTTCTTGCCTAGGCCCACCCAAAATCTGTTGTCTGGCTAGGCCCCTGCTATATGATCATTACATTCAAAAATGGTGTTATTCTGTGGACAAGGCAAAAGTCTTTGGAAAATAATGCATTCTATTCACATGTTATATTGTTTGTATGTACAGTGGTGGAAATAAGTATTTGATCCCTTGCTGATTTTGTAAGTTTGCCCACTGACAAAGACATGAGCAGCCCATAATTGAAGGGTAGGTTATTGGTAACAGTGAGAGATAGCACATCACAAATTAAATCCGGAAAATCACATTGTGGAAAGTATATGAATTTATTTGCATTCTGCAGAGGGAAATAAGTATTTGATCCCCCACCAACCAGTAAGAGATCTGGCCCCTACAGACCAGGTAGATGCTCCAAATCAACTCATTACCTGCATGACAGACAGCTGTCGGCAGTGGTCACCTGTATGAAAGACACCTGTCCACAGACTCAGTGAATCAGTCAGACTCTAACCTCTACAAAATGGCCAAGAGCAAGGAGCTGTCTAAGGATGTCAGGGACAAGATCATACACCTGCACAAGGCTGGAATGGGCTACAAAACCATCAGTAAGACGCTGGGCGAGAAGGAGACAACTGTTGGTGCCATAGTAAGAAAATGGAAGAAGTACAAAATGACTGTCAATCGACAAAGATCTGGGGCTCCACGCAAAATCTCACCTCGTGGGGTATCCTTGATCATGAGGAAGGTTAGAAATCAGCCTACAACTACAAGGGGGGAACTTGTCAATGATCTCAAGGCAGCTGGGACCACTGTCACCACGAAAACCATTGGTAACACATTACGACATAACGGATTGCAATCCTGCAGTGCCCGCAAGGTCCCCCTGCTCCGGAAGGCACATGTGACGGCCCGTCTGAAGTTTGCCAGTGAACACCTGGATGATGCCGAGAGTGATTGGGAGAAGGTGCTGTGGTCAGATGAGACAAAAATTGAGCTCTTTGGCATGAACTCAACTCGCCGTGTTTGGAGGAAGAGAAATGCTGCCTATGACCCAAAGAACACCGTCCCCACTGTCAAGCATGGAGGTGGAAATGTTATGTTTTGGGGGTGTTTCTCTGCTAAGGGCACAGGACTACTTCACCGCATCAATGGGAGAATGGATGGGGCCATGTACCGTACAATTCTGAGTGACAACCTCCTTCCCTCCGCCAGGGCCTTAAAAATGGGTCGTGGCTGGGTCTTCCAGCACGACAATGACCCAAAACATACAGCCAAGGCAACAAAGGAGTGGCTCAGGAAGAAGCACATTAGGGTCATGGAGTGGCCTAGCCAGTCACCAGACCTTAATCCCATTGAAAACTTATGGAGGGAGCTGAAGCTGTGAGTTGCCAAGCGACAGCCCAGAACTCTTAATGATTTAGAGATGATCTGCAAAGAGGAGTGGACCAAAATTCCTCCTGACATGTGTGCAAACCTCATCATCAACTACAGAAGACGTCTGACCGCTGTGCTTGCCAACAAGGGTTTTGCCACCAAGTATTAGGTCTTGTTTGCCAGAGGGATTAAATACTTATTTCCCTCTGCAGAATGCAAATAAATTCATATACTTTCCACAATGTGATTTTCCGGATTTAATTTGTGATGTGCTATCTCTCACTGTTACCAATAACCTACCCTTCAATTATGGGCTGCTCATGTCTTTGTCAGTGGGCAAACTTACAAAATCAGCAAGGGATCAAATAGTTATTTCCACCACTGTATTCACAGATTGTGTATTCTACTATACCACACAAACAAAGATTTAGTGCATTTATACAGCTTTCTCTAATTCTACCATGGCTAAAAATTGCATTTTTTTAATGTATCCTCTGCTCAGGATTGCAAAATGTCACTTACAGAGGCAGGAAATCATACCCTGCCAAGTATACAACATCCAAGCCAGCAGGATGACATCCAAACTGTCCTTACACTGACTTTTGAAAGGGACTAGGAACTGTGACCTAAATCTTACCAAGTGAAAAGATCTGATCTACAGATTCTCAAATTATTGTTAGATAGTTAAAATTACTCAAAAGATAGAACTCCACATATTGATTTACATAAATTAAACGTGAAAGCAGAGGCTGGTGAGGTAACTTCCCAGATTTTCAGCATTATCATGCCTTCTTGCAGCTTTGCCAAAGTGTGTTATGGTTCCAGGATATAAGGCAGGAGGATCAACCACCAGTTTCACTAATCTTAAAGTAATTGGTGGTTAGGCCCACCCCCCTTAAAACACCTGCCTGATATGCAATTCTTCTTTTCAAGGGAGGAACATTTAGGAATACAGGGTTCCTTTTACTAAGCCGCGTAAGCGTCTACGCGTGCCTAATGCGCCCCCAAATGGAGTTACTGCCCGGGTACCGATACTCGCATCTGAAAAATAGGTCATTACCACCCGGTTACTGCGTGAGACTTTACCACTAGGTCAATGGCTGGCAGTAAAGGTCTCAGACCCAAAATGGACGCGTGGCAATTTTGATTTTGCCGCACGTCCATTTTCAGCAAAAATTTTAAAAAGGCCTTTTTTACAGGCACGCTGAAAAATGGATCAGCGCGCACACAAAACCCACGCCTACACTACCGCAAGCCATTTTTCAACGCACCTTCAGATACTTGAAATCAGGCTTTAATCCATACGATTCTTTATCATGCCAAATGCTCATCTGGTATGACATGAAAATACAAATTAACTGTGGGGCAGTTACATGGAAACTATGTCAAGAAAGAGGTATTTAGACTTATGGGTAACTTCTGTCAAGGATACAGTTTAAATTATTTGCAGATTTGCGAGAGAGTTCAACATCCCATTCTCTCGTTCTTTCAAATGGTCTCAACTGAGGCATTTAATCATATCAGCTAAGACTGATTTGGAGACCTTATATGATCAATAGGTATCAGAGGTCGTCTCTCAGAAAATAATGGCTTTTCCGAACTCTGGATCTCGTTCTTACAAATACATGGATATTTTGCTATGCTTGTCTCCTCGAGATTGTTTAAAGCTTGGGAGAATGATGTAGATGGAAGGTTATCTTCACAGCAGTGGTATCATACCTCCCTATAGGCTTTTTTGAGGCTGTTGATTTATTTTTTAAGTCATAATGTCCTTTGGACCCAAGTTAAAATGAAATGTTGGTGCTATGGAGTGGGTACTAGCACTTTGGCCCATATGATCTAGTCATGTCCATCTCTGTCAACATATTGGTCAAGAGTTTGGGAGGTGAATAGTCAATTATCTCTAGGTGACCAGGTTCATAAGGTAGTAAGAAATTCTTTTTTGTTACTTAAGAAGTTAAGACCCATCCTGAAATGTTTTAATTTACCGGTGTTTAGGCTGTTGGTTTGGACTCTGATACTTTCACAATTAGATTATTGTAACTCCATTTATATTGGCTGTTCTAAGTTGCTGAAGACCAAATTACAATGGGTACAGAATGCAGCAGTGAGAGCAGGGGCATAGCCAGACTTCAACATTTGGGGGGTCTGGAACCCAAAGTGTGGTGGGGGGGGCACAGTTTGGCCTGCCTCCCTGCCCCAACCCCTGCCCCATCGCAACTCCACATACCTTGGCTGGTGGGGGTCCCCAACCCATACCATTTGAGGCCTTTCTCCAGCGCTGTTCTCTGTGCATTGCCTGCCCTTCTTCCCCTCACATCGCATACATGCTCGGTTTTAGTGCCGGATATAAACTACACACATAGGATCATAAAGCAACCTTCCCCTTCCTGCTGTCCTTTAAATAAAGTATGTATAAATATTAGAGTATGCTGATGCTTGTTACTGTTAACTTGTTAAGCTGGCTAATTGCTTTATTTTAGCCATTTGTTATCATTTATAAAACACAATAAAAATATTGGAACTAAAAAAAATTGCAGGATTTTTAATGAAGTATTTTATTGTTCCACTAAGAGAAAAAGCCTAGAGAAGAGCTTCTCAAACCTGTCATGGGGACCTGTAGCAGTTTTCAGGATGTTTGCAATGAATGTGCTTGCAAATATAATCAAGTGTATGCAAATAAAAATCATGCATAGTCATTGTGGATATCCTAAAAACCTGATTGGCAGCAGGATCTTCAGAACAGGTTTGGGAAGCCCTGGCCTATGATCTGCAAACTCCAAGATTGAAAGACAACAAAGCAGATCAGTAGAAGAAAACCATAAATTTATTGAACAAAAAACCAAATATTCAAATTAGCCCGACACAGGCCATGTTTCACCCAGCAGGGCTGCATCAGGGGCTACACAGTTTTCTTTTATTGTCAGGGTTAATGAGATATGTATGCCGATGTAAAAAACAGAGTTGCTATTGTATCTGACGGATTGCACGTCATCACTTTTTTGATTATTTGTCTGTTTTTTAATTACATTTTAGAAGACCTCTGTACATTTTTTACATCGGTATACATATCTCATTAACCCTGACAATAAAAGAAAACTGTGTAGCCCCTGACGCAGCCCTGCTGGGCGAAACACGGCCTATGTCGGGCTGATTTGAATAGTTGGTTTTTTGTTCAATAAATGTATGGTTTTCTTCTACTGATCTGCTTTGTTGTCTTTCCATCTAGATAGATTTCTGTCTAGTACTTCCCAGGGGAAACAAAGGTTCTTTTTAAGATATTATTTCATCGCTAAGCAAAAATTCAAATCGAAATTTAAAATGATCCTACTAATAGTCGAAAAAAAATTCCAAACCTAAAAAATGACTTCCATCTTTTTAAATAATTACAAATCTCTAAGGATAAATAAAGTATCAGTAGTGTCCCCGACGCTTTCAGAAATCCTTTTTGGGAAAAAAAATATATATATATATTAGAATAAGAAGGGTGCACTTGCTATTCAAGTAGCTCACTAGAGGATTATTTCTTCTGGTGTCAGATGGCTCTTTATTACCATAGCTTGTCTCCTTCAGAGACCTCATTAAAAGAGATCCGTCACCTTGCTCCATCCCCCAAGCGTACAGATTAGTTGCTATCATTAAAAATGAGGATCAGGTCTTCCATCCCCCATATCTGGAACACGATTCATTTGCAACACTATAGACAACTTTGATCTCACTGCATGCACAAATGTAATTAGTGGAAGCTGTTTTACAAGCAAAAATACCTGTGTTTTAAGACTCTTCCTAGTGTAGAGTCTGTGGTTTAGTTGCAGTTATCATGATTTGTATCTGGTTCTCATTCTTGTATGCATGAGGTCATAATGTAGAAGCCCTATGCTTGACTTACACGTGTAAATATCAGTATGTACATGTGTATATCGCATACGTGTGTCAAACCCCCAAATCAGAAAGCTAATAGTTACATGTAGAGTGCAAGGGGGTGGGACCTTGGCAGGGCTTGAACAGAACTTAAATCTAGATATGTATTTCTCCCTCAGTGGAGGAGTGGCCTAGTGGTTAGGGTGGTGGACTTTGGTCCTGAGGAACTGAGTTCAATTCCGGCACAGGCAGCTCCTTGTGACTCGGCAATCACGTAACACTCCATTGCCTGCCGGCATTGAGCCTGCCATGAGTGGGGAAAGTGCAGGGTACAAATGTAACAAAAATAAATAAAAAATATATATCAATGTTGAGATTTACTGCTGCTCCCTTACATGTGTAAGAACATATATAATAATAGCTGGGGTCAGACCACAGTCCATCTAGCCCAGTATCCTGTGTCCACAGTGGCCAAGCCAGTCACAAGTACCTGCAGAAAACCCAATTAGTAGCAACATTCCATGCTACCATCCAGGGCAACAGTAGCTTCCCATGTCTGTCTCATGCAGACTATGGACTTTTCCTCCAGGAACGTGTCCAAACTTTTGAAAACCCAGATATGCTAACTGCTGTTACTACGATCCTCTGGCAAAGAGTTCCAGAGCTTAACTAATTGTTGTTAAATTGTTCATTTGGACCAGCAGTATTGTATAGTAAGTAAGTAAATGTTACTAGTTACTGCACTTAAGTAAAAAGTTTGTTGTACTTTTACTTGTAAAGAATACAGGATAACATTTGTCACTAATTTCACCCATTTTTACTACTTTTACTCAGTTACATCTGATGCTTGCAGTTAAGGAAGTAAAAGAAAAGCAGAAGTGAGATGTAAATGATTTCTCAGTAAACCGAAGTTCTGATGCTCATCATGCCACAGCCCCTGTATTTTTCCTAGGTATTAAAGTGAAATCAGCCAGTGCACTCTTTGAGATAAGAAAATGCAAAGCTGTTGGAAATGTCGGTGTTGTGGAATGTACGTTTGCAGATACCAGGGGCAGATGTGTTTTCACTTGCCGGTCCACTGCTGTGGAATTGATTGGCCCGTGTACTTGCGTTTATGTGCAAATTCTTTGCTTTTAATGATTTTCTGTATGCTTGATGTTTTGTTTATTCTATGGAATGCTTAAGTTTTGAGTTAAGTGTTAACTTTATGAGTGGAAGTTGGTAACCCACTTAGATGTATTAGATAGGGCGAGATATAAATTTGATAAATAAATAAAGTATCTGAAAACACATGTATTTCTCCTTGCATTTCCTATCTGCTTAAGGCAGGTGGTTAGTAAATATTGAAGAGAAAATGTATTTATTTATTTATTTATTTTTCTGCCGTCATCTACTATGTTATGTTACTATCCGCTTATAATCGAACGAGAATAACGCCCAAGTTCCGACCTAAATCGGGAGATGGGCGTTCTTCTCACAAAAACAAATAAAGCGGTATAAATCGAAAAGCCGAACTTTGGACGCTTTCAACTGCACTCGCCGTCGGCGGATGCGGACAAAGTTGACGGGGGCGTATCGAAGGCGTGTCGAAGGCGGAACTGGGGCGTGGTTATCGGGCGAACAGAGATGGGCGCCCATTCGCCGATAATGGAACAGTTTTGAGCTAGAATTTAGGACACTTTTCCTGGACCCTGTTTTTGACGAATAAGGGCCCCCAAAAGTGCCTGAAAATGAACCAGATGACCCCCAGAGGGAGTCGGGGATGACCTCCCCTGACTCCCCAGTGGTGCACTAACCCCCTCCCACCACAACAAATGATGTTTCACAACTTTTTACTTTCACCCTCAAATGTCATAACCCTCCTCCCAGCAGCAGTATGCAGGTCCCTGGAGCAGTTGTTAGGGGGTGCAGTGGACGTCAGGCGGTTGGACCCAGGCCCATCCCCCCCTACTACCTGTTACAATTGTGCTGCTTAATGCTACTAGTCGTCCAACCCCCCCAAAAACCCACTGTACCCACATGTAGGTGCCCGCCCTTCACCTCTTAGGCTATAGTAATGATGTAGACTTGTGGGCAGTGGGTTTGAGGGGGATTTGGGGGGCTCAACACCCAAGGGAAGGGTGCTATGCACCTGGGAGCTCTTTTACCTTTTATTTGGTTTTTGTAAAAGTGCCCCCTAGGGTGCCCGGTTGGTGTCCTGGCATGTGAGGGGGACCAGTGCACTATGAATCCTGGCCCCTCCCACGAACAAATGCCTTGGATTTATTCGTTTTTGAGCTGGGCGATTTCATATTCCATTATCGCTGAAAAGCAAAAACGCCCAGCTCACACCTTGACGAATAAAACATGGGCGTCTTTTTCTTTTAAAAAATACGATCCACCCCGCCCCTTCACGGACCCGTTCTCGGAGATAAACGCCCATGGAGATAGGCGTTTCTGTTCCATTATGCCCCTCTATGTGTTACATTTGTATCCCACATTTTCCCCACCTATTTGCAGGCTCAATGTGGCTTACATAGGACCGTAGTGGCATTCGCCAGTTCTGGAATAACAAATACAGGTGTTATTGTAGTAGAATAGGTTCATGTAAGGTAGGTAAATTAGGGAACTTAGGGAGGAAGAGGGGAGTTGGGGTGTGTCCATTATGATATTTGGTTTAGTTGTGTTGCAGGTGCTCAGGTTTTTATGTTGTGTCGGTGGAATATGCCTTTCTGAAGAGGCAATTTTTTTCTGGAAATTTAGGTGGTCGTACATTGTTTTTACTATTTTTTGCAGTGCATTCCATAGTTGTGCGCTTAAATAGGAAAAGCTGGATGCATACATTGATTTGTATTTGAGTCCTTTGCTGTTTGGGTGGTGGAGATTTAGGTATGTTCGTGCTGATCTTGTTGCGTTTCTGGTTGGCAGGTCTATGAGGTCTGTCATGTATCTTGGGGCTTCGCCATAGATAATTTTATGAACCAGGGTGCAGATTTTGAACGCAATACGTTCTTTGATTGGGAGCCAGTGCAGTTTTTCTCAGAGGGGTTTGGTGCTTTCAAAACGTGTTTTTCCAAACACTGTGTTTTGAGCTGTCTGTGTTTTGAGCGGTCTGAAGTTTCTTTATGATTTGTTCTTTGCAGCCCGCATAGATTCCGTTGCAGTAGTCTACATGGCTCAGTACCATTGATTGTATCAGGTTGCAGAATATTTCCCTCGGAAAGAATGGTTTCACACATTTAAGTTTCCACATTGAGTGAAACATTTTATGGTAGATTTTGTTTGGTTCTCTAGTGAGAGGTTCCGGTCGATTATTACTCCGAGAATTTTCAGGCTGTCTGCGATAGGAAGGGTGTATCCTGGGGTGTTTATGTTAGTGGGTTTGTATGTGTTGTATTGGGATGAGATAATGAGACAGTGTGTTTTTTCTATATTAGGAGTGGAGGAGTGGCCTAGTGGTTAGGGTGGTGGACTTTGGTCCTGGGGAACTGAGGAATTGAGTTCAATTCCCAGCACAGGCAGCTCCTTGAGACTCTGGGCAAGTCACTTAACCCTCCATTGCCCACCGCATTGAGCCTGCCATGAGTGGGAAAGCGCAGGGTACAAATGTAACAAAAATATAAAATATATTGAGTTTTATTTGGAATGCGTTTGCCTATGAGTCCATGGTGTTCAGACTGAGCTTGATTTCATTGGTGATTTCTGCCAGATCGTGTTTGTAGGGGATATATAATGTGACGTCATCAGCATATATGAATGGGTTAAGGCCTTGAGTGGGTAAGGACTTGGCTAGAGGGGTCATCATGAGGTTGAAAAGGATTAGTGATAGTGGAGATCCCTTCGGTACTCCGCAGTCAGGTTTCCAAGATGATGATTTGTTTGTGTTAGCTTTCATTTGATATGTTCTTGTGGATAGGAAGCCCTTGATTCATTTGAGTGTATTTCCGCTGATTCCGAAGTAATCTAGGAGTCTTAGTAATATATTATGATTGACCATATCAAATGCACTGGACATGTCAAATTGTAGGAGAAGTATGCTTTAACCTCTTGCTATTTCCTGCTTGAATTTAGTTAAGAGAGTAAGGCAGTATATATCTTGTTTGGTGTGTATGTGTTTTATTTGATGTTATGTGATGGTATGATGATTGTTTTTATTGTGATCCACCTAGGTGCTAGTTTAACCTCGGTACTATTCTATAACGTCTATGCCTAAATTTTATAGCAAACGACTCCAAAGGGATGTGGGTAGGGGAGGGGCATGAGTGGATTGGTGACATTCCCAGAGGTTAGGTGCGTATGAGCGTCCAACTGCCGTAAATTGGATGCCAGAATTTACACCAAAGTTAGGCACAAAGGGCTAGATTCTATATTTAGCTTCTGAAAATTCCATGCTTAAAAAAATACGTGTAGGTATATAAAGTATGCCTAAATTTTATAGAATACACCTAGGGCCCTGTTTACTAAGCCTCACTGTAGGCGTGCTAGTGTTTTTAGCACACCTTAGTAAACAGGGCCCCTAATGTTCCGTATGGTTTATAGAATATGGCGAGCGCTCCTGTGCATGACTAAATTTAGTCTCGGGCAGTTATCCAGCTCATTTTTGAAAGTGATCGTCGGCCATCTTCCGACATAAATCGGGAGATGGCCGGCGATCTCTTGAACCTGGCCAAATCGGTATAATCGAAAGCCGATTTTGGCCGGGTTCAACTGTTTTCCGTCGCGGAGCCGGCGAAATATCAAGGGGGCGTGTCAGTAGGGTAATGAAGGCGAGATGGGGGGTGTGCTCACGAGATGGCCGGCTTCGCCCAATATTGAAAAAAAAAAAGCCAGACGTAGAGCATTTCACCGGCTGTACTTGGTCCCTTTTTTTTTCACGACCAAGCTTCAAAAAGGAGCCCCAACTCACCAAATGATCACCGGAGGGAATCGGGCATGACCTCCCCTTACTCCCCCAGGGGTCACCAACCCCCTCCCACCCAAAAAAAGAACAAAAACAAAAACTTTTTTGCCAGCCTGTATGCCAGCCTCAAATGTCATACCCAGCTCCCTGATAGCAGCATGCAAATCCATGGAGCAGTTTTTAGTGGGTACAGTGCACTTCAGACAGGTGGACCCAGGCCCCCCCCCCCCCCCCCACCTGTTACACTTGTGATAGTAAATGGGAGCCCTCCAAAACCCCCCAAAACCCACTGTACCTACATGTAGGTGCCCCCCTTCACCCATAAGGGCTATCATAATGGTGTACAGTTGTGGGGAGTGGGTTTTAGGGGGGATTTGGGGGGCTCAGCACCCAGGGTAAGGGAGCTATGCACCTGGGAGCTACTTTTTTAAAAAACATTTTTAGAAGTGCCCCCTAGGGTGCCCGGTTGGTGTCCTGGCATGTCAGGGGAGCCAGTGCACTACAAATGCTGGCTCCTCCCACGACCAAATGCCTTGGATTTCGCCAGGTTTGAGATGGCCGGCATTATTTTCCATTATGGCCGAAAACCGATGCCGGCCATCTCAAACCTGGCGGTCTGACATTTGGCCGGGCCCAACTGTATTAGCAAAGAAAAAGATGGCCGGCCATATTTTTTGAAAATAAGGTTGGCTCCACCCACTTACGGCGCCGGCCCCAAGATGGCCGGCCAGCTATTTGTCCGGCGCCGTTCGATTATACCCCTCCATGTCAAACAAAAATTAGGCACAGGGCGGGTGTATTCTATAACAGTGCGCATAGGTTTTAGAAACGCCCATGGCCATGCGCCCTTTTCAACTTTGAGACTTAGAATTTACGTGCAGCCAGTTATAGAATATGCTTAGACTGTTGTGCGCACAAATTCTAATTAATGTCAATTAGTGTCAATAATTTCTTGTTAAGTGACAATTATCAGCACTGATTGGCTTGTGAAGTAATTAAGTTGCACGCACAAATCCAGAATATGACTGGATATGCGCACGCAACTTTAGTCATGCTATATAGAATCCGGGGAGGGGGGGAATCCGCACAGCTAATATTCAGGAAAGGGCACTTGGTGCTGAGTGTCCCTCGCTGAATACTTGCTTAGTGCGGATCTTTCCGACGTCTAACGTTAGGCACCAGTGACTGAATCCGTCCCTGTGAGTCTTTTCACAAATGTGAGCAGTTCCACAATTATCCTCCTTAATATGCCCTGTTTCATATGTTATTACAGATCTAAAATATATTCAGGCATGAACGCTATGGGTTACTGCTTTGTCTCGTTGTATAAAAAGTTGGGACACTCCATTTTTCAAGTTTCAAAGAGAATGATAAGTATGTGAAAACACTACTCATTGTGTACATAGCAAATGCTTTCGTGGTGCAGCTACACTACTTTCAATGTTTATAGCTACGAGTTTTTTCCCATCTTTACTCACAGACATTCCTTTCTAATCTTCCACATTTCACTTATAGTTGGTTGACTAGCTAATTTAATGAAACACAATAATGCTAGAACTTTGTCATAGGTGAATGACGGGCCATAATCGAACGGGGCGCCCAAGTTTTCCTGAGGGCGTCCTCACAGGACGTCTCCGCGAAGGGGCGGGGAAACCCGTATTATTGAAACAAGATGGGCGTCCGTCTTTCATTTCAATAATACAGTCGGAGACGCCCAAATCTCAACATTTAGATGGTCCTCCCCGGTTTTCAGCGATAATGGAAACCGAGGACGCCAATCTCAGAAACGACCAAATCCAAGCCATTTGGTCTTGGGAAGAGCCAGCATTTGTAGTGCACTGGTCCCCCTGACATGCCAGGACACCAACCGGGCACCCTTGGGGGCTCAGCAGTGGACTTCATAAATTGCTCCCAGGTGCATAGCTCCCTTACCTTGTGTGCTGAGCCCCCCAAACTCCACTCCCTACAACTATACAAAACTACTATAGCCCTAAGGGGTGAAGGGGGACACCTAGATGTGGGTACAGTGGGTTTTGAAGGGCTCACATTTACCACCACAAGTGTAACAGGTGGGGGGGGGGGGGATGGGCCTGGGTCCACCTGCCTGGAGTGTACTGCAGTACCCACTAAAACTGCTCCAGGGACCTGCATACTGCTGTGATGGAGCTGGGTATGACATTTGAGGCTGGCAAAAAATATTTTTAAATTGTTTTTTTAGGGTGGGAGGGGCTTAGTGACCACTGGGGGAGTAAGGGGAGGTCATCCCTGATTCCCTCTGGTGGTCATCTGGTCAGTTCAGGCACCTTTTTGAGGCTTGGTCGCAAGAAAAAATGGACGAAGTAAAGTCGGCCAAGTGTTCATCAGGGACGCCCTTCTTTTTTCCATTATCGGCCAGGACGTCTATGTGTTAAGCACGCCCCAGTCCCGCCTTCGCTATGCTTCCGACACGCCCCTAGGAACTTTGGTCGTCCCTGTGATGGAAAGCAGTTGGGGATGCCCAAAATCGGCTTTCGATTATGCCGATTTGGGCGACCCTGGGAGAAGGACGCCCATCTTCCTATTTGTGTCGAAAGATGGGCGTCCTTCTCTTTCGAAAATAAGCCTGATGGGGGCTCATTTGCAAATGAGAAAAATATCCAAAAAGTGGCATAAATCTGCATTTGGACGTTTTTCTCACAAAAACATGTCCAGATTGGTATTTTTGAAACCCATTTTTAGTCATTTTTCTACCAAGTCCATCGGAAGAGCATTCAAATCAGAAGGGGGCGTGTCAGGGGTGCGTTAAGGGGGAATCTGGACATTCCTTGGACGTTTTTCTGCCATAATGGAACAAAAACATCCAGGGCTATAAGATAGACGTAGAAGGCATGGAACCGAACAAGCTGATGAGATGGCAACACCAGTAACTGGGAAGTAAAGCCAGTGCTGGGCAGACTTCAGTGGTCTGTGCCCTGATTATGGCTGGACAGATTCAGCTTCAATAGTTGGAGAGCAAGGCTACTTTTTGGATGTTTTTCTTTTTTGAAAATAAGCCCCACAGGCAGTTAAATATGATGCAGTCTTAGAACAATATATGTTAAAACTAGGGTTACCATATTTGGTCCCCCCCCCAAAAGAGGACACATGCCCCGCCCCCACCACACCGCGCCCCGCTCCACCACACCCCACCCCCTTTCACACCCTGCCTGCCCCCTTTCACACCCTGTCACATATTCCCCTCCCCCGTCACACACCCCGTCACCCCACTCCCCTCCCCATCACCCCCCTTCCCTTACCTTACTCTACTGCCCTGGTGGTCTAGTGACCTCTTCGGGGCAGGAAAGAGCCCCCTCTTTGCTGCCCGGAGCGCTGCCCTGCATCCTGTTGCTGATCTCGGTGCCGATTCAAAATGGCCGCCGAGAGTTGAAGTCTCGCGAGGTTGCTTCAGCTCTCGCCGGCCATTTTGAATCAGCACCGAGATCAGCAACAGGATGCAGGGCAGCACTCCGGGCAGGAAAGAGGGGGCTCTTTCCTGCCCTGAAGGCGGAAAAGGTAAGTAAGGAGAGGGGAGTGGAGGGCCGGGAGGCTACCATTAGACGGCCCGCCCGCCAGCCTGCCCGTTTGTCCAGAAATCTGGACAAACGGGCAGATTGGCAAAACCCAATCCGGACATATGGTAACCCTAGTTAAAACCAAAAGTATTGCTAATAGTATTTAACTTATTAACTTCAACATTAAGATGTCTTCCCCCCCCCCCCCCCCCCCACACACACACCTTGAGATGCACCCTCACTTGCAGCACATGATATTAAAGTGATACAGAATATGCAGACTTGATCTTCATGGTTCGACTAGTGCTAAAGGATTTACAGAAAGATAGTAGGATGGTTGATAACTATAGACTCATTTCCAATTTGTGCACATGTGCTAAGATGGTTGAAAAAAAATTTTTCAACAATTGACAGAGCATTTGGAGAAACTGGATGTCCTCAGCCCATGCCAGGCAGATTTTAGGAAAGGATGTGGGACAGAATCACTCTTGGTGTTGATGCTTTCGGATGTCAGAACTGCTATGGATGCGGGTCAAGCGGCATTGGTAATTTCGTTTGACCATCAGCTTTTGATCTTTTAGATCATCAGTTGCTGTTGAATAGATTGAGGGAGGTAGGGATCAGGTATTAGGATGTTTTCAGTCATTTTTCGCTGATTGTATTTTGTGAAAGATCTTGCTAGGCAATCTTCTAGCTATACAGCGCAGTGCGGAGTTCCACAAGGCTCTGCGCTCTCCCCAATATTATTTAACTTGTACCTGGCCCCTTTGTCTTCTTTAATACCCCATAAAGATATATGTCAATGTGGATGATATCTTGTTGGTAGTTTTTTTATTCAGCTTCAGCTCCAGACATAATGCCCATGAATAATTGTCTATTTATGATTGTAGACAGGGTTCAGAAACATAAATTGGTCTTAAATGTAGAAAAGAATAAAGTTTGCTGGTTATCATGGCATTTCCAATGTCTTCTGGTAGTTCCAATGATTTTACAAGGACACGTTTCCTTCAGTGACTCATTTAGGTATGTAGGAGTCATATTGGATTCAGAGCTTCAGTTTGAAAAACAAATCTCTCCGTAGTAAGTGGATGGTTTTCTGTGTTGCGGATGCTACAGTTGGCACTGCCATTTTTTGATACTTCTACTGTGTATATGTTATTACATTCTCTAGTAATCTCTAGATTGGATTATGGAAATGTTATTTGTCTGGGGCGCCGGGCGCTCACATTGTTTGACAAAGTGTTTGATAGCTTTGCAGAATTCGGCTATAAGGTTGCTGAGGGAGTGTTGGGGCAAGAGAGCATGTGATACCGTTATACCTATTTGCTGGCTTGGCATTTTCCTAGCACCTTTGGATAACATTGCCTTCCTCAGAGTTGTACTTTTGCTGCTGCCATGATCCTCACTGGTGTATCAGCATCATTAGTCTTTCTAAAGACTCGATCCGGTGTTATCCCCGTTTCTAGTGCATTTTCATTGGTTTTTCACCATTCACAGACTCTTGATGCAGGCACTTTGCCAAAACACGATGCAGTGTTGTCCTATTTTAGTATTAATTAAAGACTTTCACTTCATCATTACGCCTCCTGGCATTCTTGGAAGAGTCCTGTTGATCACGCTACTCCCTTCTCTCTGACCGCTATACTTGCAATATCATTGGTTACCAATTGAGTATAGGGCAGACTATAATTTTTTTTTCAACAGACTATAAATTATTGACTTTAGTGCATAAGGTATGGCATGAGGGGGTTCCATCCTGTTTGGTTCCTTTAGTTTGACTTTATGTCCCAGGGGAAAAAATTGAGGAAAGGTTCTGATTTCTTGCTTAGTGTTCCAAGTAATAAGCAGGCACGTTTAACGGTGACTAGGAACTGTGCCTTTCTTTGGAGGGCTCTTGTGCTTTGGGAATCAGCTCCCTGTGGAGCTGAGAGGAGAGGCTTCATCTAAACAATTTAAGGTGGGCTTAAAAGCTTATTTTTTTCAGAAAGCTTTTATGGGTTGATGGACTTGAGGGATAATTTGCAGATGAAGACATGAGTGCTTGATCTAAGATGATATGAACGTGTGGGTGTGATCGTGCTGGTTGAGTGTGTCTGTCCTATCAACGCTGGCGTTCTTTTCTAGGTAACTTTTATATTTAATACATTGTAAACCACTTTGACTATGTAAGAAAAGTGGTATATCAAATACTTTTCAACTATTTGCAGGACGCATACTGTAGACATTTGTCCAGCACTGGCCTTAGTTCTCAACTGCTGAAATTGCTGCTGTAGATTATGCTCACGGCCTATGTAATCTGGACACCTAAAGTGCACTGTCCAGCACTGTTCCCTCTAAGCTGAGTGGGAGTCCTCCAACTATGTTGGGGGCGGTGCTTCAATATTGTGTTTTCAATTACTAGGGACGACTTCCCTATGAAGAAAGACTAAGGAAGCTAGAGCTTTTCAGCTTGGAGAAGAGATGGCTGAGGGGAGACATGATAGAGGTATATAAAATAATGAGTGGAGTGGAACAGGTGGATGTGAAGTGTCTGTTCACGCTTTCCAAAAATACTAGGACTAGGGGGCATGCGATGAAACTACAGTGTAGTAAATTTAAAACAAATCAGAGAAAATGTTTCTTCACCCAACGCATAATTAAACTCTGGAATTCGTTGCCGGAGAACGTGGTGAAGGCGGTTAGCTTGACAGAGTTTTAAAAAGGGTTGGACAGTTTCCTAAAGGACAAGTCCATAAACCGCTACTAAATGGACTTGGGGAAATCCACAATTCCAGGAATAACATGTATAGAATGTTTGTACGTTTGGGAAGCTTGCCAGGTGCCTTTGGTGTGGATTGGCCGCTGTCGTGGACAGGATGCTGGGCTCGATGGACCCTTGGTCTTTTCCCAGTGTGGCATTACTTACGTACTTATGTACTAGGAACAGGCAGGTTCTCTGGAGCCCTGCAGAGCTTGCCTGCCTCTCTCTATTGAGAATGTGATAGCAAAACAGCACCCCCTACTGGCAGGACTATAGCTAGAGGACTCCCGCTCAGCTTAGAGGGAACTGTGGTTCCCAGTTATACAATCTCCCAGCATTTGCATGAATAAAGATCATTTTCAGTTTACTGTCATTTTTTTATCCAACTCACTAAATTCGTCAATTTTTTTTGAATCATTGAGTAACCTCAAATGCTCCTCCTGACCGTGCTGCTCAGATAGGATTTCAATAAGTAACCTCTCATTTATTTTCATGTGAAGCATTAACGTGTGTCAATTCAATAAGTATCAGCTGATTTAGAATTTTAATAGAGTGGTGAGTCCCGGCCAGAAAATACAGACACAGAGCCAAAGCACAAATAATTCAGGGGATCTGGATGGGTTCAACAGCCCAAGAGCAAACTAAGCGGATGCAAACAGCTACTAATATCAGTTTAAGTGCTGAATCTGCCTGTTGGTCATGTGGTAATGAAAATAAATAGGCAGATATTTCTGAGTGTTGTAAATCAAAGAATAAGACAAATTTACTGTGCAAGCTAATTTTTTTTCCATGGGAATGTAACAGAATTGCTTACATTTCTCTGAGTAATGTCCTTTCCATGGTAAATCCACGTAATCAAGTGGGACATGTTCTGTGCATCCACAATGCATAGCGATACCCTGACTGTAAGCTGGCAGAAATCCTCATTCAATGATAAAACAATGAGGACATTAAACAAACTTATTCTACGTCAGACATCGAATCTGCTTGCCAGTTGTTGACATCAGCCAAGACTTTAATGCTCTCCTGTGTTCCTAATTGTTCTCTTCTTCAAGATTTCTCTTTATCTTCTTCTTTCTGACCGGCATAGCAAAAGCTAGATTTGGATTTCCCTTTCAGAAAATGTCTAGCAGTACCTACTCCGAGCAGGGTACCAAGGTTAAAACATAGATAATAGAAACATGACAGCAGATAAGAGCCAAATGGCCCATCCAGTCTGCCCATCCACAGCAACCACTGTCTTCTCCTTTCCCTAAGACAGTGGTGTAGCCAGACCCAGGCCCAGAGCTAACTTAGATGGACCCTTCCATGGCATGGCACACCATAGCCCCCCCCCCCCCCCCCACCCGAGATATAACAAAAATTATAGGTTTTTTCACCTACTCCACATCAACATCTCTCCTCCTCAACGGTGTCCCGGCATCTGACCGCCCATTGCTGAACCCCGTCCCTCACTGGTGTAGCTTACAGGCGTGCCCAGTGCCTGCAGTGATTCAATTATTGCTGCCTGTGCCGGCTCCACAGGCTTCCATTGGCCGGGTCCTGCCAGACAGGAAATGATGAAAGCCAGGACAGGACCCTCCACTGCTAACTCCAGACTCTATTCCTTTTATCTTGCTGCACCATATGCCTGGAATAGACTTCCTGAACTGGTACATGAAGCTCCATCACTGGCCAAATCTAGGCTAAAAGCCCACGTTTTTGATGCTGCTTTTAACTCCTAACCCTTACTCACTTGTTCAGTACCCATGTTTTATCTTTACCACCTTAGTCATTCCCTTATCCCTTATTTGTCCTGTTTCTCTGTCCTGATTAGATTGTAAGCTCTATCAAGCAGGGACTGTCTCTTCATATTTAAGTGTACAGTATGTCTAGTAGCGCTATAGAAATGATAAGTAGTAGTAATATAGGTGACACCTGCAGCGATAAGGGCTATTGCAGTGGCGATCCTAGGTCAGCTGCCACCTGGGGTGGATCGCCGCTGCGTACCCCATCCCCCCGGGTGCAGCGCCATCCATTCACCCAGGGTGCAGCATGACCCCCCCCCTGCACAATGACACCCCCCCTCCCTGGCGCATCAAGGCCTCCCCCCACGGTGCAATGACACCCCTCTCCCCGGCGCATCAAGCCCCCCCCAGGTGCATTCTTGCCTGCTGGAGGGTGCAAAGAGCAGCCACGTGCCTGTTGGCTCCGCTGGTTCCCTTCTCCCTCTGCCCCAGAACAGGAAGTAACAGGCGCGCGGCTGTTCTCTGCACCCTCCAGCAGCGTGCACCCGGGGCGGACTGCCCCCACCGCCCCGCCCTTGCTACGCCACTGGGCTATTGTAGTGGCTTACAGTTGGGTACACTGGGATTTTGGTGGGTTTTGGAGGGCTCACCATACAAGATTAGGGGGCAACAGTGAAATGTGTACCTGGAACCTTTTATGTGAAGTCCACTGCAGTGCCCCCTTGGGTGCCCCACAGCTCTTCTGGGATGTATGTGTGACAATCTACTAAGAATGCTGGCTCCTCCTACATCTCTTTTTTGCGTTGTTTACTTAGACGTTTTATTTTCTAAAATGATCCAAAAAGAGAAATGCACTGAGTACAGCAACATCTGGAAAAGGCCATTTTTGAAACAAAAAGATAAACATGTTTCGGTTTCAAAAATTGTTATATTCACCACTTGAATTTTAAATGTTTTGAACAAAACACCCAAAGTCAGATTTAAAAGTTATATCGAAAATGCCCCTCCTCGTTGTTATGCACAACTCTCCAAGGGTTATGAAACAGAGCAGGACACCCAGCACTGTGCAAATTGAAACTTGTGCCATGAATCAAACCCAAGTTTCCTGCTCAGCAGAGTAGAGTGCTGACCACTGCAACGTCAGACGGACCACAGTAATACTCTGTAGATGCCTCATTTATTTATTGCATTTGTATCCCACATTTTCCCACCGTATGGCAGGTTCAATGTGGCTTACATATTGCTAAAAAGGTGGTTACAAAATTTAGATTTGTAGAAGTCTAGTACATAACACAGAAGTACAATATATTGATATTAGATTATTGTGAGAGAGGTTAATACTATTGTTTTCCATTTCTGAACTTTCCGTGATGTATGGTGGTGTGGGATTAGGCAGATCCAGGGGGGAAAGACTTCTTGAAAAGATGTGTTTTCAGGTTTTTTTCTGCATTGTAGGTAGTTTTCTGTGAGTTTCAGGTCTTTGGGTAATGAGTTCCAAAGTTGTTTGCCTATAAAGGAGAGGCTGGTGGCATGTGAAGATTTGTATTTTATACCTTTGCAATTGGAGTAGTGAAGGGTTAGGTAGGTTCTTGCTGTTCTCGTCACATTTTTTAATGTTAGATCGATAAGTTCCGTCATGTAATCTAGTGCGAGTCCGTAGATGATTCTGTGGACTATTGTGCATATTTTGAATGTTATCCGAGAGTTAATAGGAAGCCAATGTAAGCTTCTTAGGAGGGGTTTCGCGCTTTCGAACCGTGTTTTTACGAAGATGAGTCTGGCAGCCGTGTTTTGTGCTGTCTGTAGTTTTCTTATGATTTGATCTTTGCAACCTACGTAAATACTATTGCAGTAGTCTACATGAGTTAGCACCATGGTTTGGATCATGTTGCAGAATGAATCCCTGGGAAAGTAAGGTTTTATACGTTTGAGCTTCCACATAGTTTGGAACATTTTCTTGGTCGTGTTCTTAGCTTGGCTTTCTAGCATTCAATTGTTATGCCTAAAATTTTCAAGTTGTCTGAGATTGGGAGGGTTGAACCCTGTGCGTTAATTGCCGAGGGGGGAACATTATTGTATTGGGACGAGAGAATGAGACATTGGGTTTTATCTCTATTGAGTTTTAACTTGAATGCCGATGCCCAGGATTCCATGATGGTCATGCAGTTTATTATTTCCTTGGTGATTTCTGTGGGGTTCTGTTTGAAGAGAATATAGATGGTGATGTCATCTGTGTAGAGAAATGGATTGAGGCCTTGTTTGGATAGAGATTTAGCCAGTGGTGTCATCATTAGGTTGAATAATATAGATGAGGGCTGTGATCCTTGTGGTACTCCACGTTCCGCTTTCCAAGGTGAAGATATATCTGAGTTTGATTTGACTTGGTATGTTCTGGATGTCAGAAATCCCTTGATCCAGGAAAGTCCTTTTCCTGTAATTCCTGTCTTGTCGAGGACTCTCAGTAGTATGTGGTGGTTGTCAACGTCCGTGGCCTGCTGCATCAAGTCAAACACTCTGGGTGATTCACCTGCTACATACAATGAAACAAATTGGGAAGGCATGAATAAATGAAAAGAATGAGTGCTTGGAAGTGCTGACACATCCAATGTGTTCCCCCAACATATAAAGCATTGTTTAGTGAACCCCTGGGTCTTCTCTATGAGAAAGTGCACATCCACTCTGGCCTTGCACCGATCCATATCTCACAATATACAGTATATCACTGAGTTTTGAGAAGTCTTTGTGAACTCTGATTGAAACACGTCGGCACTCTGCCATATAATGAAAGCATGTTTTTTTTTCCTTTTGCCTACACAAAAGCCTGTTTTGTCAATGGTGTTTTCAATATCTAATTCATTTATGTGAACCAGCTAAAGAAAGGCTTGTTTGTACAAGGATTGTAAGTCAGCTTTGCAGATAATTAATTCAGCCCATGACTATTAAAATTCTACAAAACTTATTACTGACTGTCAGACCTACAGCAATGATATTGTGTATGTGAAACGGTATGCACAAAATAAGTTTATACATGAGGACTGCTTGGTAAAAGCCAAGGTTCACTAAAGGACTAACAGTAACTTAGTAAATGTGTCTAGATTTTCAGAAAATGCTTGACAAAGTCCCTCATGAGAGACTCCTGAGAAAAATATAAACTCATGGGATAGGAGGCAATATTCTGTTGTGGATTAGGAACTGGTTGATGGATAGCAAACAGAGGGTAGGGTTAAATGGACAATTCTCTCAGTGGAGGAGGGTGAATAGTGGAGTGCCTCAGGCGTCTGTACTAGGACCCGTGCTATTTAACATATTTATTAATGATCTGGAAATGGGAACGATGAGTGAGGTGATTAAATTTACAGGTAACACAAAACTATTCAATGAAAAATTGCAGTAAGACCTTAGGAAGCTGGAAGACTGGGCATCCAAATGACAGATGAGATTTAATATGGACAAGTGCAAAGTGATGGCACATTGGGAAGAATAATATAAATCGTAGCTATTTGATGTTGGGTTCCACCCTAGGAGTCAGCATCCAAGAAAAAGATCTAGGTGTCATACTAATATCTTCTGCCCAGTGTGTGGCGGAAGCCAAAAAAACAAACAGGATGCTAGGAATTATTAGGATAGGGATACAAAAATAAGACAAAGAATAATATAATGCCTCCGTATCATTCCATGGTGTTGCCACACCTTGAGTATTGTGTGCAATTCTGGTCACACCTTATCTTAGAAAAGATGTAGCAGAAGTAGAAAAGGTTCAAAGAAGGGCGACCAAAATGATGAAGAGGATGGAATCTTCAGCTTGGAAAAGAGATGGCTGAGGAGGGATATGATTGAGGTCTACAAAATCCTGAGTGGCGTAGAATGGGTAAACGTAAATTGACGTTTTACTCTTTCAAAAAGTATAAAGACTAGTGGACACTCAAGGAAGTTACATGGTACTACTTTTAAAATGAGCAGAAAGAGGAAGGGTGGGAATCCTACTCCAATTCATTACCGACTGTATCCAACTCTATGTAACGATAATACCAAATTATATCCTGTAAGCCACATTGAGCCTGCAAAAAGGTGGGATAATGTGGGGTTCAAATGCAATAAAATAAATAAAATAAATAACCACGCTGATGATGGACCAGGATGACAACAGCAAGTTCTTTATTTAAAACTGTAGCTGAAAGAGAAGAGCGTAAGCCCAACATGGGCTGTGTTTCAGCGGAATAGCCTTCCTCGGGAGTCTTTCAAAAATAAATACAGAAATACAAAAGTCTAATTAAATAAACATAATAAAGAGCAAATAAATATAAATAGATTGAAGTGTAACTTCCATACACATAACAACAATAGCATGCAGGGTGAAGAAATGAAAGGATTAAAAAAAAGTATATTGTCCTGAGGTTTTTCATGTGGCTCTATCCTCAAACATATAAACATATATCTGCATAACAAAGGTATGCATTGTCTTGATGATTTTTCTCTACTTTCTAATTTTTATTCCTTTCATTTCTTCACCATGCATGCTATTGTTGTTGTGCATATGGAAATTGCACTTATCTCTCTATATAAAACGAACCTCCAACGTTCTAATGAAGCCTCAGAAATTTCCAACATTCTAAATTGAAGTTGTGTAGATCACATAAGTGTCTGCCCCGCCCTCGCGTCACCACGTGATGACATCGAGGGCGGGGCAATGACACTCACCCAATCGCATCGCTCACCCACCCTGCCCACGCGTCAGGACGTCAAGGACAGGTAAAGAAACAAAAAAAAAAAGAGGAACTTCACTCAGCAATGCCGCCGCGTGCACCCCTCCAAATATGCAAGGATCTCGGCCGCATGAGTGTTTGCAGGGCTCTGTACTGGCTGAGGCAGACACCTTGCAATGACAATAAACCACAGAACAACAAAGTAGTGGGCTACTTCGCTGCAGCAGTGAGTCCTGAACCCCAGCCCAATGAGCCCAATACTGCAAAACGGACCTGGCCAAGCAAGGTAGACAGGAAGCACAAAGGAAAAGGGGGGGAGGGGTGACACGGAGGAAAAAAAGGGAAGGGAGCTCAGATCAAGGGGTTAATGCGCCACCTCTCCCTTGCAGAACAGCAGATCCGTCACCTCTGCCACACTGGGTGGGTTCCATCGCTTCCTCCTCCTCCTCACTTTTATTTCATTGCAGGCTAAGCTGATAAGGCTACTGCGCAAATACGTAACCTTTGAAGACTCTGTCATGTTTTATGTTTCAAAAAAAAGTGTGTGATCACCATTATTAAAAGATAGGCTTTTTTTTTAAGCAATAGGGAGTTTTCAATTTATCGCTGCAAGATTTGTTGGGCTGTCAAGGAAGTGGATAGCAGGGGTAGTTTTCATTGGACTTTTCATTTCACCCTCTCCCTCGGAATTATATGACAGACGCTTTAGCTCTTTACAAAACTTGCAACTTTACATACAGTTCTCACACCTGCAAATTCAGTCAACCATACACCAGATGACAAAGACCTAGATGGGTTTTTACAGACACACACTCGCACTCGCTCTCTCTCTCTCTCTCTCTCTCTCTTACACAGTCACTCTCACACACACTCTCACAAACATACACACACCGAGGAAAACCTTGCTAGCGCCCGTTTCATTTGTGTACGAAACGGGCCTTTTTTACTAGTCTATTTATATTTGTTTATGGTGTTTGTTTAATTTGACTTTGGAATTTCTGTATTTTTTGTTTATATTTGAAAGACTCCTGAGGAAGGCTTTGTAGCCGAAACTTGACCAGAGTTGGGTCTATGCTCTTGTCTTTCATCTACAGTTTTAAATAATGGACCTGCTATTGACAACTTGGTCCATCAGCGTGGTCACTCCCTTCCTGTTTCTGCTTGGCTTTCTATGTGGGTGTGGTTTGGTTCATCGTGTCGCCAGATTACTTTTAAAACGAACAGCTGGAAATATTTTTCACTCAATGAATAATTAAGCTCAGGAACTCATTGCCAGAGGATGTGGTGTCAGCAGTTAGAGGGTTATAATCGAACGCGAACGCCCATTTGTAAAAACGTCCATCTCCGAGAACGGGTCCGTGAAGGGGCGGGCCGAACTGTATTTTCGAAAAAAATGGACGTCCATCTTTTTTCTCGAAAATACATGGGATTAGGGCGTTTTTTGAGCTGGGCGTTTTTGTTTTTTAGCGATAATCGAAACCGAAGCGTCCCAGCTCAAAAACGACCAAATCCAAGGCATTTGGTCGTGGGAGGGGCCAGCATTCGTAGTGCACTGGTCCCCCTGAGATGCCTCTATGCCAGCCTCAAATATCATACCTAGCTCCATGACAGTAGTATGCAGTTCCCCAGAGCAATTTTACTTTAGTTGGTGCTGCGCGGGACCCATGCAGAGAGGAAAAATCGGAAGAAAAAAAAAAACAAGCAAGCAAGTGCAGTCAGGGACGTCCAAATTAAAAGATAGTAAAAGGGGGAATTGAACCAGCAACCTTTTGATTAGAAGCTCAGTGCTCTAGCCAGTGCACCACTGATTAGATGTCCTTCCTGTTCCATTAAGCCTCTCCAAGTTTCTGTCAGCCAATCACAGCTCATTTAGCTGACATCTGTGTCAGCTAAACAGCGGTGATTGGCTGACAGAAACTTGGAGAGACTTAATGGAAAGGGAAGGACGTCTAATCAGTGATGCACTGGCTAGAGCACTGAGCTTGTAATCAGAAGGTTGCTGGTTCAATTCCCCCTTTTACTATCCTGGTAATTTAAACGTCCCTGACTGCACTTGCTTGTTTTTTTTTTCCTTCCGATTTTTCCTCTCTGCATGGGTCCCGCACAGCACTAACTAAACTAAAATTACTTCGGGGACCTGCATACTGCTGTCATGGAGCTGGGGATGACATTTGAGGCTGGCTTACAAGTTGGGAAAAAAGTGTTTAACATTCGGTTTTTTTTGGTGGGAGGGGGTTAGTGACCACTGGGGGAGTCAGGGGAGGTCATCCCCGGTTCCCTCCGGTGGTCATCTGGTCATTTAGGGCACTTTTTTGGGACCTGTTCGTGAAAAAAATGGGTCCAACAAAAGTGACCTAAATTCTCTCTGAAAACGCCTTTCTTTTTTCCATTATCGGCCGAGCACGCACATCTCTGCTCAGCCGATAACCACGCCTCAGTCCCACCTTCACCACACATCCGACACGCCCCCGTCAACTTTATGCGTTCCTGCGACGGAGTGCAGTTGGAAACGTCCAAAATCGGCTTTCGATTATACCGATTTGGGCACCCACAAGAGAAAGACGTCCATCTCCCGATTTAGGTCGGAATTTGGGCGTTTTTCTCTTTCGAAAATAAGCCTCTTAGTGTATCTGGGTTTAAAAAAAGGTTTGGACAAGTTCCTGGAGGAAATGTCCATAGTCTGCTATTGAGATAGACATGGGGAAAGCCACTTCTTGTCCCTGGGATCAACAGCGTGAATCTTGCCTCTATTTGGGATTCTGGCAGGTACTTGTGACATGAATTGGCCACTGTTGGAAACAGGATACTGAGCTAGATGGACCCTTGTTCTGACCCAGTATGGCTATTCTTATGTTCAGATAGACCTGTATGGTCTATCCAGTCTGCCCAACAAGCTGGCCACAGTTGTGTTTGCCACTCTGTGCAGGTTACCCGCCCCCTTCTACGCCCTCTTTAAAGTGAGATGGTCATTTTAGTTTTCCTTTGCTTCAATGTATTACAAAGCCAGCCCAGGTAATTTTCAGACCACATATTCACAGCCAGCCATTTTGGCAGTCTTTATTTTGGGTTCTTCTGTGAGCTCAGAATTGATTTCATTTCTCTGAGTAATGCCCTTTGCACAGTCAGATTTTGCAGTTCATTGTAATCTTGGGCAAGTCACTTAACCCTCCATTGCCTCAGGTACAATGTTAGTTCCAGTCTTGTAGGTCCTTGTGTGCTTTTTCATGTTTGTATTTGTTGTTTTGTACTTGTTACATTGTATACTATTTCTGTAAAATGGCAGGGGATTGGGGCGGGGGGGAAATGCATATGGTAAGCATGTATGTGGTGAGTCTAGATCTGTATATGGGGTATGTGCATGGCTCTTTCCTGTTGATGAGGAGACTAAGGAGAATTAGAATTTTTTTTTAAATAGAACAATTTTGATTTTATTTATTTCATTTACTTATTTGGGCTTGGTATACTGCAACATAGATCCAAACAGGCAACTACATGGTTTACAACACAGATGAAGATGCCAGCCAGAGTAAAAAAGAAAGCCAAGAGAGGCCCTAATAGGGGGAGGATTGGAAAGCCAGGGGGAAAATGTAGGTCTTAAGAAGAACTTTATACATACTTTATGGAGGAGTGGCCTAGTGGTTAGAGCACCAGTCTTGCAATCCACAGATGGCTGGTTCAAATCCCACTGCTGCTCCTTGTGATCTTGGGCAAGTCACTTAACCCTCCATTGCAAACTTAGATTGTGAGCCCTCCTGGGACAGAGAAATATCCAGTGTACCTGAATGTAACTCACCTTGAGCTACTACTGAAAAAGGTGTGAGCAAAATCTAAATAAATAATGCTGTAAGCCAATGAAGTACTGCAGTATATGTAACATTACCAGTGGTGTACCAAGGGTGGGGCAGTGGGGGCAGTGCACGCAGTAGGGGGTGCAGAGAGCAGCCACGGCTGTTGGCTCAGTCCGTTCCCTGCTCCCGCTGATGTTACTTCCTGTTCCAGTGTAGGGAACTGGGGGGGGGGGGGGGGTGACAGACATGCGGCTGCTCCCAGCACCCCCAGAAGGTAAGAGCAATGCACCGGGGGGTTTTGGAGACGATGTGCCAGGAGGAGGAGGGGGAGATTATTTTATTTGTTACATTTGTATCCCACATTTTCCCACCTATTTGCAGGCTCAATGTGGCTTACATAGTACCAGAGAGGCATTCGCCAACTCCGGTATGAACAAATACAAAGTGATGTTGTGGTAGGATAAGGTTCGTGTGGAACAGACACATTAGGGAATCGTAGAGCAGAAGAGTTATGTTATGTCCATTGCGTGCTTTGGTTTCATTGTGTTGGGGGGGGGGGGCACACTCTGGATGGCAGCCAACCAAGGAACACCACTGAACATTACATAACAGTCCTGTTACTCAGTATAAAGACATTTTGTTTTCATAGCAGGTTAATCCTCTTGCTTTGCCAGCAATCACGCTCAGAGAAAGAGGTACGCTGTGTTCCAGTGTTGAACAAGCAAGAACGTCTAGTATACATCATGCGCAGACATTAGTTATGATTGATGTGCGTTCAGCTTTTCAGCTGGTTTCTGCGTCCCCAATAATACTAATCAAATGACCCCTGACGCAGGTGCTTCCCGCTGAAACACGGCCCATGTCGGGTCAGTGGTACAAGATTGATGTTTTGCGATTAAAGGATTTGTCCCGCTTGTGAAGGCTCCTAGTACTTTTTACTTGTGCTTTAGACTTTGTTTTGTGCCTTGAACCCTCTCTTTGTTGGCTTTTTTGCCAATAATCAAAGCATTATCGTGTTCCAGTGGGCTCAGACGACAGGTTGCAAACATCCTATACAGGTTCTTAGTCTCAGCCAAGAAGGGACCCTTTTCAGCCAGACCTCACACTGGGCTCTAACCAAAAGGCTGAGGACTCAACATGATTTAACTGTCAATATCAATGTCAATTCATGAGTTGGTATCAAGAGATGGTTAGCAATAGTGCTTTGTATCCTTTTGCTGCTTTTGTCTTTTATAGAAATGTTAAATAGTAGTAATAGTAGTAGTAGTCTTTGTTAGTAATGGTTTTTGTCTGTTATACTTTTATGCCACCCCTCTCTTGCAATGTCTTCACCGGATTCCCATTGAATTTAGAATAACATTTAAAATTCTTACATTGACACATAAGGCGCTTCATACTTCCACTCCATCATATCTTGCGACTTTGACCATTCCATACACACCTGCCCGTACTCTTCGCTCGTTAACCAACAGCAGACAGGTTTTACCCTCGCTTTCCGAGGCTAGATGGGAATACACTCGCACATCAGCTTTTTACTTTCTGTCCCCAGCATTATGGAATTCATTGACTCAGCCGATTAGATTGGAAAAATCTTCTCGCTTCTGTGTAGCACTCCAAACCCACTGCTACCAATCAATGTTTATCACCTGCTGAATTTTTGCTTGGTTGACTACACAGGTTTCCTGAAGTTTTTGAGATGTTTTTGATTTGTGTTATTGTTATGATGTATGATTGATGTACAAGCTGAGTGATTTTATTGTATTGTTTTCTCTAGTAAGAAAGATTTGTCATAAGACATAAGCATCGCCACACTGGGACAGACCAAAGGTCCATCTAGCCCAGCACCCTGTCTCTGACAGTGGCCAATCCAGGTCACAATCACCCGACAAGATCCACGGAGCAAAGCATTTTGTACTGCTTGTCCCAGGAATAGTGGATTTTTCTCTAAGTCCATTTAATAACATTCTATGGCCTTTTCCTTCATGAAGCCGTCCAAACCTTTCTTAAACTCTGCTAAGCTAACCGCCTTAACCACATTCTCCGGCAACGAATGCCAGAGTCGAATTACGCGCTGAGTAAAGAAACGTTTTCTCTTATTTGTTTTAAACTTACTGCACTCCAGCTTCATCGCATGCCCCCTTGTCCTAGTATTTTTGGAAAGCTTATTTTTAGTGGCATTCCTAAATTAATTTTAATTTTTGTCAATCTTTATTGTAACATTTGCTGTATGAACCGTTCTGATTTGCTATGCAATAAGTGACAGTATAGTAAAATAAATAAATGATAAACGATATTGTCTGTTTTATTTGTATACCACTTGGTTTGGCTGGTTTCACTTAAGTGGTATAGAAATGTTTGTAAGTCCATAAATCATCTATGTGATATCTATAAAATGTCACATTGCTATTTTTGTGTACTTATTCAGTGCACATTCAAAACCAGAAAAAAAATAAATAAACAGTGGAAGAATGCCTGTGTTATTACAGACTTATATTAATTTCCCATCTGAACTGAAGAGTTGACCAGCTGCTGCTCTAAATTCACAGAGCTGACTGCTGCGTTATTTGTTTTGTCTGCACCTGTAGCATGTCGTGGAATGGGATTGCTTGAACAAATGTCACAGTGAAGCAGTTCCTCAGTCCTAGGGCTATGTTTCAGTTGATTAGACTGAAAGAAGAGCTGAAGTCCATCAACTTAAATCTTTTAATTGCCAAAAACCTCTATGAGGTAAACATATGAGGAGGTTAAAAGATGGCTGTGCACCTTATTCAATTCTGGAGCACGAGCTTGATAGGTGCCTCTGCGCTCCCAAGACGTGCCAATTCAGAGTTACGACCACCCAGCTACCGCATGGCCTGTGCAGTCATTTCCTTTTTTATGTGGCGTCCTCTATGCACACCCAGAAAGTGTATTTTATTTTCTGATGTGTGGCGAAAAATCGGGAGCAAGTCCAACGATGCCGTGGGCGATTGCTGCACGGTTAATGCGAAGAGACCTTATCACTAAGTCAATGGCTAGCAGTAAAGTCTCAGACCCAAAATGGATGCGCACCAATTTTTATTTTGCCACATGTCCATTTTTGGCAAAACTTTTATAAAGGCCTTTTTTATAGGCACGCTGAAAAATGATTCTGCTTGCATCCATATTACACGCCTACATTACCGCAGCCCATTTTTCAGCGCACCTTAGTAAATGGACCCCTTAGCTGGTTAAGTGAATGTGCGGGTGGGGCACTGGCAGTTGATTTATTTGGGTGAAAAGTATTTTACCCTGATGAATCAGGTGTATGAAAATGACCCATCCTATTTGCATAGGTGTACATTTAATACAGTCATGCACATACATTTACCTGCATTTAGGGGGCATTTCAGGGACTTAAAAAAAACATATATCTTTGTATTTTTAAAAGCCTGCACACCATCTTAGTTTTTAAAAGGTAGCTTTATATTTTTACTCTGAGAATTAGTACAAAATACTGAAGTAAAACATACCCACATCCTTTGCAGCTATTTGAGAGGTTTGAAAATCTCCAACGATTAAGGTTTGTGTTGGGGGTTTTCATTTTAATTATCAGTGTTTTTAATTATGAGTTTGTAGTGGTGATGGGGGAGTGTTTCATTGGAAAATTGGGGGTTTAGGGGATGATCTTTTTTTCAAAGGGGTCTGAAGGAGTGAGTACATTCTAGCTTAAGTGTGACCGGTCCAGTGACTCAGTGGGTTTACTTTGTGGCTGAGCATGCTGCAGAGTTTTTGTAGACAGCCTTCAGGGACAGAAAGGGGGAGGAAGGGATTATGATTACCACGTTTTGGCGGTTACAATCAAAGAGCAGTTTACATATTATATACAGGTACTTATTTTGTGCCTGGGGCGATGGAGATTTAAGTGATTTGCCCAGAGTCACAAGGAGCTGCAGCAGTAATAACAAAATAAATAGATTTTAAAAACTTAATCGTGTGACCAAATACGATAAAAACCTTTTAATCGTGCTATTAATCGCGATTAAAACTTTTGAGTGCGATGCAGCCCTTCAAAAAAGGGAAACGTAGGTGAACTGTCATCCTCAACCTAACCTGCTAGTTTGACAGGTTGATTTTTTTTTCTAATGATTCTACAAAAAGGAGTTTTGAACCCAGTCCACAGGACACACCTCACCACTCAGGTATGCATGCACTGCTTCCGTTTTATGCAAATCTATCCGATGCATACTGATTGTGGATATCCTGAAAACTTGAATGGTTTGGTTTGTCTTGAGGATGGAGCTGAGAACCACTATTCTAGGCTACAAATATTACGTCCCCCCCCCCCCCCCCCGTGAATAGGTTCTCCGTTGGTATGGCCTGCTGTGTATTATAGTGTGATACAAGACAGTGTCAATTTCCCCTAAATTCTGGTATTGCTAATAATTTCCTCCAGATCTTCAGTAAGATTCAGCATGGTAAGCTTGCTCCCAGACCTGAGAACTTAATACTTTTGCAGAAATACACTTCAAAAAGGTCATATAGTGGAAAGACAAATAATTGACACCTTAAGTTTAATTAAATATTTCTTCTTTCATTATGCTGATGTGTTACAAAAGACACCCAGTTGTAGTGAGAAAGTTTAGGCTTAGTAGAGCCATTTATATCACTTTGGGTCATATTTGCATAACGTAATCTGTGATGCTTCAAATTAATAAGATCAGCTACCAGCTTTCATTTCATTACGCTCCACAATGGAAGGGCATGCCTGTTCTTTCTCAACAGACCTACAGTGCAATTGCATAACAAAGCAAATGGCAGCAGTTAAAGTCCTGTATGTTCCTTACATAAGGGTCAGAATCCCAAACTAATCTGTGGTTAGGAGACAGTTTTATAACAGAAGATTCACAACTCAGTCATACAATGGTGAAGGAAATCTGGTCCCTTTAGTACCCCTTCACAAATCTCAAAATTCTGCCAGCAGCTCATTTCCTCTCTAATGAACCAATGCTGAAAACTAACACCTGTGCTAGAGGCAATTAGCGCCGGGTCATTAATGAGCGCAGGAAACAATGGTGCTTGCCAAAGATTAATGCATCAATAGCATGCATGTCAAATATAGTCAACGGATGTTAATAGACCATTCTATTCCTCCCAATGTTCAGAGACCACTGCACAAAACAAAGCCCGCCCTTACCACTGAAAACCTAACACCAGCTCAGGGCACGTATTGGGGTGTTTGACAAGAAGATTTCCCATGTTTTTTTTTTCTTTAAAAGCTGCTGGTTTTTATTTAATTTGAAAGCAGAAAGAAAATCCGTGCAAGCCTCTAAGCGCTGGTAGTACGACACGAATGTACGTGAGTTAGAGCAAACCCAAGAGTGAAAGCACATATTGGCGCCTGTTTTCTGCGCTTAAATGTAAGCTTTTCAGGTTAAAAAGATTTTTTGGAAAGCTTTATATTTAAAGGCGCAGAAGAACAGTGCCGATGTGTACTTTGCTTCCGAATTTGCCTGGCGCGTATGCACAAAAGCTGTGTTTACCGCAAAACTCTTATGCGCATGCACCAGGCATGTTCCGCAGTCAAGCAACGCAAATATCATTTGCATCTTTTCGCAGTTGAGCATTGGGGAGCTATTGATCGAGCGCTGCTCCAGATAGCGCTGAGTTCTGAGCATCGGCTCATAAAACAGGTGTAAGGACAAAAGAAGTATTGTCATTAGGTGGGTGCAAATGAAAGATGGCTCTGTGCAGCATAGAGATTGTTTTATGTCTTGCCACTGCTGCAGCCTTCGGTGTTATGTCTTGTCTCATTGTGACAAGGCATGCATTGTCTTCCTAATCTAGGTAGGCTTTTTAAATTGCAGCTTCATATTTGGTTTGGTTGACTGAGTGCACTGTTTATCTTGTAATGCTATTCATTTAGAAAGCGCTGATTTCCTGTGAGTGAAATATCAGCTGTCAGGTATCTGAAATTCTTAAGAACCATATTGTTTTTCTTCAAAGAGTGGTAGAGTTTTGATTGAACAGAAAATCTATTTATTGCCGTTTCATTCTGATCACTCTTACCTATTTCGCCCCCTGCACAAAGATGTTTTAGGGCAATTCTGTAACTAGGTGATCTCATTTACACTTGTGTTCATAAACATACAACGCAGGAGAGGGAAGTCAAAGTACACTCACACAGGAGCACAAAGCAAAAGTACAAAGAGCCTTCAGGATTGAGGGCGTCAGCTCAATTGTATTGGACAGACCCGACATGGTCTGTGTTTCGGCAAAGCTGCCTGCCTCAGGGGTCTTCCAAAAGATCAAAGTGTCTAAACAAAAAAAAGAATCATGAGTAAAGAGCCAAGAACAGGCAGAGCATTACTCTGCTGGTTTTCGGTTGTTTACTCATTTGGTTTTTGTTGCATTCGTGGCAATTTTGGAGTCTTTTAGTGTCCTGAGATTCAGCAATTCTTTGTCCTTTGTATTTTTCGGGAAATTTTTAAGTTTTGCAAGACCCCTGATGCAAGCATACTGGTGATATTTTTTTTTTTACACTCCCAAATGTTAAAGGAAGGAAATGGCTGATGGGTTATTAGCAGTTCAGGGAATACATTTACGGAAAGATTTTGCAGGGCTGTTCTCTTTACCACAGTCCTATTTGTCATTTAGGAAACTTCTAAAAACTTATCCTTGTTAGAAACTTTTGTGGTTAAAGTAATTTGTAATTTTTTTTTAAGTGCTTCCCAGAAGTTTTTTTCTGGCTTCTCTGATTGGAACCCGCTTAGAACTGTCAAGGTTTTAGTGGGCTACAAGCCTGGATGTAATGTAATGTCTGTCCAATAAATTTGAGTTGATGCCCCCAATCCTGAAGGAACTTTGTGCTTTTGCCTTCTGTTCAAAAACATACAGAATATCAGCGTTTTCATGCAGAAGTGAACACTTATGAACCCAAGTGGCAACCGAAATGGTTTTTCTCTATAGGGGTACACTCACAAGAATGGGCTAGAGTGGGCTTCAACAGTAACTCCTGTCAGAGCCGTCGAGATTTGTGTCCTGACCATAGATAAAAATCAAGAATATATATGTTATATTGGAACTCATTTTATGAATTTATCTTATTGGACAGACTGGGTGGACCGTGCAGGTCTTTATCTGCCATCATCTACTATGCTATTATGTATATAGATGCACTGTGGAGGAATTACCCCCTTTATGATTGATTCAGCTCTGGGGGGTTTTCTAGGCTCTGAGGGTGAATGTCCACAAAGTTTAAGTATTGCTGCTTAGTAACTGTTGTAGAAGGAGATATTTGGCATGTTGTAAAACTATTTAATGCACGCAGAAGGATCCACCCTCATAGATGCACCATACACACTTGCAGGGCTGTCATTCACATTCCTGGAACCTTAGGGTCCTGATTTATATTCATTAGTGCCTGGGGCTTGGATATCTTTGGAAAGTTCCTTGCTGCAGCTGCATGGCTCATTTTATAGTCAATGAGAGTGATTTTGGTTTTCTCTCATATGGTAGAGAGGTGTGGTAGCTGTGTTAGTCCACTTTTAAAGGTAATCAATAGAAATAAAACATGGAAAAGAAAATAAGATGATACCTTTTTTATTTGGACATAACTTAATACATTTCTTGATTAGCTGTCGAAGGTTGCCCTTCTTCGTCAGATCGGAAATAAGCAAATGTTGGTAGATGACAGTATGTATAAGTGAAACATCAAAGCATTTCAGTGACAGTCTAACAGGATGGGGGTGGATAGGTGAGAGCAGTACCATAGCGAGGGTGGCTGACACCCAGGGCGGGTCGCCTCTGCACCCCCCCCCCCCCCGGGTGCAGCACGGCGCACCCCCCCTCGGTGCGCACCCACCCCTGGAGCGCATTCTTACTAGCATAGGAAAGCGGGGAGCGGGCGGGAGGGCCGATCCACCCCAACTGCACGTTGCTGGGAGCTGCGTTGGATCCGCTGGTTCCCTGCTCTCTCTGCCCCGGAACAGGAAGTAACCTGTTCCGGGGCAGAGGGAGCAGGGAACCAGCGTAGCCGACACCCCCCCCCCCCCCCCAGCGGCATGCACCCAGGGCGGACCGCCCCACCGCCCCCCTTCCTACGCCACTGGGTGAGAGACAGGAAGAGTCGGGTGGATGAGGGACAGGGAGATATGCATGGAGATAGGAGGGTGACAAAGCAGTACAATTTTATAGTTTATAATGGGCTAGAAAACCCAGATCTTTGTTAAGTCCTGTCTGGTGGGTGTCAAAATATTTAATCATTCTGACTTCAAAGGTCTTACGTTCCTGTATTGTTTTAAAGTTCCCTTTCAGGATTCTTACCATGAAATCACTCGTACGGAGTTCTGGTTTTGTAAAGTGCTGCCCCACAGGCGTGACATCTTTATTGGTACTAGCATTTTTCATATGGTGTCTATGTAAATTAAATCTCTTCTTTAGCATCTGACTTGTTTCTCCAATGTAGCAGCCTTCGTTGCATTTTTTACACTGAGTGATATATACCACATTGGAAGATGAGCACGTGAAAGATTCCTTAATGTTGAATATTTTTCCTTTGTGAATGACTGTGGGGTCCTGCGAAATGTTTTGGCATAGTTTGCAGCTGGATATATTGCAAGGATGTGTGCCATTCTTTTCTTTTTGAGTCTATGTTGGGAGCATACTTCTAATTAGCTTGTGTTTTAAGTTGGGTGGCTGTCGGAAGGCCAGCACTGGTGGGGATGGGAATATCTCTTTCAGTAATTCATCCTCCTGGAGTAGAGTCTGTAGATCTTTTATGATTTTTCTTAATTTTTCCAGCTCTGGTACCATCTCATATGGTAAAAATAGGTAATCTAGCTTAAACAATGTACACCTCTATTGGCGAACTTAAGATGACAATATGAGAAAACTTTCCTTTCTGCTACTTACTCTTATAGCAATGAGCAGGGTCATCTGATTCTTGCATTTTTATAGCCACTCACAAGGGCAGTTCAGCTGCCCAGGAGAGCAGTTTAAAGGGGCCAGGCCTCTTGTAACTCTCTTGTCACAGCTGATTCATAGCTGCTGATACATTAGAAGAAAGACACTCTTGGGCATAGGTAGTAAACTTCATCGGGGTGATTAAAGCAGGGACTGTGACCAGCACTGCCCTTGAAACATCAGCCAGCAGGCCTTTTTCTGACAGCCCTTCCCCCAGGCAGGAAGGACAGTCAATGTACTTGTGATTAATGGACCTCCACTGCTTTTCCCCAGAGTAGGCCCCAGTAGGCTCACACTCTCCAGCAAAGCTGACTCCTCAGTCCTGTGGCAAAGTCAGCACTTTTCCCTCAGAGCCACCGGAGATGGAGTGGAGGAGTAGCCTAGCAGTTAGAGCAATGGGCTGACAACCAAATAAAAGTCTCACGCTGCTCCTTGTGATCTTGGGCAAGTCACTCAACCCTCCACTGCCTCAGGTACAAACTTAAATTGTAAGTCTTCTAGGAACAGGAAAATATCTGCTGTACCTGAATGTAGCTCACCTTGATCTATTACTGAACAAGGTGTGAGTTAAATCCAAAAATAGTAATAAGAAACACACTGGCACCTGACCTAAACCATCCTCTTCTGAAGTAGAGGCACAGTTTCAGCCTGCTGAAAATCCGCTTGGGCCTCAGGTAGTTTATAACTGGAAATGGGCCTTTCTGTGGTTTTTGCAACTACATTCAAAGCGGTTTACATGCTATATACAGGTACTTATTTGGACCCGGGGCAATGGAGGGTTAAGTGACTTGCCCAGAGTCACAAAGAGCTACAGTGGGAATTGAACCCAGTTCCTCAGGATCAAAGTCTGCTGCACTGACTACTGGGCTACTTCTCCACTCTTCGTGAGGGGGGGGGGGGGGGTCCTTTTACTAAGCTGTGGTATGCACTACCGCGTGCTTACCGCAAGTTAAAATTCACTACCCATGAGGTGCACTCAGGCATCCCACACTAGTTTTTGCATATGCATGCGCTACCCACATGCTAAAAAATAGTTTTTCTTTTTTGGCACAGAGGGAGGGACTAGGGGCAGATAGTAGGCATCTTCTGCACCATTCAGTTAGCACAGCTACATTGCTATGTGCTAACTGATTAGCGTGTAGTTAAGAACAAAAGATCATAAGTGTTGCCATACTTGGACAGACCAAAGGTCCATCAAGCCCAGTATCCTGCTTCCAACAGTGGCCAATCCAGGTCACAAGTACCTCTCAAGATCCCAGAACAGTAACAGATTTTATGCTGCTTATCCTAGAAATAAGCGGTGGATTTCCCAAAGTCCATCGGAATAATGGCTTGTGGACTTTTCTTTTACGAAATGATCAAAACCTTTTTTTAAACCCTGGTAAGCTAACGCATTCCAGAGTTTAATTACACATTGAGTGAAGAAATATTTTCTCCAGTTTGTTTTAAATATACTACCTAGTAGCTTCATTGCATGCCCCATTCTGATTAGCACGTGAGCCCTTACCGCCTGCAAAATAGGTGTTGGTAAGTGTTCATGCAGTAATGGCTGCATGTTAATGAGAAGATTAGAGAATGGCTATTGTAGAAATAGGAAAATCGGCCACGTCCCAGCAGCGCTAAAAGTGGCCTTAGTGTGCAGGAAAGACTCGTGCTGAGGATAGCGCAGGCACTAGTAAAATGGCCCCTAAGCCTTTGAAAATTGCCCTAATTTTCTAAAGGAGTTTACGACACAGTTTCTGAAAATGTTCTCCAAAGAGTCTCAGGGGTTTGAATTTGAGCTTCCATTAGATGTCGTCATGGAGTTATCCAGAATTACGTGTGTTCCAGCTTTCCCAAGATGGCTTCTGGGAAATTTGTAAGAGATTCTAGGAAATTGCTCTGAAAATCACAAGAGGAAGGGCAGGAATGGAACAGGTTTAGTCATAAGACGTCAACTAGATACTTTCTTGATCACTACTTCTGTGACATTTCCTATTTAGCGTACTTGCTTCCTTGTTTCTACTGCTTGGAAGATGGGTAGTACTTGAGAATTACAGAATCTGTGAAGAGGGAGAGAGAGAGAACAGCAGCCATCTGTTGTCAGCTGGGAGACTGGCCTAAGGAAGTTGGATTTGGAGCCAAACATTACATTAACCAGGAATCCCAGGAGAGATATAACATCCGTAAGATTCTAGGATAAACGTCATTCTAAAATTTATACTACATAGATCCACACGTCTTGTGAAATGCTAATCTAGGGTGTAAAATACTGTTGATAGCCCTCCCCTTAGGTTTGTGTGTTACTGATCAAACTAGAGATACAAGTTTTCATTATCAACACCGGGCAACAAAATAAGCCCTTTTTTTCAACTATTAATCTTTACTGTTGATTAGGATAAGTGTTGCAGCTTTATGGAAATGTTTGACAAATGTGCCCGACTGTTTATAAAGCTGAAATTTAGAAGTCTTCTCATAAACATTTAACCTTTCAAATACAACAAAACTAAAAGCCAAAACACAGGATGACCTTATTCATAAACAAGTTATACATATGTTACTCAGCGAAAGTACAAAGTGAACAGATGAGAGTTTCTCAGATTCATTAAGACTCCTTTCAACTCAAACATTATGAGCCAGAACCTAAATGCAGCCATGCTGTATAGTTTTTATAGGAGAATCCCATGGGTGGAACCAAGGAGGTGTAAGAGGGCCACCTAGACTCTGTTGATGAATATTCATATTTTAACTTGTCTTTCTATCTATCTTTGGGTAATCAGAGCAACACCATGGCACCTGCCACTTTTCATACACAGAATAGTAGGACAGAAAAGGGATTTTGCTCACACCTTTTTCGGTTGTAGCTGAAGATGCATTACATTAGAATTGAGGCTTAGAGGCATCGCATTCCATGAAATAGTTCAGCGTGGCTAACAAAAGAATATACGAGAAAACAAACTCCTGAATTTACGTAAAATATATGGAACCGGGCTTACACACTCAACATTCAAATCTTTAAAAACAGCCAAGTTTTTAACATTTTACAAAAAGTCCTACAATTGCATTCACAACTAATAAAAGCTGGGAATAAGTTCCACCACTTTGCAGCCTGGTACTTAAACCCTAACAAACATGTAGTCTTGTAACTACATGTAGTCCCTCACCTCAGTGGCGCCGTTCCCGCGGCCGCTTGTTGGAATGGCGCTCCAGGATGCGAGACCCGGTCCTCGGGCCATTGGGCGGCCATTTCGACCGGGCCCGCGGATCGCCGGCCATTCGGAAGCCTGCCCTGATTGTGGTATCGTGGTCCGATCACCGGCCATTCCGGAAGCCTGCCCCGACCCCGGTATCACTGTTCCATCGCCGGCCATCTTAGAAGCCTGCCCCGATCGCCGGCCTGTTGGGATAAAGCCGCAGTGACCTGAGAAGATGGTGCCGGCGTTTGCTAGTGGTCTTCGTGTCCGGGTCCTCGGGAGGCGACGCTTCACCCTTCCATCTCCTGACTGGCTGGGTGCTACCAGACTCCGCCTCCTGGCTTCGGTGAATGGATCCCACAGCCGCCACTCCTAGGTCAATCCCGGCAGGTTCTGCCTGCCCCAGCTGACACTCAGATCCCTGATTGCTAAGGGTATTTAAGGACAGCGTTTCTCTTCCTCCCTGCTTCGGCTTCTCGTTTCAGAGGACTCAGCTTTTGCGTGTTGTCTGTGGACTCGTTACTACTTGACCTGACCTGACTCGACCTCTGCTAGTTCCTGACTATCCTTGCTTGCTGCCAGCCTCGACCTCTGCCAGTTCCTGACTATCCTTGCTTGCTGCCAGCCTCGACCTCTGCTAGTTCCTATCCTTGCTTGCTGTCAGCCTCGCCCTCTGCTAGTTCCTGTCTATCCCTGCCTACTGCTCAGTGCTCCGCTGCCTGGTCCCTGTCCTCTCTCTGTTCGGTCAGCCCGTCAACCCCCGCGGTTCCTGAAGTCCCGTTGGCCGCTTGCAGCTGGGGGCTCAACCCCCCCGGTGAACGGCGGTCGCCGCGGGTGAAGTCTGGGGGTTGGTCGGCTGTCCTCTGGAGGACTGCGGTTCCTATACCTCTCTGCCCTCCGGCAGGACCCAAAGCCTCACAAAGATCTCCAACCAAGACACATATCCCAACAGACGAAGGAAATTGAAGTGTGAGAGTAGTAGTTCTTGTTTAATAACTTAATCAGAGATAGCAGATTATGGACTTTTCCTCCAGGAGCTTGTCCAAAGCATTTTTAAAACCAACCTCTGTTAACTGCTTTTACCACAATAGGAATGCAAAAAAGCATCAAGGGCCGTCAAGAGTCCTTTCTTAGTAGACCCAACACTGCTTTTACTGCATTATCTGCCTACAGATTCTAGAGCTTAACTATGCATTGAATGTAAAAGTATTTTTCCTATTTGTTATAAATGTACTACTTTGTACTTTTTGAAAAAATAAACAATCAGAGGAAATTGGAGGGTCATGGGATAGGAGGAAAAGTCCTATTATGGATTAAAAACTGGCTGAAGGATAGGAAACAGAGGGTGGGGTTAAATGGGCAGTATTCACAATGGAGAAGGGTAGTTACTGGGGTTCCTCAGGGGTCTGTGCTAGGACCGCTGCTTTTTAATATATTTATAAATGATTTAGAGATGGGAGTAACTAGCGAGGTAATTAAATTTGCTGATGACACAAAGTTATTCAAAGTCGTTAACTCGTGACAGGATTGTGAAAAATTACAGAAGGACCTTACGAGACTGGGAGACTGGGCGGCTAAATGGCAGATGATGTTTAATGTGAGCAAGTGCAAGGTGATGCATGTGGGAAAAAAGAACCCGAATTATAGCTACGTCATGCAAGGTTCCACGTTAGGAGCTACGGACCAAGAAAGGGATCTGGGCGGCGGCGTCGATAATACACTGAAACCTTCTGCTCAGTGTGCTGCTGCGGCTCGGAAAGCGAATAAAATGTTGGGTATTATTAGGAAAGGTATGGAAAACAGGTGTGAGGATGTTATAATGCCATTGTATCGCTCCATGGTGTGACCGCACCTTGAATATTGTGTTCAATTCTGGTTGCTGCATCTCAAGAAAGATATAGTAGAATTGGAAAAGGTGCGGTGAAGGGCGACTAAAATGATAGCAGGGATGGGACGGCTTCCCTATGAAAAAAGACTAAGGAGGCTAGGGCTTTTCAGCTTGGAGAAGAGACGGCTGAGGGGAGACGTGATAGAGGTATATAAAATAATGAGTGGAGTGGAGCAGGTGGATATGAAGCGTCTGTTCACGCTTTCCAAAAATAGTAGGACTAGGGGGCATGCGATGAAACTACAGTGTAGTAAATTTAAAACAAATCGGAGAAAATGTTTCTTCACCCAACGCATAATTAAACTCTGGAGTTCGTTGCCGGAGAATGTGATGAAGGCGGTTAGCTTAGCAGAGTTTAAAAAGGGGTTAGACGGTTTCCTAAAGAACAAGTCCATAAACCACTACTAAATGGACTTGGGAAAAAATCCACAATTCCAGGAATAAAATGTATAGAATGTTTATAAGTTTGGGAAGCTTGCCAGGTGCCCTTGGCCTGGATTGGCCGCTGTTGTGGACAGGATGCTGGGCTCGATGGACCCTTGGTCTTTTCCCAGTGTGGCATTACTTATGTACTTATGTTTACCCACTCCATTCCATTCAGAATTTTGTAGCTCTCTATCATATCTCCACAAAATCATCTCTTCTCCAACCTGAAGAGCACTAACCTCTTTAGCATTTCATCATAAGAGAAGTCATTCCAGCCCATTTATCATTTTGGTCACCTCTCTCTTTATCTAATTACATGATATTATTTATGGGATTCAGGGGTCCTTTTAGTACGGTACACTGGAAAATGGCTTGCGGTAGTGTAGGCACGGGTATTGGGCGCACGCCGATCCATTTTTTAGTGCGCCAATAAAAAAAAGGCATCTTTTTTTTGCCGAAAATGGACGTGTGGCAAAATGAAAATTGCCATGCATCCATTTTGGGTCTGAGACCTTACCGCCAGCCCAGCGGTAAAGACTCACATGGTAACTGGACGATAATGACCTATGCGCACCAAATGCCACTTGGAGCATGTCCGTTACGCACTCCCAAAAATAAAAAATATGTTTTCAGACGCGCATATCGGACGCGCGCCAAAAATGAAATTACTGCCACGCGGTAGTCGGGCGGTAACTGCATTTTGACACGCGTTGGGCTCGCATAGATGCTTACACAGCTTAGTAAAAGGGCCCTTCAGTGATTAGAATTACATACAATACTCATAGTTGCACCAAGGAGTGATACAGTAGAATTATGATATTCTTTGTTTGATTCTCGGTTCTATTCCTATTAATTCCTAACATTCTGTTTTTTCCACTGCTGTAGCACACTGAGCAAAAGATTTCAACTTATTGTCTATAATGATACCTAGTTCCTTTTTTTGGACAGTGAGTCCTAATGTGGAACCTAGCATCGAGTAGCTACAATGAATTATTTTTCCCTGGTGTTGCATGGTCCTTCTGCTATTTCTCCCAATGACCTTGAACCATGACCTTCTATTTCATTCCCTTAACTAATGATCATATGCCTTTGAGCAACTTTGATAACCGTGTGTGCTCAGACTTAGACCCAGCTTTACTAAAAGGTGCTGTCTCATTATTTATTTGTTACATTTGTATCCCACATTTTCCCACCTATTTGCAGGCTCAATGTGGCTTACATAGTACCGTAAAGGCGTTCACCAATTCCGGTATGAACAAATACAGTAATGTTGTGGTAGAATAAGGTTCATGTGTACAGACACATTAGGGAATCATAGAGAGGAAGAGAATCGTAGAGAGGAAGAGTTATTATATGAGTTATTATATGTCCACAGTGTGCCACCACATTTTAACATGCATGATTTATCACAAGTTCGTTATTTTTATGCAATGGGACCTATTCAGTAGTAAGGGGGTAGCCTAGTAGCTAGAGCAGCATGCGAAGAACCAGTGAAGCCAGGCTCAGATCCAACTGGTGCGCCTTCTGACCTTGGGTAAGTCAATAAGGGTGACCGCATAGCCATGTGCTTTTTCAGGCTTTTGACCAAACTGCAGTGAAAAGGGCCCTGCAGTAGTGGTAGCAGCCGTTTTTGCTGCACCCCAGGGCCCTTTTCAACGCAGTGGGTAAAACGCCTGAGAAAACACTTGGCCATGCGTTAAGCTTGCATTTTCTGCATGGCCATGTGGGAGGCGCACTTGCCACCAATTGAGGTGGCAGTAAGGGCACCTGCGCTACCCTAGCGGTAACCGGTAGTGCACGGCGCTGCCTGATTACTGCCGGGTAACCTGCTGTGGTGTATTTTTCTTTTTAAATCCAGCAGCACCAAAAATGGCGTGCACTGGAGGTGGAACTAGCGGTAGTTTTGGGTTGCCGTGTGGCAAGCCCATTGCTGCATGGCAACCCTCTAATAAAAGGGCCCCTAAACCAATGGTTCTCAACCCAGTCCTCAGGGCACAGCTAGCCAATCAGGCTTTCAGGATATCTACAATGAATATGCATGAGATAGATTTGCATAGGCTGGAGGTAGTGCGTGCAAATTTATCCCATGCCTTTTATCTTGCTGCTCAAATATAATCAATCCCAAGAATATCTTGCTGCACCATATGCCTGGAATAGACTTCCTGAGCCGGTACGTCAAGCTCCATCTCTGGCCATCTTCAAATCTAAGCTAAAAGCCCACCATTTTGATGCTGCTTTAACTCCTAACCCTTATTCACTTGTTCAGAGCCCTTATTTTATCATCCTCACTTTAATATTCCCTTATCTCTTGTTTGTCCTGTTTGTCCTAATTAGATTGTAAACTCTGTCGAACAGGGACTGTCTCTTCATGTTCAAGTGTACAGCGCTGTGTACAAGACTGTAGCACTATAGTAACATAGTAACATAGTAGATGACGGCAGAAAAAGACCTGCACGGTCCATCCAGTCTGCCCAACAAGATGAACTCACATGTGCCATTTTATTGTGTATACCTTACCTTGATTTGTACTTGTCTTTTTCAGGGCACAGACCGTATAAGTCTGCCCAGTACTATCTCCGCCCCCCAACCACCCGCCCCGCCTCCCACCACCGGCTCTGGCACAGACTGTATAAGTCTGCCCAGCACTATCCCCGCCTCCCAATCACCAGCCCCGCCTCCCACCACCGGCTCTGGCACAGACCGTATAAGTCTGCCCAGCACTATCCCCACCTCCCACCCACCAGCCCTGCCTCCCACCACCAACTAAGCTTCTTGGGATTCTAGAATCTTGCTACTTTTTGGGATTCATTGATTCATTTTTTATTGTGCTCCGCTTAGAACTTGTCGGTTAAGCGGATTATAAATGCAAAATTAAATGACATTAAAACATTCAGATTAATGCGCAGTACCTGCTCCAGGTTTTCCGCCTCCTATTTAGAAGGTGCTAAGTGCTCCAATGTTAACTCTGTGTTAGCCAGTAAGTGGGCGGTAAGTGTAACACGCTGGTTAGCTAAAACTTCCATTCCCACTCTCCGCCCATGCCATACCCCCTGGCAGATAAATTCAGGAAAAGTAAGTAGCACACAATTTAACGTGCGATAACAGACGAGCAACCACAAAACCTGTTAATATGGTCACATGTTAACTTGTTTCTAGGCTTAGCCACGTGTTGAGTACTTAACGTACTTTAGTAAAAGGACGCCTGTGTGCACGGCTAGTCCAGAGCTTCTCAACCCAGCCCTCGGGGCACACCAGTCCCTTTGGGTTTTCAGGATATCCACACAAAATGCATGAGATAGATTTGCATACCAAGGGTGAAATGCATGACAATCTCATGTGTATTCATTGTGGATATCCAGAAATCCAAATGGGACTTGGTTTGCCCTAAGGAATGGGTTGAGAATTCAGTTCAAATCAATTCTTGTATACTGTTAATATCCCCTTTGCAGGGTTCAGTGCGATTTACATTCTAGATGAGACAAAAGCAGATAGTGTTAGTGTGAAGTATGAGAAACATCAGAGACCATTGGTGTAATGCATGAGACAAAAAACATTAAAGGAAAGGATAATGGATGATACTAGGAAGTAGAAGTCATGATGTATTATTATGAAGCAATCTTTGGGAAGAGAAAGGCTTTTAGCCTCTTCCTGAAGTTGAGGTAACTGTTTTCTGTTCTGGTGGGAATGGGTAGAGTGTTCTGTATTTTAACTCCAAGAATGGGGAAGAGAGAGCTGAAAATCTGCTGATTTCAAATTGTCTTTTGGAACAGTGATGGTGTTGTTTCAGTCTGTTAGACTGGACCAGACATAGCGAAGCGGACTGATTTCTAAACCACAGGACCTTGGTTTTTTTTGTGCATTCTATTTCAGTTTATTGTTCAGGACCCATGTGCTAACAGCAGTCATACCATTCACTACAGATGAGTTGGATCTATGTTTGATGCTGCCATTGGTAAGAGAAGCAGGTGTCATCTGCATAAGATAATAGTAGGCCTGAGTTAGTCAATAGGCCCTTTAAGAATAATATGAATTTTGTTATTTAATTTGTGTTAAATTGCAATAACATGCCTTAACACAGCTTAGTAAATAGAGCCCAAACTTTGTTTAAATGCTAATAAAACAAGTGTTTTGGATAAGGAAACCCCAGATCAGAACTGAAAATCTGTCTTACTACTTCACGGAGGAAGCCTGTACAGAGCTTGGGAGTCTTGGGAGTAGCACTAGAAAAACATATTTCTAATTTCGTTAGCTCTCTAGACATACATTTTCTTACTTCACTTCCTTAGAAAGATTTGGCCCTACTTAAATGTCAGATTTGCTGGCAATAGTTCAGGTGACTATATAGTTCCGCCTTGACTGCTGTACAGTCTGTTGGCTTGTGTTTCTACTGAATCTATCTTTAGTTGTGGGTGATAGAAAATAGAGAAGCTAAACTCTTTACAGGTGGTAATCTGAGAAAGCATATCTTGCGTAGTCTACAGGTTTCCTATAGCCTGGCAGATTCAGTTTTAAATCCCTCTTACTACGTGCTTCGTATGTCAGATCTCGTTATTTGTGTTCATTTCTGACAGCTTGCTCTCATATTAGATTATTAAGGTCTTCTCATTTCTCTTTTCTGTTTGTACCATCGTTTGGTCTGGAACAGTAGTTCCCAAACCTGTCCTGGGAGAACTCCAGCCAGTCAGGTTTTCTAGATATCAACACTGAATATGCATGAGAGAAATCTGCATGGAGTGGAAGCAGTGCATGCATATCAGTTTCAGGAATATTGATTGTAGATGTCCTGAAATCCTGACTGGCTGGGGTTCCACTAGGAACCATTGATCTAGAATATCCAACATGCGTTTTCCTTTTATGCACCAGTTTTGTGAAATACTCTTCATTGTGAGGCTAGAATTACGTAAGATGTGGGCAAATTTACAGTTAGAAACAGAAGAACTATCCTCCACGGTTATCACAAGAATCAAAGAAAACAGTGGAGGAGACTGGAAAACCTCACATCAAGGGTATCCAAAAAAGCAACTTTATTAGATCTTCACCAAGACTCTGAAATACAGGTTAGAATCACAAGTATTTAACCACTTAAAAAAACTCCTCTCCATAATAAAAAAAATATCATTAATACATCATTTGTAATAAAAATCACCTCTGTCACAAATGGACATATCTTCAAAAAAAACTTCTTCAAAGTCAGCAACATACAAGTTGGCGATGTCCGAGGCCATAGCTGACCCCATCGCTGTACCTTTGTGATAGCATAGCCAATGTCAATATGAAACGGTTGGGAATACGTTGGTTAGTCGTTCTTTTCTTCAGTGTATTTCCAACAATTATAAGTGCTTCCAATTGAGGTGTATTTGTATATAAGGAGTGTATATCTGAAGTCACCAAAATGACATCTTCGAGATCATCATCAAATCTTCCAGCCATTTAATCATTTGTGATGAATCATGTATGTATGATTCCATATGGAGAACAACCAGTCTCAAAAAATAGTCAACAAATTTAGATAATGGTTCTACTGTAGAACAGAGCCATTTACAGATAATATCGGACAACCTGCTGGATTATCAAGAGATCTGTGTACTTTCGGCAGCATGTAAATAGTAGGAGCAACTGGCTATCTTACTGTAAGAAAATCTCTCTCCTTAGCTATAATGTATCCTGCACTAAATGCAGCACTAACTGTGCAATCTCTGTTTGTAGTTCTCCTGTGAGATCTTTGTTTAGTTGAGCATAATATTGGCTATCAAACACCTGCCTTTCTACCTCATTGATATATTTGTCCCTATCCTGTATGAGCCTCCTCCTTTGTCAGCCGGCTTTATTACTATATTTCAGTTCTGTGACAGTGTGGCCATCACATATCAAATGGTAGGAATTTACAGTTCACATTTATTTAATATATCACAAAATTACAATGACAATAAAATGTATATTCCACTACAAACCATTACTGGATCAGTGCGGATTACAATAATGTAAAAAAAAACTAGACCAACGCTAGGAAAATTACAACTTTAAAATGGCGTCACAAGTTTCTAACCAATACGTCAAAGCCTTATCCCAAATAAATGCATTTTAAACATTTTTTTTTACATTTCAAGTAATCAGAGATTACTCTCAGCTCAAAAGGGAGCAAATTCCAGCACTGAGCAGATTGTTAATCAAAGTCCATTAAATGAATAGATTTATAATTCACATTTTTTAACGTTGGAAATTGTAATATTCCTTGGTTAATTGGCCTAAGGAATCAGTTACTTGAATCAACAGCCAGCAATAATCAGGGGTGTTAACATAGAGTATCCTATAAATTAAATTATGCAGCTTGAACATACATCGGGCCTCCAGAGGAACCCAAATGCAGGCTCTTCAGCAAAGGTGTAACAAAATCTGACTTTCGTTTACCAAAAATCAATTTTGCTGCTGTGTTCTTTAAAACTTGGAGACACCCCAAGGAGGTCTTTGAACAACCCATAGGTAGTTACAATAATCAAGCTGAGACTACACCAACACTTGGATGACTAATCGAAATTGGTCCTGGGTTACAGTATTTGTTACGCGCTGTTATTGCCTCAGCTTGACAAAAACTTTGGGGTCCTTTTACTAAGGTGCACTGAAAAATGGGCTATGCTAGTGAAGGCGCGTGTATCAGGAGTACGCAGACCCAGGGGCGTAGCCAGCCTTCCGTGGGAGAGGGGTCCAGAGCCCGGGGGGAGGGGGCACATTTTAGCCCTCCCCCTGGCGCCGCCCCCCCGCCGCTGACATTGCCGCCCCCCCTCCCACCGCGAACCCGCCGCCGCTGCAGCCTACCTTTACTTTTGCTGGCGGGGGATCCCACTCCCCGCCAGCCGACGTCTTCTTCTTAGTCGCTTCCTGCTCTTCAATTTGTTTGCTGACGTCCTGCACATACAATTACGTTGTATGTTCTCTGAGTCTGACGTCCTGCACATACAATTACGTGCAGGACGTCAGCAAACAAATTGAAGAGCAGGAAGGACTGAGAAGACGTCGGCTGGCGGGGAGTGGGATCCCCCGCCAGCAAAAGTAAAGGTAGGCGGCGGCGGGGGTGGGTTCGCCAGGAGGGGGGTTCTGGGGTGAATCTGCGGGGGCCCCGGCCCCCTCAGGCCCCACGTAGCTACGCCACTGCGCAGACCCATTTTTCAGTGCGCCTGTAAAAGGCCTTTTTAACATTTTTGTCAAAAATTGATGTGCGGCAAAATAAAAATTGGCACGCGTCCATTTTGGGTCTGAGACCTTACCACCAGCCACTGACTTAGCAGTAAGGTCTCACGTGGTAACCGTGCGGTAATCCTCTATGCGCGTAGAATGATGATTACCACCAGTTTCCGCCGCACGCTGGGAAAAATTTTTTCCGGCGCGTGTAGTGGACGCATGTAAAACACAAAATAACCACTTTGGCCTCGCAGTAGCCAAATGGCAACTCCAAATTGACGCACGTAGGACGTGCGTACGTGCCTACGCGGCTTAGTAAAAGGTCCCCTCTCCTTGTTAACTGTTTAATCTGAATCTTCATATTTAAATAACTATCCAAAATTATCCCAAGCACCCTCAAAGATGTTTCCAAACCAAAAGACGTACCCAAAATAGTTAAAAATGGACTAAAAAATGTTTTAGTTGGAGGGGGGTAAGGCAGAGGAACTTCGTCTTATTGGTATTTAACGTCAGTTTATATCTAGATGCCCATTGTTCCATCCTATTAAAATAGATGGTTACAATTGCAATACCATTTATTTATTTGTTACATTTGTATCCCACATTTTCCCACTTATTTGCAGGCTCAATACCATAAAGGCATTCGCCAAGTCCAATAGGGGACAAGTACAAAAGATGTTATAGTGGGATAGGGAAGATAAGATTCAGTCATGTGGGGTTAAAGGTAGGAGGGTTGGATAATGTCCAATACTAGCCTGCTACACGTTTTTGAAAATGTGAATAAACATGCGGATAAAGGTGAGCCAGTTGAGACAGTGTATCTGAATTTTCAGAAAGCATTTGACTTGAGGCGTATTTTCAAAGCACTTAGACTTGCAAAGTTACATTAGTAACCTATGGAACTCTGTAAGTCTAAGTGCCCCGAAAATGTGCCGCAAAGTATCCCATAAGAGACTCCCGAGGAAATCAAAAAGTCATAAGATAGGAGGCAGAGTCCTACTTTAGAAGGATCCTTTTCTTCTCACAAAAAGATAAGACCATCACTACAGTAGAGCCTTTTATTGCTCTATACACAGCCCCCGTCTCTAATATCTAAAATCTTTTCTGAACCAGATTTGGAGACATGTATCTGTGGAATTTAATGTGACAATAAATACATATTATCTTGAGACAAATTAAAAAAACTCATAACAACTAAACAGTTTAGAAAATAATTACAATATAGGTAGAAAAAGATGGATTCAAAACTCCTTTTGTTATGCACCAAGCTTAGAGATATTAAGGTCCTTTGTACATTGAACTTTGATATTAGAATTGAGACACCCAGGTAGGAAAATGCTGAATTTGATCAGGTTTTTGTGGCTTTGCCAGCACAAAACCCTTGTGCTCAACCATTCTGCCAGGGTGAACTGGCCCTACCCCCATAGTAGGGTTACCATATGGCTCCAGAAAAAGGAGGACAGATTGAGCCAGTCTGGGTTTTACTTCCATTGCTTTCAGTGGAAGCAAAACCTGGACTGGATCAATGTGTCCTCCTTTTTCTGGAGCCAATAGCAACAGGAAGTGTGTGTCAGAGGGGGCAGGGCCAGTACCACTTGGCTGGATGGTTAAGCATGAGGGCTATGTGTCAGATGCTGGTTCAGTTTTTTTTTTTTTTTAATGCTGAAAAATGTGGGAATGTGTAAGAGCCATGAGAGGAAGGCAAGTGTGTGTGTGGTGGGGGGGGGGGGGGGGGGGGGATAGAGAGGTGAGATGCTGGACCACTCGTGGAAAGGGAAAGGGACTGAGACTTGATGTACTACCTTTCTGTGGTTACAATGAAAATGGTCACTTATTTTGTGCCTGGGGCAAGAGAGGGTTTTTTTTTAATTTTTATTTTATTTGTTACATTTGTATCCCACATTTCCCCACCTATTTGCAGGCTCAATGTGGCTTACATAATACCGTAGAGGCGTTCGACATCTCCGGCGGAGAAACAGGTACATAGTGGTCGAAGAAGGTTCAACAAGTACAAACAGTTATAGTGGTCGAAGAAGGTTCACGTGTTATAGACATGTTGGGATTCGTAGAGAGGAAGAGTTTTGCAATATTTTTTCAGGCTTTGGTTTCGTTGTGTTACAAGGTTTAGGCATCTAGGTTGGGTCGACGGGGTATGCCTTTTTGAACAGGTTAGTTTTTAATGATTTCCAGAAGTTTAGGTGGTCGTACATTGTTTTCACGGCTTTTGGTAGTGCGTTCCGTAGTTGTGTGCTGATGTAGGAGAAGCTGGATGCATATGTTAGTTTATATTTGAGTCCTTTGCAGCTTGGGTAGTGGAGATTAAGGTATGTTTGTGCTGATCTGATTGTGTTTCTTGTTGGTAGGTCTATGAGGTCTATCATGTATCCCGGGACTTCACCGTAGGTGATTTTATGGGCCAGGGTGCAGATTTTGAAAGCAATACATTCTTTGATTGGTAGCCAGTGTAGTTTTTCTCGTAGGGGTTTGGCACTTTCGAATCGCATTTTCCCAAATATTAGCTTGTCTGCTGTGTTTTGAGCAGTTTGAAGTTTCTTTGCATCCCGCATATAGTCCATTGCAGTAGTCTACATGGCTTAGTACCATTGTTTGTATCAAATTGCGGGTTAAGTTACTTGCCCAGAATCAGAAGTAGCTCTTGCGGGAACCAAACCCAGCTCCCCAGGATCAAAGTCTGCTGCACTAACCACTAAACTACTCCTAGTGGGAGGATGAGAGAGGCACTTGTGTGTCCTGCACCATTTGTGACGGGGTAATGCCCGCCCCCAAACTATGCCCATGATGGCAGCATCCAGTTAAGCCCTGGCCTGGCTTAATCTACAGGGCCAGCGACATCAGAGGCTCTGAGCCAGAGCCTCACCTGGTCCATAGGTTAAGCTGACCCTGGTGTCAGATAATTCAGCAATTACAAAATGGATCACATTACTGAAAAAAACCCCAACAACTGAAAATGTAGGATGTTTTATATGGCACGAACTTTTCATGCCGAGAATAATAAGTTGCATTTAATTAAAAGTGGCAGTGATAATTTAGTACTTAACATTTTGGCTTATGTTCACTTCCTCCTTGACAAATATCTAGTTGTTTAATTAATGCATTCTCTTACATTTCAGAAACCGGAGAACCGAAAAGATCTTTGGACTGTAGCCCATGCTGTGCAACCACAGCCAATCCAGAGTACGGCAGCAGTCTAAACGGACGTACCCACATTAATCAACAGACCAATGCAAAATGATTATCGAGATCCATGCGATGTGCTTGTTGTATTGCTGTCATATTGATATGGATATTTGAGCTATGTATTTTCTATTGCTCCCTTGTGTATTCTCTCGAACTGCTGCCACATGGGTGGTACTGTCAGATGGACCTGTAGTCAGACCCATCCTAAAGAAAGCCTCTTCCTACTAGTTACTGCCTCATTTCTAATCTGTTTTTTTTTTTTTTTAAATCTCAACTCTCCGAAAAAGTGGTCTACAATCAACTTTGTTCCTATGTGCAACACCTCTTAGTTTTCCTTCTCAGTCAAACAGGCTTTTGCCAGGATGCCAGCACCAATCTGATTCAAACAGGCTCTCTCCTTCTTTCTCAGCTTGTGTTGTAGCAACATGAGCACATGTTTGTAAACCCTCGTGTTGTAGTGTTAACGAATAAAACTTTATCTTTGGACAACTTTTGGTTTGGTCTGCTCTTCCGCATTCTCCGCTTGTCAGTACCCCTAAGCTGTGGTAAGTACAAACGCGTGCTTACCATAGCAAAAAAGTGTCTAAGTTGGGACACGCTTGAGGCTGGTCAGAGGGCGGGAGGTAGGCATGTTCTGCGCTAATCAGGGGGGTCTTTTACTAAGCCATGGTAGCATTTTCAGCTCACAGTAGATATCAGCTGGCAGTAAACACCGAGATGCCCATTATAGTGCTGTGGGCATCTCAGCGTTTACCGCCAGTTGATTTCTACTGTGGCTTAGTGTACTAATTGCTGTGCACTAACTGATTAGCATGTGGTTAGCATGTGAACCCTTATCACCTACAAATAGGTGTAGTTAAGTGCTTACATGCTAATAGCCACACACTGATGGGAAAATTAGTATGCGAAAGGATACCACAAAAAGTGGAGGAACACTTGATCCCTACTTAAAGGCAGTCTAGCAGAAGAAGGAGTGGGGTGGGCTGGCTCTTTCAAGAAACCAAGAGAGACGTATATTTATTTATTTATTAGGATTTATTTACCGTCTTTTTGAAGGAATTCACTCAAGGCGGTGTACAGTAAGAATAGATCAAACGTGAGCGATAGGCAATGACAGCAGTAAAAATATTCAAATAACAATACAAAGTATGGCGTGTGTACTACTTACAAAGTCAACACAATACGTAATAGAACATTAAAATTGATAGAAAAGGGTAAAGCAAAGATGTAACATATGGATAGGCAGGGCTTTTTTTGAGGGGGTACTTGGGGGTACTGAGTACCGGCACCTTTTCCATTGTCTCCTAAAATTGACTTCTGGACCCCAAATTTTAATGAAAGAGGTCAGGCTGTACACACTAAGTCTGCCTTGTCATAGATTCTGGGACTGGTTGCAGGGGGCCTGGCCATTCTGGGGTGGGTCCCTCAGTAATCTCCCTACCCCTGAAGGATGGCCTAGCATTTGAGTACCGGCACCTTTTTTGCTAGAAAAAACACTCTGTGGATAGGTAAAAAAGTAGGAAGAGTTAGAAAGTAAGGTGACTGATAAAAAGAAAGTTGCACATGAGGTCAGAGAGATGGTTAAATATTATCTCAGCTAGGGTAGGAGTGGATAAACACGTCCTGCTGCAGTATATGCAGCCAGAGTCACTCCTTGTGTGTATATGTGCAATAGTAAGTCTTTATTAAAGGAACACCAAATGACTCGGCTTGTTTTACTGTTACGATAGTTTTTTTGAGAGTATTATCCTCAAGAATTCAGATTCTTTATTTATATTATATACTGGAAACATCACAGCACTCCTGAGGCAGGCTCATAAGCGCCGAAACACAGCAGTTGTGTCGAGTCATTTGGTGTTCTTTTAATAGAGACAAATTATCGCAAATACGTCTCCCTTGGTTTCTTGACAGAGCCAGCCCACCCTACTCCTTCTTCTGCTGAAAATTAGTATGTGGCCATTAATGCTGAAAATGGAAAAATCGGTCATTTTACCCACATGGTAAGAATGGCCTTAGGGCCAAATTCTATAAATGGCATCTTAAAAATCGGCAATCAAAACACCATGCTGTTAGAGCTATTCTATAAACTCCGTCTAAAATTAGGCGTAGTTTATAGAATATGCTCATGTGCTGCTGTTGTGACTAAAAGTTAGGCGCACTCGTTTAAGCCACCTGAAACTAGGCCTAAATACCTGCACCTAATTTAGGCACAGATCAGGTGTATTCCATAATAGTGCGCCCACAATCCACCTATTCCATGCCCATGGTCACACCCCCTTTTTGGCTGCATGCATTAGAATTTACGCCCACCATGTTCTAGGGTATGCCTAGAAACTTGTGTGTGTAAATTCTAATTAAAGCCAATTAGTACCACTAATTGGTTAAGTACCAATTATCAGCACTGATTGGCCATGTGACCAAATTAGCGCGCACAACTTAAGGCGCCATTTATAGAATTTGGGGGTTAGTGTATGGGAATGACATGCGTAAGCACACGCCAAGGCCACGTAGCAGTGCAACTTAGTAAAAGAACCACTTAATGCATGTTTACTGCTTGGTAATTACAAAACTACAAAAAAGCCCTTTAACGCGGTTGTGCATTATTACTGTGTGGTAAACCACACGTTTCGGGCTTAATGCGGTTTAGTAAAAGGGCCCCTAAATTTAATTAATGCACATTAACTGTGAATTAATACGCATGAAGTTGATTATCTTGTTAAAAACTTTAAAAAAATAAAATAAAATGGGTAAAATGAACAGAAATATTGTCCAAAAGTTGGGTAAAAAGGACAAAGGAACTGAAAATGAACCAAAATATTTGCCCTAAATACATCCCTGTGAGACTGGGTTCATGCATTCTTTTAGACAGACCACCCTCACTAAACCAAAAAAGATTGAGTGCTCAGTTCAAAATGTTGCCTTTAGGGACATACCTCCTACACAAACAAGATAAATGGTGCAAACCAGCTGGAGTCAGGTCCAAAAGACTTAGAAGCAGAAACCAACAACAGCATTTAAAATACAGTGAGAAATCGAGGGGCCCTGTTACAAAGGAGCGTTAGGCTTTACGTGCGTGCAGCGTGTGTCAAAATGAGACTACTGCCAGGCTACCACATCCCCTGGTGGTAAGTTCAGATTTGCCATGTGCCCATAATGCCTGGATGATTATTTATTTCCTCCCACGCAGCCTTTCAGGCGGTAATCAGCAGTTGGCGCGTGCCGACCGGTCACCGCGTGTGTAGCACGTGAGCCCTTGCTGCTAGATCGCTGGGTGGTGTTGAGGGCTCAGGCGTGCACTGGTTTCAGTTTTACCGCATGCCCTTTTCCCGTCCCATTAAAAAAAGCCCTTTTTTGCAGACGCAGTAAAAGCTGGCCCGGCGCACGCTCAAAACACGTGTCTACACTGTCTCAGGCCACTTTTTGCTGTACCTTAGTAAAGGGGCCCCTGAATAAGTCAGTGTTAACCACTACTCACAAGAATGCCAAATGTCAGCACGGTGGTTTAGTGGTTGCCGCACGCTAATTCACATGTTAGTGCTTTTAGTGTTAGAGCATAGGAACTAGGTGGGGCGTGGGTGGAGATTGGACATGGATAACATTGCAATTGGCACAGAAATCATACCATGCTGTCTACTGTGCTTGGGATCACTTAGCACCTCCTCAATAGGAGGCAGTAAGTATGCTAATTGTGAGCAATGTACTACTACTACTACTACTTATCATTTCTCTAGCGCTACAAGGCATACGCAGCGCTGTACACCATACACAAAAAAGACAGTTCCTGCTCAAAGAGTTTACAATCTAGATAAGACAGGTAAACAGAACAATAAGGGTAACGGAATAAAGAGGTGAGGATAAAGGACAGGGCAAGTGAGTAGTGGTTAGGAGTCAAAAGCAGTGGTAAAGAGGTGGGCTTTAAGTTTGGACTTGAAAACGGCCAAATATGGGGCTAGATCTACAGGCTCGGGAAGACTATTCCAGGCGTGAGGTGCAGCAAGATAAAAGGAATGGAGTCTGGAATTAGCAGTAGAGGAGAAGGGGACAGGTAAGAGAGATTTATCTACAGAACGGAGTACCCGAGGGGGGGCATAGGGAGAGACAAGAGTGGAGAGGTACTGGGGAGCGGCAGAGTGAATGCAGTAATTACAGAGGACCTGTTGGGCACGCCCCCAACAACTAACATGCAACCTTTGCACTCAAGGCACATTAATCAATGGTGTTATGGTGCGTTAAGTGCAAAGACAGTGCAATCTAGTGAAAGGGGCCCTTCTACTAAGCTGCATAGGCGCCTACGTGTGCCCAACGTGTACCAAATTGGAGTTACCGCCCGGTTACCACATGGCCCTTGTGGTAATTTTGGTGCACATCTGCTACGCGCATCCGAAAAATATTTTTTCTTTTCTGATGCGTGGCAGCTACTCGCGCCAAGTAGCATTTGATGCATGTAGCTCCCGGTTACCGCGTGAGACCTTACCACTAGGTCAATGACTTGCGGTAAGGTCTCAGACCCAAAATGGATGCGCAGCAATTTTCATTTTGCCGCACCTCCATTTTCGGCGAAAATTTTAAAAAGGGCATTTTTTTTGTAGGTGCGCTGAAAAATAATTCTGCGTGCGCCCAAACCATGTGTCTACACTACCGCAGGCCATTTTTCAGCGCACTTAGTAAAAGGACCCCTAAGCTTTTTAATGTTATGTTATTGATTTGGTGTGTTTGTTTAGTTTGGTTTTGCTATTCACTTGTAATTAAAATGATATTAAATGGATTTATTGTTAGCCGCAAACAAATAAAGTTCAGAAATTTTATCTTATCATATACACAAAAATGTCCCGCATTTTTAGGCTGTCTTAGTGCTTCATCAACAATGTTCATTCACATTACAAGTGCATAATTATGTTGACACACTTGATTGAATGACACCAGGATTCATGTTCACTGGGCGAACTCGCTTTATATCCATATCATTATCCAGCGCTATTAATTTAATTAAACACAGGCCTTTTAAAGGAAGTCAGTTATTAAACATTAATACAGTCAAACCATGTCAGTTCAGTTTGGCATGCCAGAAATGCAAAGTGAATTGTCAAAACAGAGTCAGTGGGAAATGAGCATGAAAATTTAGAAATTAAAAGCTTACCATGGTGCAAATTAGGGTTAAAAAATGATTTTCCTAAAAGATTATTTTCCATGAATTTTAACAGCTCTGTGCATTTGGGGGTCCTTTTACTAAGCTGCGGTAAAAGGGGCTTGCGCTAGTGTCAGTGTGTGTTTTTGATGTACACTGAGGCCCCCTTTTACTGCAGTGGGTAAAAGGCTGTTTCTGGTTTTGAAAAGAAATGGCTGTGCGGTAAGTGAACCACTTACTGTGCGGCCGTTTCAGGAGGAACGCTTGCTACCACCCATTGAGGTGGCAGTAAGGGCTCCTGCAGTAACCTGGCGGTAACTGGGCAGTGTGTGGCATGGCCCAATTACTGCCGGGTAAACACCGGTGTTACAAAAACAGAAAATATTTTTGTAGCTCCAGAAATGGCATGCGCTGGGGGTAGGAACTACTGCTGGGCTACTGCGGTAGCCCAGCAGTAGTACCTGTTTGGCACACGGTAAGCCCGTGGCGGGCTTACCGCCGCTTAGTAAAAAAGGCCCCTTGCTTTCCTAATCCATTTTGTTTCAACAACTATGTAAAATGATTTGCAAGCACCAGGGGGCGCCAGAGAGAAATATGGATCAAAAAGCAAATTTAAAAATTTGCCAAATTCACTGAGATTAGTAAGAAATGATTTGGCAGATTCATAGAGACTGGCAACATGTTCCCCAATTTAAAATGAGATACCACCTCCATATTCAGTTTTATTGCCATGGCCACATTGAAATAAAGTTAGTTAAATATCTGTTGTAGTTCCCTCTCCTTAAAATGTATCCATTTAAAAAAAGAGGATGAGAAAATGATCAATGAAAAATATTTCCTTAAGATGAGTAAAGATTTAATTCTCAATTTCAGATCCTTAAACAGTGGTGACATTTTTACACTTTACACTAAGGGTCAGATTCTATATAAGGCACGGTGAGTAGAGCACGTTAAATTGTGCGTGTGGCCAATTTACATGCGCTACTCAATTGAGTAACAAGCTGATTAGTGATGATAATGGGCCGATAACCAATTATCACCACTAATTGTCCATAATTGGAATTTACATGTGCTTCTTCTTAGGCGTATTTTAAAAAGTGGTGCATATAAATTCCAACGTGCATAGCTGAGCAGGGGGGTCGCAACCATGGGAGGAGTGTGGGCATGTTGGGGACATTACTTGAATTTACACGTGTTGTTATAGAATTTGGGGGAATGCACCAGGTTTTCTGTGGTGTAAGTGGCTGGGCCTAAATGTGGGCGTGTTCACTGGTCCTACGCACTATTCTATACACTGCATCCAGGGGCATTGGCAGACCTCGAGGTGGGAGAGGGCCAGAGCCCTGCCACTCCCCACCCACTGCCGCTGCTGTACATATCTTGGCTTGCGGGGTTCCCCAACCTCCGCCAGCTGAAGCCTTCATGCAGTGCTGGTCTCTGGTGCTGCCACATTGCCTGCCCTGCTGTCTCTTCCCCTCACATCCGTCACGCTCATGCTCAGTTTCACTAAAACGAGCATGCCAGACCATGAAGGGAAGAGAGAGCAGGGCAGGCAATGCGGCAGCAACGGAGTCTAGTGCTAGACGAAGGCTTCAGCTGGCAGGGGTTGGGGACCCCTGCCAGCCATACCAGGGGCCCAGAGCAAATTTTTTTTTTTTTGGGGGGGGACCCCCATAGCTACACCACTGACTGCATCTAACTTTAGGCATGTTATATAGAACAGCACTAGGTGCATTAATCGTCCCTGTCTAGATTTTAGACGTCATTTACAGAATCTGGCCCTACACGTTTTATCCCAAAGGGGGAATTGTATAAATTGTACCTAAATGTAGGCTCAACAAAGTGACAAGTGCAAAGTGATGCATGTGGGTAAGAGGAACCCAAATTATAGCTATGTCATGCAAGGTTCCGCGTTAGGAGTTACGGACCTAGAAAGGGATCTGGGAGTCATCGTGGATAAGCCGTTAAAAACGTCTGCCAGTGTGCTGCTGCGGCTAAGAAAGCACACAGAATGTTGAGTATTATTAGGAAAGGGATGGAAAACAAACACAAGGATGTTATAACGCCGTTTTATCGCTCCATGGTGCGACCGCACCTCGAGTATTGTGTCCAATTCTGGTCGCCGCATCTCAAAAAAGATATAAAGGAATTAGAAAAGGTGCAGAGAAGGGCGACGAAAATAATAAAGGGAATGGAACAACTTCCCTATGAGGAAAGGCTGAGAAGGTTAGGGTTCTTCAGCTTGGAGAAAAGGCAGCTGAGGGGTGATATGATAGAAGTCTACAAGATAATGAGCGGAGTAGAGCAGACAGATGTGAAGCGTTTGTTTACACTTTCAAACAACAACAAAACCAGGGGACACAAGATGAAGCTAGAATATGGTAGATTTAAAACAAATAGGAGAAAGTTTTTCTTTACTCAGAGTGTAGTTAGACTCTGGAACTCGTTGCCAGAGAATGTAGTGACAGCAGCTGGCCTTACGGAATTTAAAGGGGGTTTGGACAGATTCCTGAGGGAAAAGTCCATTGAACATTATTAATTTTTTTTTTTTTTGGGGGGGTGGGTTGCCGGATTCTTGAAGCCTGGATTGGCCGCTGTCGGAGACAGGATGCTGGGCTTGATGGACCTTTGGTCTTTTCCCAGTATGGCGGTGCTTATGTGCTTATGTTAATTCTGCAATGGATTTAAGGTGCGTCTAACCCATTACAGAATAGTAGCGCAAAGCTGCATTGGTTCTCTGAAGCTTAGGTGCGACAGCTTACGCCAGGTCAATAGCAAGCATAAGCTGCTACACAGGGGTGGAGTCAGAGATAGGCAGTGAAATTACTTTTTGGTGGGAGGAGCCAAACAAATATATTTCTAGCCCTGCCCCCAGGCCCTATAGTTAATGATGCTGTGTTAGGCAAAATATTAGTGGGGCCATGGTTCCTGTGGCCAACCGCAATCTGCTGCCTTTGGGGTCAGAGATGAAGGAAACAGTGAATTTGAATTTAATTTTCAAACCCCACATATGCCTCACAATGCTGATTCTGCTCCCTCTCTAAGGCAGATGCAAGATGGACAGGTATAGAAATGCCTACCATTCCAGTTGGCCAAGTATTTTCTTTATTTTTCTTTCTTTCTTTCTTTCTTTCTTTCTTTGTTTCTTTCTTCTTTTTCTTTGGCCAAGGAGTTTCCCTTTGAAATTTTTTTGGCAGACGTGGGCAGGTCTGCAAGTAGTACACCTTTATAAAAAAAACATTGTGTCTTCTTTAAGTCTCTAAATCTTTGGCTTTGGGCTTTAACACCACGTTAGACTGCCAGCCCAGATGTATTCTCCCTCAGGAGAAAAAAAAATCGAATTTACACATCTGCAGATTGCAAACAATTCAGTATTTCTAACCGATACGTGGCACTTGTGATATATACTTCATGAAGGGATTCTTCAAGTCGTAATTCTCATGCGACTGCTTCCTTGCTGGGAAGCTCTGTTTCACTTACAGCATCCAGGGTAACCCTGGCTGCATCAGGTTCTAGAAAGAGCCCACAAGGCATAATTTAAGAAAATGTTATGCATTGGGCCAAGGTCATTTAAAAAATAACTTTCTTCTCAGACTTGATTGCAGGGAAAAAGTGGTCACATGAGAGGAGGAGTGAACACATATGCCCTGAGTAAATTCTTCATGGCCGTTTGGAAACCTTTGACTACAGAATTTGCCAGCACAATAAATAACATTTGTAGACAAAGACTCTTCAAACTCTAAAGACAAAAAGTGGGCAGGAGATATGTTTTCTTTTATTACATGGTAATTATGTGAAACTTTTAAATGAGCTAATCCAACTCTTTTACACACTGGGAAGGATTACCACACAGAAATTTTAAAATGCTCAGTATCTTTTGTCTGCTCTTGCACCGTCATCTTGATATCTAGGATTAAAGTCAGACTGTCAATCTTGGCAATTTCTTACAGCAAAACAATTACAACACAGCTGCATTTCTTCAGTCAGGCTCAAAGCCACTTCAGTAACTTCCTTTTCATACAAAAACCTTTTGACTAGGCTACTGCTATTTATTTTTTAATCAGCAGTTTTCAAACCGCCTGATTCTGGGACTGTGTTTTGCTGTTATGTATGTTAGGGTATTTGTAATTGATTGGTGATTAATTTCCTGGGTGTTCTATGGTATGGTATGGGTGTGGTGCAGTGAAGGTCCGCTAAGGTGGAGGAACGCTGAGATCCCACAATTAAGTAACAGAGAAATGAAGGGAGTGGGAAATGGACCAGGCTAACCAGGAACAAACGAGGAGACTTCAAATGATGGTAAGACGTTTATTGGTAAAGACTCGACACAGTACTGTGTTTCGGCAGTGAGCCTGCTTCAGGAGTCTTTATAAAACAGATGTAAAACCATCAAAAGGTCAATAAGCGTTGGTACGAGCAGAAAAATGGTCTTGAGAAAGACCTTTGTTGAAAAACTGGAAATCCAACGTGAAATGAGCTGTCTCCTCATTTGTTCCTGGTCAGCCTGGTCCATTTCCCATTCCCTTCTTTTCTATGGTATGGGCGTGAGTCATGGATTTGATATACTGCCTTGTTATGGTACAACCAAAGCAGTTTGTATATTACATACAGGTACCTTCTTTGTCCGTAGTGGGCTCACAAGTTTAGGGACCCTTTTACAAAGTGGCTGTAAGCCCACGCAAATCTGGGGCTACCGCCAGCTCAACACTGTACTGAATGACATATTTTACTATTCGGTCAAATTCGAATAATGAGAAATATTATTCGGCCGAATACAAATACTGAATAAGAATAATGGGCAGAGGGCTTTAACATAACAAATAATTAGAGAAGCAACATGAAATCAGAGACAAAGCATTTATTTCAGTAGGATTTAGCACAATAGAGCCCTGGATTAATCGTATTTTAATTTAAATCACTATTCGGCTAAATATGAATAATGTTTTTGGGGCCGAATTGAATCAAATACAAATATTTGATACAGCCCCCAATTCTAAATGACAGACTAGTGAATGTGATTTTTTTTTTCTGAGTTATACCTTTGATGAAGGGTGTCTCTGTCTCCAATTAAATTTGTGTCTGTCACATTTTCTTTTCTCTTGGATTCTTTTCCTATTAGTTTAACGAGCTGTAGACATTGGTGATGAGACACAATTTTACTTGCTCCATCTCAAGGTGGATGAGTCAAATGGTCTTTATATGCTACCAGATCTTACGAAAGGGAGGCCCTGACGAGCATTTGACCGACTTTACTTGGTCCATTTATTTTCAGGACCAAGCCTCAAAAAGGTGCCTGAATTGACCAGATGACCACCGGAGAGAATTGGGGATGACCTCCCTGTACTGCCCCAGTGGTCACCAACCCCCTCCCACCCTAGAAAAAAATATTTTAAATATTTTTTGCCAGCCTCAAATGTCATACCCAGCTCCATGACAGCAGTATGCAGGTCCCTGGAGCAGTTTTTGTGGGTGCAGTGCACTTCAGGTTGGCAGACCCAGGCCCATCCCCCCCTACCTGTTACACTTGTGGTGGTAAATGTGAGCCCTCCAAAACCCACCTGAAACCCACTGTTCTCACATGTAGGTGCCCCCCTTCACCCATAAGGGCTATGGTAGTGGTAGTGTGGGTGTGGGTAGTGGGTTTTGGGGGGGGATTTGGGGGGCTCAGCACCCAAGGGAAGGGAGCTATGTACCTGGGAGCAATTTGTGAAGTCCACTGCAGTGCCCCCTAGGGTGCCCGGTTGGTGTCCTGGCACATGAGGGGGACCAGTGCACTACAAATGCTGGCTCCTCCCACGACCAAAGGGCTTGGATTTGGCCGGTTTTGAGATGGCCAGCCTCGGTTTCCATTATCGGCGAAAACCAATGCCGGCCATCTCTAAGGGCGGCCATCTCTAAGGTCGACCCAAATGTTGAGATTTGGCTGGCCCCGATCGTATTATCGTAACAAAAGATGGCCGCCCATCTTATTTCGATAATACGGTTGGGGACGCTTCTTTATGGGGCCGTCCTTAGAGATGGGCGCCCCTGTTCGATTATGCTCCTCTAAGGGGCCATTTTACTAAGCCGCAGCAAAAAGCAGCCTGTGGCAGTGTGAGCATGTCTTTTGGACACACGTCGGACCAGTTTTTACCGCATTCTGGAAAAAGGGCCTTTTTTTAAGGGGCCAGAAATGGACATGCGGTAATATTTTCTACCGTGTGTTTTCAGTGTGCGCCAAATTGAGAATTACCACTCGTGGCATGCCAATTTGGCGCATGCTTGGTCGTGCATAGGCTCTTACGCACCTTTGTAAAAGGGCCCCTAACTGCAGGGTAATTATTTTGAAAAACTTTTGTGGAATGGGGCATTTCAGGGGTGGAGAATGGGTGTGGATGCGCTATTCAACTTTCGCACTGACACTAGCATGCGCTAACTGAATAATGCAGACTTAACGCCAGAGCCGTTACCACCTCCTAAATAAGAAAAAGCAAGTGCTTCTGTGTTGTTGTTTTTTGAATGGCCATATACTAATGCTGAGAGCGCATAGCCAGAAATGTAACAATTAGAAAAATGCCTATTTTTACGTCCGTGCTAGAAATGAGCATAGCGTGTAAGGACACGCTAAGCCGATTTACTAGCACAGCTTAGTACAAGGACCTGTAAAAGATTCATTTGTGGGGAGTGAGAGGTTTCTTTATTTGTAGCAAGAGAATTTACATCTACGTGCCACACCGAAAAATGGTTTTAAGCAATCTGAAAATATGTGTTCTGAATATTGTTTCATCCATGCGTAGGAACCAGGAATGAATACTTTCAAAGCACCTTTTCTTTCACAGGTTGTTTAAAATGATGACTACGAAAGTTAAGGCCTGGGAGATTCTTCATTAGAGTGCCTTGGATGGACAAACATCTAAAAATGAGTGAACACCCCATCAAGGGTTTAATAGTGAAGGTCATCCCTTGAGTGACATCTGATAAGATTTTCAATAATGCTATCTTTTCAATCTGTATAATGCTTTGTTATCTGAGCGTAATTAAAAGTGTTAACAATTGCGTTGTCTTTATCTGAACACATTTTCCCACATGCCTTAAGTGACCAGGTCATAATCAAATAACAGACTGACATTGTTCTCTTGTTTTACACCATAAGACCAGTCAGCTGTAGTTTTCTGTCCACACAAAGGTCAGTGTTACCCCAGGCAGTCACCATATTTTGCCTGAATCTTCCTCAATACCAGGATGCACCAAAACAAACACAGATGGGTTTCTTGTTGTCCCTTAGCTTAAATTTCCCTCTTTCATTTCCCTTTGCTTTTGTTGAAGACCAATCACTTGATGACTATTCATGTGTGAAAGCTTTGGCCGACCAAACAGTGATTCTATCTGCTCCCAGTTCCATTATTTAAAATGTTGTAGCATCTTTAATCTCTATTTCACCTTTTATCTGTATTTTTCAGTTACAGGAACTAGTTGTCATTCAGTGATAGTTATCAGAGTTTCCACTAGTCATACAGCAACAGAACAAATATTTGATTTTTATAAATAAAAACTTTGTAGAGCATATGATTGAATACAATTATGACCTTAAAAACCATTTTGCTAAAGCTTTAGCATGTGCTGATATTACCACTCGCTAAGGGCCCGATTCTATATGTGCTGCATAAAATTAACTCATCGTCCAAAAAAGATATCCATACAATTATCATAACAGTGGTGTAATGTTCTTTTAAGGGAGGAAAAGCCTCAAACAATGATAGGATACTCCTTTGTTGATCACTCATTCAACCTAAGGGAGTTCCATTCGTTCATCATGGGCTAAAAAACCTCCTTAATTTTAAACATAAGGTCCCCCTTAATTCTGCTTTCTGCTAGTGTTGTAAGGTTCACTTATCTCTCCAGCTGTTCAGTCTCTTCTCACCGTCCACGGCCCAACTTCGGCCCGAGTTTCGATACCGGCATCAGGGTCCATGGTGCCCGTCGAGTGTCGTATTCAATGCTGGCTTTTCTCTCTTCTGCATAAAATTAACACACGGTAGACAATCAAGCCTAAGTGTATTCTAAATACCGCGTGTAAATCTATGCACAGTATTCAGAATACGCTTAGGCGTAGTTAATGCGACTGAATCTATGTGTGTCCATTTACGCTTACGCATTAAATAGACATGCGCTACTTTTGATTTTTACCACACGGCCATTTTCTGCCCCCATTTTAAAAAAGCCCTTTTTCCCAGCCGCAGTAAAAAAAAAATGGCTCAATGTGTGCCAGTTTCAGGCGTCCAAACTAGCTCAGGCCACTTTTTACTGCAGCTTAATAAAAGTGTCCCCTAGTTTCTTTTTATTTCTTTTTTCCTAGCAACCGTCCACTTTTTAGAATCAGCAGGCTATAAATAGGTTTAAATAAAAAATAGTAACACCCAGAAAGAGGCTAATGAGCAGGGAAATCAAAGAGAATCACAAGCAGGCTGGAGGGGAATGAGCTGGAAGAAATACGATCCCAGGAGAAAGTAATTATTTTCTGTATTTCTCACAGACCTGCCTGCAAATTCATTCTTCTATCATGTCAGCAATTGGCACAGTTAAATCCTCCTAACCATACTCTTGCCCTGTTCAGCTTGTAGATTCTCGTGTCTCCCACTCTGATGATGAAGCTCAGTTAATCAGGGATGTGTATGACCAAAGAACTAATATCAGTGAGTTTTCTCCTGGATGTAAGTACACCAGCATATAGAGCTTTGGATCATGTGGCAGTGAATATTACAGCCCTCAAGAAAGGGCTTTGGATTTTCAGTAGCAGCTCAAGGTGACTTACATTCAGGTATAAGAGATTTAATAAATGCCAAGTCTTGGTCTCAGGTAGTGATAAAGAAACAAGTTAAACAGCATACCACAAACATGAAACCTTGGAGAGAGGGTATTATCAGAGCATCTTCACCTAAGGAAGTAACCTAAGGAAGTATTATTTCACAGAAAGGGTGGTGGAGGCGTGGAATGGCCTCCCAGTGGAGGTGGTGGAGTCGAGGACTGTTCCAGAATTTTAAAAGGCATGGGATAAGCATGTGGGATCGCTTAGGAACAGGAAGAATTAGGGGTTACAAAGGATGGATGGGCAGACTGGATGGGTCATGTGGCCTTTATCTGCCGTCATGCTTCCATGTTTCTATGTTTCTACCCCTTAAAGATTTCCATGTACAGATCGCTCAAATGACTCTGTCTCACCATTTACGTTATAATATTGCAAGGAAAATTTACAATTCCACAGTATTTACCGGCAGGCTTCGGCTCATTGGGTGATGTGATCCCAACATTGATAAATGTGAAAGAAATGCTACCTAGGGACACTCTGGGTTTCCAAGTTCTTCCCAAGCACCCCACCCCAGCTGGGTATTCAAAATGTCTGTTAAAAAATACAGGTGAGATAAATTTGCACACAATGGAAGCTCAACACATGCAGTTTTAACTCACGCATCTTCTTTCTGTATATCATCTGGACAGGTTTTGGATGCCCTGCTGTCAGAGCTTATTCTACAGGTTTCAGCCATGGTCTAGCAACCTGAAACATATTAAAGTATTCGGAGCTGTAGTAATAAAAGCTAAGTCAGTGGCCTTTAGACATAAAATAGGAAAAGGGTGCATCTGCAAAAGTAAATGATATTGTGGATGAAAAAAAGAAAACAGTATTTCTTTACCTTGGGAGATCAGTTTTCAGAGGGCTGACATTCAGACGGCCCAGCCAGTGTATTAACTTAGTGCTAGAACTGGTGTTTATCTTAATTCATGCGGAGCAGCATTTTAGAAAGGATAATTGGAATGTCTCAGGTTCCGCTAGTATTTAAAAATAGGATCTAGATTTAGAGGGCCATTCTGAAAGAGATGCTGAAATGGACATTTATGAGCTGGTTACGTGCGACAGGAGCCTCCATTTTGGAATCCTAAAGGGCCCTTTTACTAAGCCGCGAAGGTGTCTACGCGTGCCGAACGCATGCCAAATTCGAGTTACTGCCCTTTTACCACATGGCCCTAATGGTAATTTCAATTTTGGTGCATCCACTACGTGCGTCTGAAAAATACTTTTTATTTTCTGGCGCACATAACGGACGTACGTAGGTCATTATTGCCCAGATTCTTTACCGCTAGGCCAATGGCTGGTAGTAAGGTCTCAGACCCAAAATGGATGCGCAGCAATTTTGATTTTGCCACGCATCCATTTTCGGCAGAAAAAGAGGCCTTTTTTAGAGGCGCGTGCCCAAAACCCGCGTCTACACTACCGCAAGCCATTTTTTCAGCGTGCCTTTGTAAAAGGACCCCCTCAATGTCTAAAATATGAATGGGACTAAAACGGGCACATCGCATGAAATGGAAAAATAAATGCTTATATCAGCTATTTTAAAAATATACACATTTATTTTTCCTGACGATGCCCCTTTATGTCTGTGTTGCCATTTCATAACATAGACGCTCATAGGCTGCCACAGAGACGTTTATGTTTCTTTGTTGCCGTGTTGATATGTTAGACTCTGATTGTCTGAAATAGATGTTCACGCTGCACATCAAGTCCATTTCACCATGCATTTTAGAACAGGCTTGATGTCGGCAGACCCTGATGTAAGGTACCGTGGAACATCAGATGCCCCCGGCTTGAATGTCTAAATTCTGATTTGGACGTCGTTCTAAAATGCCCCTCCATAAAAATTATTTCCAGAAAATACAAATGACACTTTATGTTTTCAAGAGAAATACTTTTCATATGTAAACTATTACAAAAAAAAACGAAAACTAAAGAAATGTATTTATTAAGAAAAATCATAAGAAAATAATTGTACTGGGAAGATCGTTTTCATGCTACGGAAAGCAGAACAATAAAGAGAATGAAAGAAAGCTTTGCATGCCACCTGCCTTGCTTTATGAAGCTGTAAACTGTGTCTCTCACCAGTTTGCAATATTGACATCCTGAACCACAAGCTACACCTTGCCTGATCAGTGGGAAAGCACAATGTCTGGAGTGACTCTGGAAATCTATACATCATCCAGTGTTTAATTACTAACATGACCTGATTTACAAAATCTTTTTCATGTTAGGCTTAATAATTGAAGGCACAATGGATGACATTCTCGTGTATTGCTGCTATAAAAATGCCACATAGCAAACTATAAAAGATTTTCCTCACTGTGGGCCAGATGTACTCAAGGGTTTCTCCCTTTTTAGGAGCCTCTGTACCAAGAATCTTTCCTATACACATGTGGTGATTAATTAAAAAAAAAAAGAAGAAGTTAAACCAGGACATCTCAATGTCTATTTCTACGCCCTATCTACAATGGTGCATGAGGTCAATCAGTGTGCATTAAAAAAATTCCTATTAAAATGAATGTGTGAGATGAACTGAAACAATAAACACCTAAATCAAGAAAAATTCAGAAAAAAAATGAAAATATACGTAAGTATTGCCACACTGGGGCAGACCAAAGGTTCATCAAGCCCAGCATCCTGTTTCCAACAGTGGCCAATCCAGGTCACAAATACCTGGCAAGATCCTGAAAAAGTTCAATACATTTTATGCTGCTTATCCCAGAAATAAGCAGTGGATTTTCCCCAAGTCAATTTAATAATGGTCCAGACCTTTTTTAAACCCCGCTAAGCTAACCTCCCTTACCACAGTCTCTGGCAATGAATTCCAGAGTTTAATTACACGCTGACTGAAGAAACGTTTTTCCCAATTCATATTAAATTTATTACTTTGTAGCTTCATCGCATGTCCCCTAGTCCTAGTATTATTGGAAAGAGTAAACAAACGATTCACGTCTACCCTTTTTTTTTCTTTTTGCTTGCACACTTCTCTATTCTGATATATATTACGGTGGGTATAATTTAGAACTTGGCTCCAAGCCTGTAGGAAGGTCAGGATGCACCATTTGAGATTACAGAGACATAGGGACCCTTTTACCAAAGTGCGGTAGGTTTTGCAATTACCGTATGTTTAATGTAAACGGTAAAGTGCAATAACTGCAAAAGCCATTGCGGTAAAGGCAGGGGGCGTGTTCAGCATCTACTGCATGGGGCACATGCCTACTGCACTGAATGGCACTGCATTGCATACAGTTGCAGGTAAGGTAGGAGCAACTGCGCTACCTGCCCCACATGTAACAATGTGCATGGCTAGCATCCCCCCACCTTTCCCCCGACAGAACCCAATCTCTACCCCGCGATCCCCAGTTCAAACTGAGCCTTTTTGCAAGTTTTTGCATCACGAACCCTAACAGGTTGGACAACTTTTGCAGCTCAGCATTTTTGTACCATTGAGGATTCAATGACTTGGATGTTGATAATACTCTTTTGTTAGACCATAACATTAGAGATTTACCGGACCCTTGAGGCAGGCCTTTGTGCCAAAACACAGCCATGAAGGGTCATTTTTCAGCTTGTTTACAATAAAGGCTCTTTGATATCTGATTTGGATCTACCTCACTTTTTTGCTCACTGCTCACGGTTACGTGAGGTTCAGCTCCTCCTTTGTTCTCATCTTGATCAAACTCTGAGCCCCCCATATTCAGATCTAGCCCCACACCCTAATCCATATTTAAAACTCCTCCTTGCACCCTGATCCTTATTTAAAACTCCCTGCGCATAGGGTTACCATATGACTTCAGAAAAAGGAGGACGGATTGAGCCAGCCGGGTTTTACTTCCATTGCTTTCAAGCAATGGAAGTAAAACCCGGCTGGCTCAAATACTTCCATTGAAAGCAATGGAAGTAAAACCCGGCTGGCTCAATCCGTCCTCCTTTTTCTGGAGCCATATGGTAACCTTACCTGCGCACCAATCCATATCCATCCCCAGCCCACATAGAAACATGACGGCAGATGAAGGCCAAATAGCCCATCCAGTCTGCCCTTCCTCAGCAGCCACTAACTCCTCCTTTTCCTAAGGGATCCCACGTGCCTGTCTCACGCTTTCTTAAATTCTGACACAGTCCTCATCTCCACAACCTCCAGTGGGAGGGCGTTCCACGCTTGCACCACCCTTTCCGTGAACAAATACTTTCTTGGATTCTTCCTAAGCCTATTTTCTCCTATCTTCATCGTATGCCCCATCATTCCAGGGTTTTCCTTCATTTGAAAAAGGCTCATTTCCTGTACATTAATGTCACTGAGATATTTAATCGTCTCTATCATATCTCCTTTCTCCATGTGCCTGTTTTGGCCCTATTGTATAGAATCGCATAGGACTCTATGTGCTTTTATGAAACCGCCTCACAAATCCTGCAGAAATTGTGGCTAAAATGTAAAGCTGCTGACACTTACCTCTGCTCAAAAAAAGCAGGCCAGTGTTTCCCAACTCCAGTCCTGGAGTAGCCCTTGCCAGTCAGGTTTTCAGGATATCCACCATGAATATGCATGACCCCAATTTGCACACAAAGCCTCCATTATATGCAAATCTCTTCCACGCATATTCATGGTGGATATCCTGAAAACCTGACTGGCAAGAGCTACTTCAGGACTGGACTTGAGGAAACACTGCATTAGGACATGAGGATAACACCCTTTAGTAAACATATCCCTAATAGTCTTAAAAAAGACACCTGTCTACCCTCTTAACCTAAGCAACCTGTTATATAAAATTGCCCTCCATCGTTAAGTGATTCCATTAGCCTCTATAAGGCAAGGACTTTGAACCCTTGACTTCTTGACTACCTAGAGATATTCAGCCTGAGGCCTGAGCTTAGGAGCCATGCAATGCCAATGATGCCCCACAGAGATTTTTGCAGACCTTCAAATTGGGTTGAATACAGGCTACTGAGTTGTACTGTTGCATCCACTTCAATTCAGCATTACGTTGTACTGATGCCTGGATTTTCCTTTATTCTGTGAAGGGGTGGGTTAGTTTTTCTCAGGGGCGATAGAGTCTGCTTCAGCAAAGTTAAAAGAAAACAGTAACTTGAGCTGTTCTTGAGCTGATTCTCCATCACTCGATCACGCAAAAGCTTTAAACGCAAGGCTATAATTTTTATGTTTGTGTCATTGTTTTTTTTCCAGGGCTCAGGACAGCAAAGGAAGGTTGGATATGGTATGGTAATTAAATGAAACCCTATAAAACTACCAGAAATGATGCTTAACTAATTTTAGCGTGCAGCTGAAATAACATTTAGAGTCTCCTTTTCCTTCCTGACTTTTTATTCAATTTATGAAGCAAAATAACTTTTACCTTCCTGAAAGCACCTCCAATTTAATATCTTCTGTCATAATGGATCTAAGTAATTTAGATTAGAAACCTAAATTATTGGTAAATTTCCTACTACAAAAACTTGAACCCCTCCCCCCCATTATGGTACAGGGATGTCTATTTGTTAATATGCATTCTAGTTTTTAGTACACCTTAAAAATGTAATTCAATCTAAATAGATTTAATGCACAGTAAGCAACATTAAGGGTCCCTTTTACTAAGCTGTGGTAAAAAAAAATGGCCTATGCTAGTTTGGACACCTGAAATTGGCATGCGCTGGGCCATTTTTTACCATGACAGGTAAAAAGGCCTTTTTAAAAATGGGGCAGTAAATGGCCATGTGCTAATATTAAAAGTAGCGTTCAGCTATTTACTGCCTGAGACCTTACTGCCACCAATTTACTTGGCGAAAAGGGCTCATGCTCTACTCGTACAGCAGGGGCATAGCCAGACTTCAGCGGGAGGGGGGTCCAGAGCCCGAGGTGAGGGGGTACATTTTAGCCTCCCCCGGCGCTGCTGACTCCCCTGCCATTGCTGCCGCCACCACCAACTTTGCCCCCCCCCCGCTGACGACCCTCTTGACCCCCCTCCTGCCGTCGCCTGCCTTTGCTGGCGGGGGACCCCAACCCCCGCCAGCCGAGGTCCTCTTCTTTCTGCAAAAGGCTTCCTTCTGTTTCTGACATCCTGTACGTAACGTGCAGGACGTCAGAAACACCTTTTGTGGGAAGAAGAGGACCTCGGCTGGCGGGGGTTGGAGTCCCCCGCCAGCAAATGCAGGCGACGGCGATGGCGGGAAGGGGGGGTCGAGAGGGTCGTTGGCAGGGGGGTCCAGGGCCCAATCTACGGGGCCCGGGCCCCCCTGGCCCCACGTAGCTATGCCACTGTCATACAGTAATCAGGCAGCGCATGACAATGTGGCTGCGCTGCTGATTTCTGCTGGGAACGCCCCTCCATGGTAGAAAATAGAAAATTATTTTCTACCATGGCAAGCAGCACGCGCTAACTTCAGAATTAGTGATGGGTGCCCGCGCTATCCCAACGGTAGGGTCCATTTGGCGCACGCTACCCACACAGTAGCCCAACCACAGCTTAGTAAAAGGGCCCCTAAGGGTAGAAGTTATCACGGAGTTTTTATGGCACTTTGATTTACCTTAGGAATCACCTACGTGCAGTATAACAGTTCCATAGGTTGCTAACTCATGTGGGTAACGAATAAGGCTGCAAGCAAGCTACCTCCCTAGCATAAGTACATAAGTATTGCCATACTGAGAAAGACCAAAGGTCCATCGAGCCCAGCATCCTGTTTCCAACAGTGGCCAATCCAGGTCACAAATACCCGGCAAGATCCCAAAAAAGTGCAAAACATTTTATACTGCTTATCCCAGAAATAGTGGATTTTCCCCAAGTCCATTTAATAACGGTCTATGGACTTGTCCTTTAGGAAGCCGTCCAAACCTTTTTAAAACTCCACTAAGCTAACCGCCTTTTTACCACATTCTCTTGCAACGAATTCCAGAGTTTAATTACACGTTTTAGTGGCTTGGATCATCATGCCACCAAGCTGTGGCCCGATGCTCCCAGCTATAACTTCCATACCCCCCTAATCCCGCAGATGCCGGCTCTTTTGTGCATGCTCAGTCCAGCGACTGAGCTGAGCATCCACAGGAGTGCCAACATTGGCAGCTGAAGTGCACTGCCGACTTGAGTGGTGCTATGGCAGCACAGGCAGGACTAGTGAGAAGACCTCTTTGGCTGCTGGGGGCTTGGCACCCCCATCAGCAAACGTATACTTTAATGTGGTGGGGGTGGCAGGGTGACAGTGGCGGCAGGGGAGTTGGTAAAGTGAATACCTGGCCCTCTTAATCTTCCTTTGCCCCCTTCTGGCTTTGCCCCTGAGTGATGCCCACTCGCTCTTGCCTCCAGCACTGTCATCATCAAAATGGTGGTCCTGGGATGCACTAGGCGGAGCCAGTCTACCATATAAGGCAAATATTTTTAAAAATATCAGAGGCCGGGCCTGGAGTGCCAGGGGCCTGAGCACGATTCAGAAGCTGGTAGAGGAGAATGAACTGGTGCTGCTACCTTAAGATACTGTCTATACAACTTATGATATACAACCTTTGGATTGGTATGCTTAATCTTCAATGCGATATTATGCCTCCTTCTTATAAAGGGACTACCACCCAGCTTTTGTGGAATATGCTTTTGATGACTCATGGCCTCTATCTGCAGTCATGAAAGGCTTGGTAGAGCACTTCTATGAAATTCTGAAGAGACCTTCTGGATTACAGATTTTGGTTATCAAGATACACATAAATTCTTGGCAAGTTTGCAGTCAGCACCATTCCCACCCTATCCACTTCCTTAAAGTGCCTTTAATTGATTCTTCTGGATACTATAAAGTTCTTTACCTTGTGCTAATTTTGAACATGTGAGCATTATTTGAATCTGGCAGTCTTGACATAATCATACAGGTATGTTGCCTGGTCAGAAGATTTAAACCAGATCCACTGTGCTCCTTTTCCAAAATTCACACCTGTGTAATGATTTATACGGAACAATCATAATTGCTTCTTGGAACAGAACCATGTTATTCCATTTACTGTTCATCACTTCAGCTTACTATACTTAAACTCTTCATATATTTGCTAAGCATTTTCTTCCCATCTAAAGCCAACACAAATTTGTGGGCTTCTCTTGTTCTCTGGTTTCCTGTTCCTAATGCGTTATTCAGGTGCAGAAACGTAATCTAGCTGTGTGCTTTTTGGAAAGTGAAAGCATGCAATATTTCTTTCTTGAAATTATTTCCAGCTGCAATTAAAAATGGTCCTGAATCCTTAGTGAACATTACACTTATTTACAGGGCATTTTTTCTAGCAAAAAATGTGCCGGTACTAAAATGCCATGCCGTCTTTCGGGGGTAGGAGGATCACTGAGGGACCTGCTCCACAATTTACCAGGCCCCCTGCAACCATCCACAAAATCTATGAAAAGGTAGCATTGGTGTGCAGAGCCTAGGCTCTTTCATTAATAATTAGAGACCATGGGTAAGGTTGTCAACTAGATCCAGATTCGCCCAACAGGGTTGATCCCGGCCTGGGCTTACCTCAGTGCATGCAGGGACTTGTAGCCTTGCTTTTCACAGGGAATCCAACGGAGAAATCAGAAGCACAAGTCCCTACATGCAATGGAGGAAGTCCAGGACTGGATCAACCCTGTCGGGCAAATCTGAATCTAGTTGGCAACCTTACCCATGGGTCAATTTTAGCAAGCAGTGAAAAAGGTGCGGGTACTCAGTACCCACGAGTACCCCCAGAAAAAAAGCCCTGCTTATTTGACTTATTGGTTCACTTTTCGCCTATTACTTCTTCTCCTGATTCTTAGTAAATTTTAGTGATACCATTTCTCAGAATTGTTACAGTTTTCAGCTCCAAAAACTTGGTCCAAGCTAGGCTCAGGCTTTATGAAGTGTGGGACCTAGAGTAACTGATTGGGTAAAAAAAAACTGGTTGAATGGTAGGAGACAGAGGGTGGAGCTTGCTCTGAAGAAAAGGAGGTCGTCAGTGGTGTACCGCAGGGATCGGTCCTAGGGCCGGCTCTTTTTAACGTCTTTGTGAGCGACATTGCGGAAGAGCTGTCTGGTAAAGTTTGTCTCTTTGCGGATGATACTAAACCCTGGAGGGTGTGAATGACATGAGGAAGGACCTACGAAGCTAGAGGAATGGACAGATATTTGGCAACTAAGATTTAATCCCAAAAAATGCAGGGTCATGCACTTGGGTCGCAAAAATCCAAGGGAACGGTACAGTATAGGGGGTGTAGTGCTTCAGTGTGCAAAGGAAGAGCGGGACTTGGGGGTGATTGAAAGCTTTAAGATCGTCAGACACAAACAGGTAGAAAAAGCGACTGCTAAAGCCAGAAAGATGCTTGGGTGCATAAAGAGAGGCATGACCAGCAGGAAAATCTGAGAGACCAAATCTAGATATGGCCGGCAGGCAGGTACTGTGGAGGAGATGAACCTGCGGCACAGCCGGGCCGGCAGCACCATTTCCCATGCGGCACTGCGTGTGGCTGCGGCACCATCATGCCATGCGCACTGCAGGAAGCAGGCAGTGCAGCATGGTGTGTGCCATGCAGCTGAACTTGCTTACTTTTTAACAAACTAGAGCGACGCAGACACAATGACCGACACGGTGCGGGATGGCAATTATGCATCGCTGGCTGAGCGGAGCAGAAGTCAGACTTAGAAGAGATGCCAGTGCCTCCCGAGACTAAAAAGCAGGTGGGAGGTGGTTGAGTGGGCCGGCGGCGCCGCGAGGCAGAAAGACAGTGGCTGCCATCTCATTTACAAAAGTTGTGAACTTTTCGGTGCTCTTAAACTGGGTGGGCCTGAGCTGAGATTGGGTGGGCCTGGGCTCACCCAGGCCCACTCGTAGCTATGCCCCTGGGGAAAAAGGAGGTGATAGTGCCATTGTATGAGGCTCTGGTGAGGCCTCATTTGGAGTACTGCGTGCAGTTCTGGAGACTGCACCTACGGAAAGATATAAACAGGATGGAGTCGGTCCAGAGGGCGGCTACGAAATTAGTAAGCGGTCTTGAATGCAAAAATTATAGGGACAGGCTTATGAACCTCAACATGTATATGCTGGAAGAGAGGAGACATGGTAGAGACGTTAAATATCTCAAGGGCATTTATGTATTTATTTATTTTATTGCATTTGTATCCCACATTCCCCCACCTATTTGCAGGCTCAATGTGGCTTACATAGATTTGTTAAGGTTGTCATTTCATGATATCAGATACAGTAATGTGTAGCGATCAAGGAAGGGAAGAGAGAAGAGGGAGGAGAGTGATTAGGGTAGTTATAGAAGGTGGGCATTCATAATTGAGTGGGTTGGTGAGGTGACTTAGTGAGGCGATGAGGCATATTTTCAAAGCACTTAGCCTCCCAAAGTTCCATAGAAACCTATGGAACTTAGCCTCCCAAAGTGCTTTGAAAATATGCCTCTATATGTTCTCAATTGTAGGCCTTGTACAGGTAGAGAGCCTTTTTCAAATGAAGGAGAGCTCTGTAATGAGGGGGCATACGACAAAGTTAAGAGGGAATAGGCTTAGGAATAACCTAAGGAATTATTATTTCACAGAAAGGGTGATGGAGGCATGGAATGGCCTCCCGGTGGAGGTGGTGGAGTTGAGGACTGTTTCAGAATTTTAAAAGGCATGGGATAAGCATATGGGATCACTTAGGAACAGGGAGAATTAGGGGTATGGGCAGACTGGATGGGTCATATGGCCTTTATCTGCCGTCTTGTTTCTATGTTTCTATGAAGTGAATTTTAGGTCCCTTAGATAACGTTTGCATGTATACCCATGCAAGCAATGATTTTAGAAATGGTGCTACTAATTTCTCTATCTATCTATATCTGAATTCAAGAGAGCTTGGGACAGGTACATAAGATCTCTAAGGGAGTGATAGGGAGAATAGATGGTACGGATGGGCAGAATGCATAGGCCATTTGAAGGTCGATATTCAGAGAGATTTAAGTAGGCTAGAGAGGCTCTGTCCCCGCTCAACCACCAATATTCAGTGGCAGTGGGCTGTGCTGCTGAATATCGCCTCTGACTGGCCCAAAGAAAAGTGGGCCGGTCAGGGGCGGGCCAGGGAGCGAGTTTGAGAGGAGCTGGGGCTTATGCGGGTGCTGGTGATAATTTAACTGAGGCCCGCATAAGCTTAAGCAGGTGAATTTAGGATAGCTCAAAAGCTGTTCTAAATTCCCACGGCTGCAAAAACAAGTTTGCTGCTCTAGAGTGCTCACACCCACGGCAGGTCTGTGGATCACACCCCAGGACCCTCCTCTCCCCCGAGGTAAAAATAAAATAAATATAAAAGTCTGTCAAAAAAATTTCACACCTAGGCAGTCATAAGCACTTGATATTGTTTCTATATAGAAATATCTTTATTGTCATCATAAGGAAAAATAAAGGCATATAGCGCAGCACTGAAATCTACAATACAGCATTACAACTAACAAAGCAAGCTTTTGAGCAATGAGAAAAACATTTTGACTATAACCCTCCCCCCTTCACAGACCCATTGAAAACTCCCCAAACCCCACCCGACTCCCCTTATATCCCCCCCCCCCCAGATCTCCTTCTAACAGAAAGAATGCAAAAACCAAGGAGGTTTACTAAAACAATATAAACCTCACACATTTGCTAATATTTTCCATAGCATCTGCAGCTGTCTGTGGTCACTCAATATGGCGGCAAGCTCCGCCCACTGGCTTCAGCCCACAGAATGGGCCACATAGGCTTATGCCATCTCCTGTCATAAAACCTCCTTGACTTAACCAACCAAGTGCCAACTCCACTCTGGAGTGCCCTCAGAATGGCTGGTTTGCAGTTCGGCACGAACCAGTTATTTTCAGCAGGAATAACCACAGTTCACAGTTATCCCCGAACAGGCGATTAAACTGGCCAGTTAAATCACTTTGAATATCAACCAGCTTATTTTCTGTTATACTTTGTACGTATCAGAGTGTTAAAGGGGTCCTTTTACTAAGGTGTGCTGAAAAATGGACTGCGGTAGTGTAGGTGCGTGTTTTGGGTGCATGCAGATCCATTTTTCAGCGCGCCTGCAAAAAAATGCCTTTTCAAAATTTTTGCCGAAAATGGACATGCGTCAAAATAAAAATTGGCACGCGTCTATTTTGGGTCTGAGACTTTACCACCAGCCATTGACTTAGCGGTAAGGTCTCACACATTAACCGGGCAGTAATGACTTCTGTGTGCCAAATGCCACTTGGCGCACATAGAGGGGCATTTTCAATCATGGACGCCCATCTCTAAGGGCGCCCATCTCCAAAGACGGCGCCACGAAGGGGCAGGGCCAACTGTATTTTCGAAACGAGATGGCCGGCCATCTTTCGTTTCGATAATATGGTTTGGGCCCCCCAAGTGTCAGAGATGGCCGGGTTTGAGATGGCCGGCCTCGGTTTTTGCCCATAATGGAAACCGAGGCCGACCATCTCAAACCCGGCCAAATCCAAGGCATTTGGTCGTGGGAGGGGCCAGCATTTGTAGTGCACTGGTCCCCCTCACATGCCAGGACACCAACCGGGCACCCTAGGGGGCACTTCTAAAAATTAAAAAAAAAATTTAAAATAGCTCCCAGGTGCATAGCTCCCTTACCTTGGGTGCTGAGCCCCCCAAATCCCCCCCAAAACCCACTCCCCACAACTCTACACCATTACCATAGCCCTTATGGGTGAAGGGGGGCACCTACATGTGGGTACAGTGGGTTTTGGGGGGGAGGGGTTGGAGGGCTCCCATTTACCACCACAAGTGTAACAGGTAGGGGGGGATGGGCCTGGGTCCACCTGCCTGAGGTCCACTGCACCCATTAAAACTGCTCCAGGGACCTGTATACAGCTGTGATGGACCTGAGTATGGCATTTGAGGCTGACATAGAGGCTGGCAAAAAAAGTTTTTAAATTTGTTTTTTTTTTAGGGTGGGAGGGGGTTAGTGACCACTGGGGGAGTCAGGGGAGGTGATCCCCGATTCCCTCCGGTGGTCATCTGGTCAGTTCGGGCACTTTTTTGGGACTTGGACCTGAAAAAAAGGGACCAAATAAAGTGGACCAAATGCTCGCCAGGGACGCCCTTCTTTTTTCCATTATAGGCCAGGGGCGCCCATCTCTTAAACACGCCCCTGTCCCGCCTTCGCTACCCTTCTGACACGCCCCTGGAAACTTTGGCCGGCTCTGCGACAGAAAGCAGTTAGAGCTGGCTAAAATCGGCTTTCGATTATACCGATTTGGTCAGCTTCAGGAGATGGCCGGCCATCTTCCAATTTCTGTCGGAAGGTGGCCGGCGATCTCCTTCGAAAATAAGCTGGATAGTGGACATGCACCAGAAAAAAATTTATTTTTCGGTCACGCGCATCGGAACACACACCAAAAATGAAATTACCGCAAGAGCCACGCAGTAGTCAAACAGTAATTCCAAACTGGCGCACGTTGGGCGCGTGTAGACGCTTACGCAGCTTAGTAAAAGGACCCCAAAGTGAAGTAACCTAATAAGTGTTGCAGATGTGTTGGCCTGCTTGCACGATCTTAAAGTTTAAAGAAAAAAAAAAACTGTGGAATTTGAAAATCACTTTAATTAAAAGACCTGATTCAGCTCTGGTAGAATTTGAAAATCATTTTAATTACAAGACCTGATTCAGCTCGTTATTTTTATTTATTTTTTTATTTATATTTTCATTTGCAGACTGCAGCTTCGGGCTTTCCTTGTAGCTGGATATTTGTGGTTGACCTAACTTCCTGCGCTTGGTCACATGCTGTTTAGTGCTTACCAAGGGAGATCGTGGCCACAACATCTGTGTGGGTAACTTCAAAGATTTGCTGTAGTTTACATTCTGCTAAAATGAAGTCAATCCAATTTGGGTTGTAATTGTTTTTTTTTTTTCTAGGAAGAGAGGGACAAGCAGCATTTTCCAATATATAATTCCATTTTGGCAAACAAACTATCATTTTATTTTCAGTGTTTTCTTTACAATTTCCACATTATCCCCCAGAATCTATATAGCAAGCCTAGAGATCTATGCCGAAATCCAGATGTGTTCTATAATTGCGCATGTAATTTAATTGGCTTAACAAAGTCATCAGTGTTGATAACAGAACTTAACAAGCAATAATAAGCACTAATTGGTAATAATTAGAATTTACCGCACAACTCGCAAAACATGTTCTGTAATAAACTGTGCCTAAATTCTAAGGCGCAGTTCAAAAGAGGCATGGCTATGGGCGGGAAAATGGGCCTTTTGTGGGTGTTCCAAACTTTATGCGAGTAGTTATAGAATATGGCCTAGTGCACGTAAATCTACATGCAGGGATTTATGCCACATTTTCATCGATGTAAATGGCGGTGCGTAGTTTTACGCGCTAGGATATCAACTTACTCTGTTCTATATACCGTGCCTAAATCTAGGTACCACTTATAGAATACGCTTAGGTGGAAAAGTTTATCGCATGGATTTTTTAGGCACCTGATATAGAATCTGGCCCTATATTCTTTAGCACCAGCTCGGCCTGCAGGTACCATACATTCTCTACCAAGCATTTTTGAGGGGATAGCCCTTGAAACAGCTTTTTTGGCAAAACAGGGATGATACGATACAGACGTTCAGATATTTGAAAGGTATTAATCCGCAAATTAACCTTTTCCAGAGACGGGAAGGCGGTAGAACTAGACGACATGAAATGAGGTTGAAGGGAGGCAGACTCAAGAAAAATGTCAGTAAGTATTTTTTCACGGAGAGAGTGGTGGATACTTGGAATGCCCTCCCGAGGGAGGTGGTGATGAAAATGGTAACAGAATTCAAAAAAAGCATGGGATAAACATAAAGGAATCCTGTTCAGAAGAAATGGATCCTCAGAAGCTTAGCAGAGATTGGGTGGCAGCACTGGTGGTTAGGAGGTGGGGCTAGTGGTTGGGAGGCAGGGCTAGTGCTGGGCAGACTTCTACGGTCTGTGCCCTGAAAATGGCAGATACAAATCAAGGTCAGGTATACACATAAAGTAGCACATATGAGTTTATCTTGTTGAGCAGACTGGATGGACCATACAGGTCTTTTTCTGCCGTCATCTACTATGTTACATCCTGCTTATTTTCGAAAGAGAAGGGCGGCCATCTTCCGACACGAATCGGGAGATGGCCGGCCTTCTCCTAAACCCGACCAAATCGGTATAATCGAAAGCCGATTATGGCCAGCCTCAACTGCTTTCCGTCGCAGGGCCAGCCAAAGTTCAAGGGGGCGAGTCGGCAGTGTACCGAAGGCGGGACAGGGGCGTGGTTAAGAGATGGCCGGCCTCGGCCAATAATGGAAAAAAGGCCGGCTGGCCCTGACGAGCATTTGGCCAACTTTACTTGGTACCTTTTTGTTCACGACTAAGCCTTGAATAGGTGCCTGAACTGACCAGATGACCACCGGAGGGAATGGGGGATGACTTCCCCTTACTCCCCCAGTGCTTACCAACCCCCTCCCACCCAAAAAAAAAATTAAAAAACATTTTTTTGCCAGCCTCTATGCCAACCTCAAATGTCATACCCAGCTCCATCACATCACTATGCAGGTCCCTGGAGCAGTTTTTAGTGGGTACTGCAGTGCACTTCAGGCAGGTGGACCCAGCCCCCCCCCTACCTGTTACACTTGTGGTGGTAAATGGGAGCCCTCCAAAACCCACCCAAAACCCACTCTACCCACATGTAGGTGCCCCCGTTACCCTTTAAGGGCTATGGTAGTGTTGTACAGTTGTGGGTAGTGGGTTTTGGGGGGCTCAGCACATAAGGTAAGGGAGCTATGCAGCTGGGATTAATTTGTGAAGTCCACTGCAGTGCCCCCTACATAGGCGGTCGGTGGCCCAACTGTTTGGGGAGGAGCTTAAATCCATAATTGTCTGATAACACACAGAAACCCACTCTACCCACATCTAGGTGCCCCCGTTACCCTTTAAGGGCTATGGTAGTGTTGTACAGTTGTGGGAAGTGGGTTTTGGGGGGCTCAGCATATAAGGTAAGGGAGCTATGCACCTGGGATCAATTTGTGAAGTCCACTGCAGTGCCCCTAGGGTGCCTGGTTGGTGTCCTGGCATGTGAGGGGGACCAGTGCACTACAAATGCTGGCTCCTCCCATGACCAAATGGCATTTGGTCGGTTTTGAGATGGCCGCCATTAGTTTCCATTATCGTCGAAAACCAATGGCGGTCATCTCTAATGCCGGCGATCTCTAAGGGCGGCCCAAATGTTGAGATTTGGCTGGCCCCGACCGTATTATCGAAACTAAAGATGGTCGGCCATCTTGTTTCGATAATACAGTTGGGTACGCCACTTTACGGGGTCGTCATTAGAGATGGCCGCCCTTATAGATGGTCGCCCCTGTTCGATTATGCCCTTCCATGTTACTATGTCATGTCGGACGAGTCATCCCCCATCTGACTTAGTCTTTGCTTAAGATAAGTACAGTTTATAATAAGATTTACAATTCAAATTTGATGGATTATAAGATTTACATATACAAGAAATTATCAGTATTTAAGTCACAGTGAATTAGTGAATTGACGTTTAAACCCTTTGAGAACCGATGACGAGGTAGGTGCATAAATCCTTGCATTGAAAATGTTATATAAGTAAGGTGCATACTGAGGTTTTCGAGGCTCGTTAAAATTTCTTGTGGGATGATATTGGAGATACAGGCTTTCAATTAAGTGTCTCCCAGTCTAGCATCAAGCCTATATTTAAGTATTGTTACACATATTAATGCTAACATTAGCGCAGGGACAGAAATAAACAAAATTGAAAAAGGCTCTGTTTAATGGCCACACTAGAAATGGGCTTCACATGAGGGAAAGGGCCCATGTAAGGATGCCCTAAGCCCATTTCTTAGAGCAGCTTAGTAAAAGTGCCCCTTATTTCCCCCCCTTGCTTTCTGGAGAGTTTTCGGGTGGGGGGGGGGGGGGGGGTTCCCCTTCTTTCTATGCCAGTTCAGCAGCATCCAGAAGCCATTCTCAAAGGCCTGTATGACTGTCTTCAGTACCCAATCTCAAATACTGCAGCAGCCTCCCTGACTCTAAGAACGAGGCAGATGACAGCTTCAACAGCCACTTCTGCTGCTGTTCTTCATACAATCAGCAGATGTCTCCATATGAGCAATATTTGACATAGGTCTTCACAGATCTCCTGTTTCAGAGAGTGTTAAGGCTGGGATAATCATCTAGGGAGACTCTTAATACATTTCTACACATCATAATGGTAGCCCATGTTAGTAACAAAGGGGGGTCTTGGCGTACTAGGCTTTTGAGCGCGTGCTAAACGTAGAGACACCCAATATATTCCTATGGGTGCCTCTAGTGTTTAGCGTGCCCTTATTTTTAAACACATGCTAAAAACGCTAGTGTGCCTTTATGAAAGGAACCCTAAACCCTTTAATGTATATACACCTGGCACTGAAAATGTTGATGAGCAATTTATGCAAATCTATCTTCTTATGCTCAATGATTAAGCAAGAGTGTTACTTTCTGGATGTTCCAGAGCTAAGCTAAGAAGCAGAAAATAAAAACATGAAGACCATTGTGCAAACTAACATTGTGAGAATTTCCCTTCCTCAATGCGGTTAAGAGGACATGTGTACCACAATGAATGCATGCTTAGCTGCATCCATCCTCCTTTTCTTGCCTATCTTACATATCCACTCATAAATGACCATCTCATTACTTACAATATTACAGCTGCACCCATTCTATATCACTTGGTTAACCTGTAAGCCGCATTGAACCTGCTAATGAGTGGGAAAGTGTGGGGTATAAGTGATACAAATAAATAAATAAACATTTACACTAGTTTAGGCTGGCAGGGATCCCTCTTGGCCAGGGCTGGTGTTAGACATATAGGGTGCGTAGGCACCTACGCATGTCCAACATGCGTCAATTTGGAACTACCGCCCGGCTACCGCATGCCCCAGGTGGTAATTCCATTTTTTTATGTGCGACCGATATGTGTGTCCAAAAATATTTTTTAGTTTCTACCTTGTGGCGCTAACCAGGTGGTAATCAGAAGTGTACGCGTGCTGACAATTACCACCCGGTCAACGCGTGAGACCTTACCGCTGTCAAAGGATGGCGGTAAGGTCTCAAGCCCAAAATGGATGCGCGCCAATTTTTATTTTGCCACACGTCCATTTTCGGCCCCCATAAAATGGACCTGGGCACATCCAATACACGCACCTACAGCAGCGCAGACCATTTTTTGTCGCACCTTAGTAAAAGGCCCCCCATAGGGTCCCAGGGCAGAAAATGGGCAGGGAGTAACAAAGCCCACTTGCAGGATTATCTTCTTTAGCTGGAGACAGACTTGGGGGCCCAGGGCAATTGCCCTGTTTACATAATTACATAAGTATTGCCATACTGGGAAAGACCAAAGGTCCATCAAGCCCAGCATCCTGTTTCCAACAGTGGCCAATCCAGGTCACAAATACATGGCAAGATCCCCAAAAAAGTACAAAATATTTTATGCTGCTTATCCCAGAAATATTTTCCCCAAGTCCAATTTAATAATGGTCTATGGACTTTTCCTTTAGGAAGCCATCCAAATTTTTTAAAAACTCTGCTAAGCTAACTGCCTTTACCACATTTTCTGGTAATTTTATTTTTTGTTACATTTGTACCCTGTGCTTTCTGTGGCTTACATGGGGCAATGGAGGGTTAAGTGACTTGCCCAGAGTCACAAGGAGCTGCCTGTGGTGGGAATTGAACTCTCAGTTCCTCAGGACCAAAGTCCACCACCCTAACCACTAGGCCACTCCTAAGTAATGAATTCCAAAGTTGAATTACACGTTGAATGAAGAAACATTTTCTCCGATTTGTTTTATATTTACTATTTTATAGCTTCATCGCTTGCCCCCTAGCCCTAGTATTTTTGGAAAGCATAAAAAAACGATTCATGTCTACCCCTTCTACTCCATTCATTATTTTATAGACCTCTATCATATCTTCCCTCAGCCATCTTTTCTCCAAGCTGAAGAGCCCCAGCCACTTTAGCCTTTCCTCAGAGGGAAGTTGTTCCATCCCCTTTATCATTTTCGTCGCCCTTCTCTGCCACCCCCTAACTCCGGTTCTATTCTAAGATTCACAGAAGACCACTACCCGCTTTCTTACCTTGCTGCAGTCATCTCACAGTTTCAATCAGGCGAGGCAGGAAGGTTTTGCTGGCCTTCAGGGGACATGCCTGCCCAAGTGATTGAAACCACAGCACTGCTGCAGCATGCCTGTCAATAACAACATGGGAGGCAGATTTCTGCGCAGCTTAGGCAGAAGAAAAACGATGCACATGGATCGCATTTTCAAATCTACACAATGCTATTTTCCATTTAAAAAGTCCTTGCACAAAAAAGTACGTGCAAATAAATGGTCTTTGTACCCACAGCAAGTTGTAGAGTGAATACACCTGCATACTTTGAATTTGAAATTGGTCAAAAGCTATGTATAAAAAGTAATTGTGGACTTTGACTTAATGGGAATGATATTCAGTGCCGTAGCTGGCAGTTAAATGAGCTGGATATCATTATTCGGTTAACAGGGCTGCCAAGTTGTCCATTCCAGGAGGGAGACTTTTGGCTGGTCCTGGATTTCTGCCAACCTTATCCTGGTGCATTATGGGACCTGCGGCACTGATTTCAATGGGTACAATCATGAACTACAAATACTACACTGCTTTGGGATACAAGTTTAAAAACAGGATTGGTCAAAAAGTCTCGCTCCTGGAATGGGTAACTTGACAGCTCTGGAGCTAACATTGTCCAGATATAGTCAGTGATGCTTCTGCACCTCCAAATATATTCAGATAAAGTTAATTTGATGTAGATATCCAGTTAATTTAAGGACAGTGTGTTGGAATGATCACAGTAGTTGAGCTCCAAGCCACACCCCTGGAATGTCTCCTGCTAAGTTGGCAAGACAAAATTTTAAAATGCTGCGAGGGGAGAATTAAAAACACAAAGATTTGTCTGGGTAACTTCCAAGGCTACCTGAATAACTCTTTTGAATATCTAAATTTAAAATTAAAATCTGCTTTAGTGCAGACAGTTTTAAAACTGTCCTTTTCCATCTACGCTGTCTCTCATCAAATCAGTACTTGTTCCCAGGTTTAGAAAAAGTAACTTTTGCCAGTAGCTACGCTACTGAGGACAGTTTTAAAAGAAATGGAAAAGAAAAAACAAAAACAGAGCTGCCAAGTCACTCAGTTCCAGAAGAGAGACTTTAAATCAGTCCTGGATTTCTGACAACCATATCCTGATGCATTATGGGACCTCTAGCACCAAATCAGGTTCTACAAATCCTACACTGCTTTGAGATATGAGTTTAAAACCAAGACTGGCCAAAAATCCTCCCTCCTGGGACTGGGTAACTTGGCAGGTCTAACAGCACATGCTAATTCAAGCATGAAGAAGGCAATTCTATTAGTACGTGCCTGCATTTATGTATCCCTTGTGTGCACAAATGCAGGAAAAAAGAGAAATTATGTGCATACATGCCCTAAGCATTATTCTATCAGGGCCATAGCATGTAGCTGCAAGGGGGACATGAACATAGAAGGACCATGGGCTGGCCTCTCATTTATGTACTTAGGGGCCCTTTTACAAAGCAGCGAAAAGCCCAACCTAAGCTTCAGAGATGCCAAGTTACCCAGTCCCAGGCTGGAGATTTTGGGCCAGTCCTGGTTTTGAACTTCCATTCCAAAGCAGTGTGAGATTTGTGGTGCCTGATCCTGCCCATTGAAATCAGTGCTGCAAGTTCCATAATGCACCAGGGATGGGGGTGGTTAGAAATCCAGGACTGGCCCAATATCTCCAGCCTGGATCTGGGTAACTTGACATCTCTGGGGCTTACCGCCAGCCTAACATGGGCAGTGGCAATAGATGCAACCCCAGTGCATGCCATTTCCTGCACTGGGGAAAATAGGGCTGTAATATTTAGCATGGCGCTAACCCAGCAGTAATTGGTCAGTGCAGCGGGTGGTGGGAAGTGCTCCCCCTCACACGAGCACATGGTAAGAGAAATCTTACCACATAACCTTGGCTATTTTCAGCCTTTTTTACCCGCTGTGGTAAAAAGGGCCGCAGCACCTGGCAAAAATGGCCCCCGCAACTAGCGCAAAGCCCTCTTTACTACTACTACTACTAGCATGTATATAGCGCTACCAGATGCACGCAGCGCTGAACATTTGACATAGAGAGACAGTCCCTGCTCAAAGAGCTTACAACCTAGGTAAAACAGACAGACAAGACATTACGGGCAAGGGAATTACAGGGTAAAGAAGAACAAGGGAGGAGGAGGAGGGCAATGAGTAGCGGCTAGGAGCCAAAGGCAGCAGTGAAAAGGTGAGCCTTCAGCATAGATTTAAAAACAAGTAGAGATGGAGCTAGACGTATGGGCTCAGGAAGACGGTTCCAGACATAAGGTGCAGGAAGATAAAAGGAACGAAGTCTGGAGTTAGCGGTGGAGGAGAAGGGGGACGACAAGAGAGACTTGCTCAGAGAGCGGAGTTCACGGGGAGGAATGTAGGGAGAAATGAGAGAAGAGAGGTAATGAGGGGTCATAGAGTGGATGCATTTTTTAAAATACCCCATCTACACTAGTATTGTAGTCGGTACAGAATACGTCTATCATACTTCCTGCGCTTGTTTGCGGCCAGGATCATGTTCACCCATCTCTTTGTACAGTATAGACTATGACACAAAATTCTCATCCATACCCACAAAGTTCTTTACACAGCATCTCCGGCAAATTTGTCCTCTTTAATCTCCCCCTATACCCCCTCCGAAACATTGAAGAGTAGCCTAGTGGTTAGTGCAGGGGATTTTGATCCTGGGGAACTGAGTTCAATTCCCAGTGCAGCTCCTTGTGACTCTGGGCAAGTCACTTAACCCTCCATTGCCCCTGGTACAAAATAAGTACCTGAATATATGTAAACTGCTTTGAATCAGGTACCGCATTCAATTCAAGCTTCTGCTACTAACCTACAAATGTACTTGATCTGCTGCCCCTCCTTACCTCTCAACCCTCATCTCCCCTTACATTTTTTTTTGTTGTTACATTTGTACCCTGTGCTTTCCCACTCATGGCAGATTCAATGTGGCTTACATGGGGCAATGGAGGGTTAAGTGACTTGCCCAGAGTCACAAGGAGCTGCCTGTGCCTGAAGTGGGAATTGAACTCAGTTCCTCAGTTCCCCAGGACCAAAGTCCACCACCCTCACCACTAGGCCACTCCTCCACTCCCGGTTCCTACCCATAACCTCCGCTCTCAAGACAAATCCCTCCTTTCAGTACCCTTCTCCACCACCGCCAACTCCAGGCTCCGCCCTTTCTGCCTCGCCTCACCCCACGCATGGAACAAACTCCCCGAGCCCATACATCAGGCCCCCTCCCTCCCCATCTTCAAATCTCTGCTTAAAGCCCACCTCTTCAATGTCGCCTTCGGCACCTAACCTCTACTCCTCTACCCAGGAAATCTAGACTGCCTAACTTGACATTTCGTTCTTTAAATTGTAAGCTCATTTGAGCAGGGACCGTCCTTTTGTTTATTTTGTACAGTGCTGCGTAACCCTAGTAGCGCTCTAGAAATGTTAAGTAGTAGTAGTAGTAGTAGTAGTAGTAGTAGTAGTAGTAGCCTAGTGGTTAGTGCAGTGGACTTTGATCCTGGGGAACTGATTTCTATTCCCACTGCAGCTCCTTGTGACTCTGGGCAAGTCACTTAACCCTCCATTGCCCCTGGTACAAAATAAGTACCTGAATATATGTAAACCACTTTGAATGTAGTTGCAAAAACCTCAGAAAGGTGGTATATCAAATCCCATTTCCCTTTCCCTTCCATCCACTGGTCATTCCTCCCATTTTTTTTTTTTGTTCTCAACTAGAATCGGCTAAACACTCTGCATTTTTCTATACTGCCCTCATTTATGGAATTCACTCCCCATCTCCTTCCCATCGGAACAATTCTATAAGAGATTTAAATACCAATTGAAAGCCTACTTGTTCAACATGGCATTCCCTGGATCTTTGGTGGGCTACTTGCTCCCCTGGGCAGCACATTTCTACCTCTATTCTTGTTTTTTTTAACTGACTCGCTTTTCTGACTGCCCATGTTTTCCTAGCCCCCCCCCCCCCCCCCCCCCCCCCCCCCCCACACACACACACACACCCTTTTAATTCTTTTTCTGCTTAGGCTTTTTAGCATATGTGGAATTCTATTCTTCCTTTGACTTTTATTGTTTTACAGAGATGCCAAGGGTGGCCCATCCCAAAGCTAGAGATTTACCACCATAATGCTGGAGATTTAAAGCCAATGAGTGATATTTCTCTCATGGGTCCCTGCCATGTCTTAAACCAGCTCTAGCATATGTACATTCCAAAAACTGACATATTCTAATCAATAAATAGAAAATAAACATTTTTTTCTACCTTTGTTGTCTGGTAATTTTACTTTTCTAATAATGTTGGTCCCAGTCTCAGGTTTCTGCTTTGCTCTGTCTTCTATTAACTGTCTTGCCAGGGTCTCCTTGCCCATTTGGCACTTGTTTTCTCTCCATGTCCACAATCCATCTTCTTTCTGTATCCCTATCCACCCTACCCAACATCACCTCTTTGTCCTTGCCCCTATCTTGCCACCATGTTGAGCATCTCCCCCTCTGTTTCCTTATTTTTGCCCTGGCAAACATAACTCTTCTGTGCCCCTATACCTGTCCCTTCCCTAATATACTAGCATATCTCCCCCTCCCCCTCCTGTCCCCCCTCAGGCCAGCATCTCACTCTCTCTCTTCCCTCCTTCTGCCACTCCCCCTCCCCAGGGGTCCAGCAAGTGTTCCTCTCTCTTCCCTCGCTCCTGTTCCATCTCCCTTGTGAAGGTCCAGCATCTCTCTCTTTTCCTTCTTTCCCCACCATGCTGGCATCTCTTTCTCTCTTCCCCCCACCCTCACTATCCTGGTATCTCTTTCTCCTCCCTTCCACATCCTAGCATCTCTTTTTCTCTTTCTCCTTTTTTCCACACATCCTGGCATCTCTTTCTCTCTTGCTTTCCCCCCACCACCACCACCATGGCATCCTTTACTCTCACCTCCCCCTGACACTCTCTCCCTTTCCTTCTCCTGTTCCCCAGCAGCAGAGCCGGCATCTCCCACTTGCCTGGCTCCCACGGCCTACCGAAATTGCTTGAGGCTGCCGCCACCAGTAGCGTCTGCTGTTTTCAGCTAATGCAGGGACCTTTCTTCCGCTGCTTCCGCCTCCTCTGACGCTACTTCTGGAGACAGGAGCGATAGAAGAAAGGCACTGCATTGGCCTGAAACAGCAGTGTCAAGCAAGTTTAGCAGACTGTGGGAGCCATGAAAGCATGAGATGCTGGGCCAGGCTGTGGGAATAGGGGCAGGAAAGGGAGAGAGAGATTGGCAATGCGTGAGATTGACCTAGTTATGCATGTGAGCTGGAGAAGCGACCCAGATGCGTGTGTAACACGCCAAATTTGTGTGACTTGGCATATCTGGTTTTAGTGCACTGCTTTGATTTTATTACGAAAGGTGCTCCCCACACTGCATTGGTGCACCTAAATGGAAGCACTCACTTATAGGACTGCCCCGAAACTGCTTATTGCTCTTTAGTGAACATGTCCCTAAATTCCATTTGTTGTTTTGGCCTCCAGTGTTACATGAGCACTGTTTCCTCTAAGCTGGGTGGGAGTCCTCCACCTACAGTCCTGCCAGTGGGGGGTGCTGTTTCATTATCACATTTTCAGTAGTGAGGGACAGGCAAGTCCTGCAGGAATTCAGGGAACCTGCCTGTCCCTAGCGATTGAAGCACCACCCCCTAGTGGCAGCAATGCAGTTGGAGGACTCCCACTCAGCTTAGAGGGAACAATGTATATGAGAGTCTAGAAGATCAGTACCATCACCAGGCAGTCAGGTCTCTCCCCTGATAAGGCATCTGGCATGGGAGAGGGATGAGAAAGATTTCTCCTTTGAGGACATATGACATGACTCGGCCGCATAGAATCTTACCTCTACGGCTGAACTGGCAGTGGTGGCCAGGACCGCCAAGAGATTGAGCCAAGCCCAGGGCAGGGCCACCACTGCTGGGCTCGGGGCAGGGTCACAATCATCATCCGCTGCCACCCCCATCGCTGCCGCTGCCACCCACCCGATCGCTTTCAAAACTGAACATATGTGCCTGAGAGGAAAAGCAGTCGCTCAGCAAGCAATGGGCAGAAGAGCAGCGCTGGAGAAAGCGCCAGGTCCTCCCCAGCCTCCAAAGGGGCCCGGCACCGGAGTTCTCTCTCTCCTGCTCCTGTCGGGACAAAATCACTCGAGTCCCGCCAGGAGCAGGAGAGAAAGAGAGAGAGAGAGACCCTGGCACTGGGCCCCCTTAGAGGCCCGGGCCCAGGGAATTTTGACCCCCCCCCCCACCTCTCGGTGTCCCTGGTGGTGGCATGGCGCATGGACAACCCTCTGCCCTGGAACCCAGAGCAGGCACCCGTTCTCCTTCCAATAGCACTGTAGACACTTATAAAAATCTAACTGCAAAAACATGCCTTTTGCAAAATGAATAAAGTTGAAAAATAATACTGCTATTGATTTGAAATGAAACCTTATTTTTTATGGGTATGGAGTGTTTTTTAGAGTTCATTTTTTTATGGAGTGATAGCATTAGAGACCAACACTACCGACCAGATAGAAAGTAATCCTGCCGTACTGAATTTATGATAATTATGTTCTCAAAATTGGATTCTTGCACAAGGGCTGCCAGTTGCTGAATTTTAATTAATGGTAATAAGAAACACAGTCTGCTACAAGCCCATACAATGGTCCAGAGAATAACACCCTAGCTGTTTAGTTTGATTTGTCTAACAGAAACCTGGCAGTGGTAACTGCTGATCCAGCAGTCTTTCTATGCATTCTGCATCACTTCATGCTGAGGATTATGGAAAGAATTATGATTTGTTCTCCCCACAGAACATAAAGACCATGGAAAACATGTATTGAGACGAGAAGGTGGCAGATAAGGACTGTAAGACTTGTGTAGTTTGTCCAGTCTTCTACCTGTTGTGATACCAATAGTCCCAAATTAAATTTATAGCTTCTTGCTTCGTTGCAACTAAGAATCCTGTAGGCTTATCTCTTGCTTTCTTGAAATTCTGGTACTGTTTACAATTCCATTACCACTGGTGGGAGGCAGCACTCGTGTAAGGTATTGGGCACCCTATGAACCTTCAACCTTATTACCCCCTCCCATGATCATCATGCTTTTTAATATTAAGTTTTGTTTTGATTTCCTGTGTGTTTGTATATCTAACACACACACACACACACACAAAAAATAAGGACAATTTCCGAAAGTCATTTGCCCAGGTAAATGGACTATTTGAAAATTTCCCACACTTCCTGCATGTAAAAGTATAATTGATGGTTCCTGGAGTTTGTGTGGTTGCCAGAATCTAGTGTTTGCTTTGACTGTAGCAGCTCTTTGTAATATAGAGGCATATTTTCAAAGCACTTAGATGCACAAAGTTACATAGGGGCTCATTTTCAAAACACGTAGACACAGAACCTTATTTCCAAATGGGACAGTTTTGCACATACTATGGCAATAATGAACCTCATTCCTAAGCCAGGGTACGTAGAGTACGATCTCAGTATCTCAAATTTACTTCTTATGTTGCCGTAGTACTTGGATCATATGAAAGAGAAGTTCCTTCTGGAGTCATCAGATGTCATATGCATAAGCAAGCTATCAAGGTGTGTTTGAAAATTCTTTTTAATCAAGCCTGTGGCATCCAATATGGCAGGAAACATTTCAGTACTTTTCTGCTACATTTTCTTGGTCTCTGAGGGGCCCTTTTACTAAGCCGCAGTAGGCTCTACTCGCATGCAGCGCGTGCCCAAATGAGACTAACCGCCAGGCCAGCGTGCCCTCCTGGCAGTAATTTCAGATTGGCTCACGCCATAAACGCTTGATGAATTAGTTTCCTCCTACACACCGGCGGTTCTGGCGGTAATCGGCACTTGGCGCACGCCGACCTGTCACTGCACGTGTAGCATGTGAGTCTTTACTGCTAGATCAACGGGTGGCATTAAGGGCTCAGGCCAGTTTTGGGCACGCACTGATTTCATTTTTACCACAGGCTCTTTTCCCATCCAATTAAAAAAAGGCCATTTTTTTGTAGATACAGTAAAAAACTGGCCTGGCATGCGCCCAATACACTCGCCTACACTACTGCAGGCCAGTTTTACCGCGGCTTAGTAAAGGGCCCCTGACTGCATTGCTTGGCATTTGAAGTCTTCTTTATTCTCCACGTGATGCAGAGTTTCTTGAGATGTACCAGCTGGCTAACATTGATAGGGGTTTACTGGTGGCCTTTATAAAAGTTATAAATACATCTAGGCAGTGGCGTTCCTGGGGGGGCTGGCACCCGGGGTGGATCGCCGATGCACCCCCCCCCCCCATGCAGCACGGACCCCCCCCGGCGAAAGGACCCCCCCCCCGCGAAGGACCCCCCCGCCGGGTACACGCTGCTGGGGGGGTGCTGCACGCGCCTGCCCTCCGTTGGGCCATGCTTCTTCTCTTCCCCGGAACAGGAAGTAACCTGTTCCGGGGCAGAGAAGAAGCATGGACCAATGGAGGACAGGCGCGCGCGGCACCCTCCCAGCGGCGTGCACCCGGGGCGGACCGCCCCCACCGCCCCCCCTAGGAATGCCACTGCATATAGGGAGGTCCGTTTAGCCTGACTTCCATAGGAGATGGCTGCACCAGGAAAGATCCAAAGCACAATTGTGGATTTTTTTTTTTTTTTTACATTTTTCATCATGTACTAATCATCCCAGGACAAAACAAATTGTAGAATAGTCAATTCACAAGGTGATCAACAGATTGTGAACAGAGCCATGCTCAGATGAACTCAAAAGCAGTCACCTGGGGATGATGGAGAATAGACAAAAGGCTCAGTATAGTTTTCCATTCAGCCTTACTTCCTAATACGCATCTTCAAAGAAAGGATAATTTGATGTCAAGGAAGTTTATTTTCCTGTTTTGAGTTATGTTTTACCTTGGCATTTGCTAATATAAATAACACGTTATTTTTACACTGAAATTGCAGAGTGCTGTAGACAGTGGCTTCTCTCACTATCCTCCTAGCCCATCCTTTATATTTTGAGACCTGACCTTTGCCCCACTCATATCAACTGTGCCTGAGTTTGGCCATCTTGACATTTTCATAACATTTCAGTATATTAAGTGATCATCATTTCAATTGAAACTGAATACTGAAAAAACAGATTGTCTCATCCTCTTATCTCAACACAATACATACAAACCAACAGCCTTAATCACCCCAGAACACACCCTCCCTATTTCAAACAGCCTGAAAATATTGGGCGTGACAATCGACCGCAACCTCACTCTAGAGAGCCAAGTGAACTCTACAACAAAGAAAATGTTCCAAATTCGATGTGGAAACTTAAACGCTTAAAACCTTTCTTCCTGAGGGAAATATTTCGTAACCTAATTCAATCAATGGTGCTAAGTCACGCAGACTACTGCAACGGAATTTACGCTGGATGCAAAGAACAACTTACAAAGAAACTCCAAACCACTCAGAATACAGCAGCCAGACTAATTTTTGGCAAATCGCGATTCGACAGTGCTAAGCCCCTCCACGAAAAACTGCATTGGCTGCCAATCAAAGAACGTATTACTTTCCAAATCTGCACCCTGGTCCACAAAATTATCTATGGCCAAGTCCCGGGATACATGACAGAACTTATAGACCTACCACTCAGAAACATAACCAGATCATCTTGAACATACCTAAACCTCCACTATCCAAACTGCAAAAAATTTAAATACAAAACAACCTATGCGTCCAGCTTCTCCTATACAAGCACACAATTATGGAACGCACTGCCTAAAGGTGTGAAGACAACCTACGACCACCTAAATTTTAGGAAATCACTAAAGACTTACCTGTTCAAAAAGGCATACCCCGCTGACCCAACATAAATGCCTGAACTCTGCAACACAACATAACCAAAGCTTGTACTGGACACTAAATAATCTCTCCTCTCCTTGATTCCGATTGTAACTGAAACATCTGTTCCTTGCTCAACCATATTATCACCTGTATTTGTTTCTTTACCGGACTGGCGAATGCCTCTACGGTACTATGTAAGCCATATTGAGCCTGCAAATAGGTGGGAAAATGTGGGATACAAATGTAACAAATAAATAAATTAAATAAATAATCGTGCAGGTAGATTGTTCTACTACCAACTAATTGTATACACCTGGAGCTGGAAGTGATGAGTGGAAGGTGTGAACTCTTAAGAAAACTGTTTTTTCAAACTCATAATTTGAATGTTTTCCAGATATTTCTAAAAATAGTGCCATGTGTATGTGATAACATTTTAGTGGATCGACTTAATACAGTTTAGACTAGGGAAACTATATCTTATCAGTATTCTTGTGGATATGCTAAAAACTAGAAAGCTGTTGTCCTAATGGGCAGAACAAAAGATTGTAGTTACAGGGAGAGGTGTTTTGTACACATAGAAGGAATGCCACAACCGGGTGTCCCGAGAACATGCACTAGAACCCTGTTCTATAGCGAAATCTGGGGAATCTAGGATCCGTTCTAGAATATTAGTGTAACCCGGTATCAGCGTGACTAACAACATCTACATGGCAGCAGTTACACCAAAAACAAACAAAAAAGAAATGCAAACAAAAGGAGACGAACCACACTAGGCAAAGACCAACAAAATAAGCAGAGTAGGAATGGATCTTGGCTTTCCAACAGAGAAGAAAAGAGGCCAGTAGAGGTCATGTCAGTAAAATACTTTTTAACTCTCGACTAATGCAATAGTCAAAGCAATGTCTCTCTCGTTGCCATGTAAAGCGCACCAGAGAGGGATGTGACAAAACTTCAGGACCCGACACGGATCCGTGTTTCGGCAACAAATGCCTGCCTCAGGGGTCAGAGTATCGCCAGTTGTAATATGTGATTGTAATCATCAAGTTGTGATACTCTGAGCAAGGGTTGAGGGTGGGTCTGCAAAATAATACAGTTACGCCAGAGGGCCAGGAACAAAAGGTGAAACGTCTCTGTAGTTCAGTACATACACTCTGAACCAGGCCTCTGGCTGGCAGGGCCAAAAACACAATGTGTGGCTGGTGGGGCTTGCTATTTCCCAAAAACAGTTCTTCTCTGTGCTTCTCCGAGTTCCAGGTCTGGCTCCAGATTATTTTTATACAGTTTTCAGAGCTTTTTGCTTATACTGTGCCATGACAAGATAAATCCTACACTTAAGTCTTAGTAAAACAGGCGCATCAGCAGATGGGTAAAGTAATTACAGCAAAAGCATACTGCAGATTTTTGTAGACTAAGCATTGACTAGAGTCTTAACGAACATGATCCCGTGATTGCCTGTTAGCTTTATATTTATTAGGTTGCGTTACCCAACTATCACTCTAAGTAATGAAACAAATTAAACTCTTCCCAGACAATGTATGTGGTTTGCCATTGTGTACTGAAGACAGCAACATCTTGTATGCAGCTGTATCAGCATCTCTGCCAGCTGATCTATTCAAGAATAAGTTGAGAGATAAAGCAGCTGACAAAACTCTAGCCAGCAAAAATGAGATTTGCAGTTGCCAGGTGGTTTTCTTCTGAATTTCACCTTCCAGGTCAAAGTGCCAATACCTGGTGCAGCAGGAAGCTATCGGTGGAAAAATAATATTTACATCGCTCAGATCTGAAGGGATTTTTTCAAAAAACCACTACAAAAACATGGGAATTTTTTTTTTATTGTGGGGTAACAAAAAAAGTCACTTTACACATATCCCATCTATTTCAATAATAACCACCCGCATTCAAAAGTTCTACAATTCACTAATTTTTATAGTAAGATTTTAGTAATTTTTTATGTGCTCATAGATTTTCAGCGAAATACTACTACTACTACTATTTAAACATTTCTAAAGCGCTACTAGGGTTACGCAGCGCTGTACAATTTAACATAGAGGACAGTCCCCGCTCAAAGAGCTTACAATCTAAAGACAGTCAGTCTGATAGGGGTAGTCAAATTGGGGCAGTCTGGATTTCCTGAGAGGTGAGAGTTAGGTGCCGAAGGCAGCATTGAAGAGGTGGGCTTTGAGCAAAGACTTGAAGATGGGCAGGGAGGGGGCTTGGCGTAAGGGCTCAGGAAGGTTGTTCCAGCATAGGGTGAGGCGAGGCAGAATGAGCGGAGCTGGAGTTGGCGGTGCAGGAGAAGGGTACTGAGAGGAGGGATTTGTCCTGTGAACGGAGGTTTTGGGCTGGAACGTAAGGGGAGATGAGGGTAGAGAGGTAGTGAGGTGCAGCAGACTGATGGAAATATGGTCCATGTCGGGACTCAGGACCATTTCAGTTAAGTGACATTTTATTGAGCTAGTTTGCTGCGTAGGATTGCATGTAATGGCGCACAGAGAAGATAAAATATGCAGTGATTACTGTAAAAATTAGTGAATTATAGATATTTTGAATGTAGGTGTTACTATTGAACTAGATGGGAATTTGTGTAGGGAGATGGATACAATGTAGCACCTTTTGGGTTATGTTTGTTAGAAGTGCTCTACAGATGTGTTAAACTTAGAGACGTTTAAATATCTCAAGGGCATTAATGTACAGGAAGGGAGCCTTTTTCAATTGAAGGAAAGCTCTGGAACAAGGGGGTATTCGATGAAGTTAATAGGGAACAGGTTTGGGAGTAATCTTAAGAAAGTCTTATTTCACAGAAAGGGTGGTGGAAGTGTGGAATGGCCTCCCGGTGGAGGTTGTGGAGTTGAGGGCTGTCTCAGAATTTAAAAAAGGTATGGGATAAGCACTTGGGATCGCTTAGGAAAAGGAAGAGTTAGGGGTTAAGTACATAAGTATTACCACACTGGGATAGACCAAAGGTCCATCAAACCCAGCATCCTGTTTCCAACAGTGGCCAATCCAGGTGACAAATACCTGGCAAGATCCCAAAAAAGCTCAATACATTTTATGCTGCATATCCCAGAAATAAGCAGTGTATTTTCTCCAAGTCAATTTAATAATGGTCTACAGCCTTTTCCTTTAGGAAGCCGTCCAGACCCTTTTAAAACTCTGCTAAGCTAACCACCTTTACCACATTCTCTGGCAATGAATTCCTGAGTTTTATTACACGTTGAGTGAAGAAAAAGGATGAGCAAACTGTATGGGGCCATGTGGCCTTTACTTTCCATTATGTTTCTCTGTTTCAATATTTCTATGTTTCTACATGATACATAAGTGGTGCTGGTCTGTATCACTGAGTAATGGAGACATTATCGATCTGCGTACCTCTCCTATAACAGTGCTTCTCAGCCCTCTTCTGGAGACAAGCTCGCTAGTCGGGTTTTCAGGCTTAGCACAATGAATATACATGAGATACACTTGCATGCAATAAGACTGCTCTATATGCAAACCTATCTTATGCATATTCATACCCAGTGTACCTGAATGTAACTCACCTTGAGCTACTACTTATCATTTCTATAGCGCTACAAGGCATATGCAGCGCTGTACACCATACACAAAGACAGTCCCTGCTCAAAGAGTTTACAATCTAGATAAGACAGTACACAAACAGAACAATTAAGGGTAAGAGAATAAAGAGGTGAGGATAAAGATGTGAAAAAGGTGTGAGCAACATCTAATAAATATTGTTATGCTGTTAACAAAATCATAAGTTTGATGTTAAACTGTACCTACTGTGTACCGCCTTGGGTGAATCTCTTCATAAAAGCGGTCAATAAATCTCAATAAATAAATTAAATGGAAAGAGGATGGGATCAAAACATGACTGATGTGTTATGATGGTGCTTAGACGGCAACTCCAGTAGCTGGGAAGTTAAGGTCATGCTGGACAGGCTTCTTTAGGATATCCTAAGTTAGACCTGTTTCAATCACGTCCAGGGTGGAAAAAAAGGTGCTCTGATTGAGCAGCTGACCACTGCAGGGTTTAAGGCATGACCCTTCTGTAATTCCCCAGTGGTTACTGTCCCCCTCTCTCTCCCCTGAAAGTGAAACTGGTAAGGAAAACCAGGCGCTATGACAGCCTCAGGTATTACAGGCATTCCGACCAAAAGAGGAAGTAAGTGTGAGAAGTAGCCTAGTGGTTAGTGCAGTGGACTTTAAACCAAGGGACCCTGGTTCAAATCCTGCTTTAACTCAATTTTGTTTTAATTGTGAGCTCTCCAGAAACAGAAAAATACCTACTGTACCATAAGAGCCGGTGGTGGGAGGCGGGGCTGGTGGTTGGGGGGGGGGGGGGGGCGGGGATAGTGCTGGGCAGACTTATACGGTCAGTGCCCTGAAAAAGACAGGTACAAATCAAGGTAAGGTATACACAAAATGTGGCACATATGAGTTATCTTGTTGGGCAGACTGGATGGACCGTGCAGGTCTTTTTCGGCCGTCATCTACTATAAGTATATAAGCCACGTGCAAGCCTGAAGGCTATTGAAGTATTAATCATTTCTATAATGCTACTAGACATAAGCAGCACTGTACACATTATATGCAAGTACTTTCTCTGTCCCTAGAGGGCTCACAATCTAAGTTTTTGTACCTCATTAATATGGAATAAAAAGTCTCATACAGGAAAAAATATATATAACTAATACAAATCCAACTACATCCTCCTTATATATCTCACAAAGGACTAAAGAAATGTTAAAAAAAGAGAATCATATCTAAAGTCCACAATTAGCAGACGGCAAGGCACAATTCAAAGAAATATTGTTAACAAAAACAAAAGGAGCAGCAAGCCCAATCCAAGCAAATAATATTTTATGGAGTAGATGTAATACGTACCGAGGCAAGGGGAGGGGGAGTAATGATCAGCTTAGAATCTAAAAAGGTCGAGTTAAAGTGGAATTTTAACCCGGGTCCTTTGGTTAAAGTTCACTGCACTAACCACTAAGCTACCCCTTTGCTCTGCTGGGCTGTCTGTGTGGCTATTTTTCTTAAAATGATGGAGAAGCCAAACAGAGAGGGTAACCAGCATACATAGAAAGTATACAAACAAAAAGGAGCAACACTGGGGCCTTCAAGACTGAGACAACAGGAGTATTTTATTGATAATGACCCGACATGAGCCGTCTTTCGGCGTAAAGAACGCCTGCCTCAGAGGTCAGAGATTGGATGTAAATAATGTAAACAATGTATGAATCCAATACCTCTGAACGGGAACGGAGAAAAATCTTTAAAGCCAAGCGTGCCTTGTGGAAATAGCAGCCGCAATAAAGGAAAAAAAACTCCTGCATATAGCCTTGTATTTTGCAAATGCAAATAGATGCCCCTATCCCTGTTTTTTTGCCATTCATAAGTTGGACTTGTCATTTTGTAAATAGGTTGTGAAATAGTTTGTTTTGATGTTATGAGCAGGATGTCTCAATTCTGACAGACAGCCTTTCAAAATGCCCCTCTATTTAATCTTGAACATCAGCTGTTAGGAAGGTTTACTATTTCCAAAAATACTAGGACTAGGGGCATGTGATGAAGCTACATAGTAGTAAATTTAATACGAATCTGAGAAAATGATTCTTCACTCACGTGTAATTAAACTTTGGAATTCGTTTGCGGAGAATGTGGTAAAGGTGGTTAGCTTAGCGGGGTTTAAAAAAGGTCTGGGCGGCTTCCTATAGGAAAAGGCATACACCATTATTAAATTGAGTTGGGGAAAAATACACTACTTATTTCTGGAATAAGCAGCATAAAATGTATTAAACTTTTTCGGGATCTTGCCAGGTATTTGTGACCTGGATTGGTCACTGTTGGAAACAGGATGCTGGACTTGATGGACCCTTGGCCTGTTCTAGTGTGGTAATACTTATGCACTTATGAGAGGGTTGAGAAGCACTGCCCTAGAATACCTTTTTACTGAGAAGGATGGAATTACATCATTAATAAGCAACATAAAGGACTGTGGCAGAATCGTATGCAGATTTTAGAAGCAGAACTTTTAGATGAGCTTCTAATGGTTTCCTTACAATGGCCGTGAGATTAAAGCGCGCCCTTTTAATGAGACCTTTCCTTTAATACTCCATACCAACCCCATTAAAGTGAAATCTGAACCTATGGCCAAGTCTTTACTTCCTGTGTTCATTTGTATCACCAGCTCAGAAATAATGAAATCAAGTCATTTTTCATTACTCAAGTCTGGTCTTTATTTTAATAATAATTCCATAGCATGCAGATGTGCTTCACAAGAACAGTTGATGAAATTGGCAAGGAGAAGAGTCTAGGGGATGTAAACTAGGACATGACCCAGTTTTCGTAATATATTGGCCTTCCAGCCATCCTGAGCACAGTAGATTTCAGTGTGCCCTGAAGATTACTTTACTAGTACTGATGCACACAGATATATTTCTGTCCACACACAACACACACACAGAAAACTGATATTGAGAATACAGTGTACACAAATTCAAAGAAAAAGTATAAACATATACTTCACCATCTTCTCTACAATATTTGGAATTGGGTATCTCCTTTCTAAAAAAAAAAAGCACAACCCAGTTTTTCTTTAAATTTGTGTATGCAGAAACCTCAAGCAAAGGCTCTACTTTGGAAATGCTTATTTCAAGCAGTCTAAGGGACCCTTTTACCAAAAGGCGTTACGCCCTTAGCGGCCCTTTTACAAAGCTGTGGTAGGCTCTATGCGGGTGCAGTGTTCGCCCAAATGAGACTACTGCCAGGCCAGTGCACCCTCCTGGCAGTAATTTCAGATTTGGTGCGTGCCTATAACTTGTTGTTGAATTATTTATTTATTTCCTCCAGCAAGTGCCGGTTCTGGCGGTAATCGGTACTTGGCGTGCGCCGACCAGTCACCGCGCATTGTAGCTCATGCGTCGACCGGTCACTGTGCATTTCGCACATGAGCCTTTACCGCTAGATCAATAGGTGGCGTTAAGGGCTCAGGCCAGTTTTGGGCGTGCGCCGATTTCATTATTACCACAGGCCCTTTTCTCGTCCCAGTAAAAAAAAAAAAGCTATTCTTTGTAGATGCGGTAAAAACTGGCCCGGCGCATGCCTTATACATGTGCCTATACTACCGCAGGCCACTTTTTACCATGGCTTAGTAAACGGACCCCTTAATGCGCAGTTAGCACATAAAAATGGGCAACCACGCAACCACATTATGGGCTTTTGTGGCAGTTTCCCTGTTTCCATGCATTGCTGAAATTTTCAATAATTTTCTTTTAGGGGGTGTAACATGGGCATGGAAATGTCAGTCAGCTAGTGCATTCTATTTACCACATGCTAACTGGCTAATGCACAGTGTGAAGGATCCCTCCGCTCCTCTCAGGAAAACTCTGGCCTCGGCCCAAGTTTTCTATAGGATATTCCACTTAGGTACAACTCCCTGTAATCCTCCAGGTGTACCCTCCGACCTGAGCTACGTCAGCAGTACTATTCCAGCACAGCTCCCAAGATATCCGCCAGGGAAATTATCCCAGCGGTTTCAAGAATGCAATCCCCAAAACAAACAGTTTAGAAGAAGTAGTTTTTAATAATGCAGTTCCAAAAGCAAAGCAGTTCAGGATTCTCCACAGCTTCAAAAATGCAGTTCACAGACCAACAGGACATGAATCTCAGCAGTCCCAATGATGCAATTCAAAATAAGTAATCCCAAAAGCAAAAAACGTTCCACAAATAAAAACAAGCACTTCCAAACAGGCAGTTCAAACAAGCAGTTTAGAAATCCCATTAGCAGTTCAGAGGCAGAGAGCTCCCAGGGGTCCCGTCCCTCCTCTGGCCAGCTCTATCTCCTGGTTTCCTCCCACTTGACCCCATCGTTCCCTGGCTCCTCCACAATAGCCACTGCCTTCCCTTGTTTACCAAGACCCGGCACCAAACGGTTACCTGCTGTCTGAACCTTTTACTTGTGGATCTTGCCGGAGCTGCAATCTCCATCGGCTCCTCTTGCCTCACTTCTTCCTCCTTTTCTTCCCCCTTCCATTCCATGGGCTCCTCACCCCACCCATTCCCCAGCTGATCCTCCTCCCCTGATTAGCGCTGCTTAGAGGCTCCCCCTCCATTCCTGGTCTCCCCTCCATGTCTTAGGTTTCACCTTTACCTGCCTTTCCCTTGGGCTCCACTGGGGGCTGCTGGGATAGGAAGTCTTTGATTCTGTTGTAAGACTTCCTCAAGGGCTGCTGGGACTCATAGTTTTTTCCCTGCCTCCAGCCCTCTGGGGAAAATGATCGATGCTTTCTCCTGACACGTGGAACTCCCTGAGCTAAGAATCTGGGTTGTCCCCTCCTCTGGGTCTTATCTTCTCCTCCGCCGGTACCCCCCCCCCCTCTCTGTTCCCTTATCCCCTTCTTCACAACAGTTAATGCAAGAGCTCAAAGCAATTCCTAGATAGAGGTAGTATGTGCTCCCGCATTAACTCTCTGGGCTTAACGCGTTGTAACACAGGAGTTTACCATGCACTAAGCCTAGATTTAATATGGTATCTTTTGGGTGCATTCTCTCAATGTGCCATTAGTGTGCGGTACCAGCAAGCTCCACCCATTGCTGGCAAGCTCCGCCTACTGGCTTCAGCTCCTACAGTGGACTAGATAGACCCTCTTCATCTCCTGTTTTATCCAACCTCCTTGCTTGCCCCTCACTATTGAAAATGTGATAGTGAAACAGTGCCCCTCACTGGCAGGACTGTAGGTGGAGGATTCCCACTGTGCTTAGAGGGAACAGTGCTTAGGGGCCCTTTAACTAAATTGTGCTAGATTGAATCTGGGCTTAACACATTGTAACACAGGAGTTTACCATGCACTAAGCCTAGATTTAATATGGTATCTTTTGGGTGCATTCCCTCAATGTGCCATTAGCGTGCGGTACCAGCAGATTCAACATTCAGAGTTTCTATCTATCTACTTATTTAATAACTTATTTATGACATTTATATCACACATTAAACATGAATTAGATTGAAACCTGGGAGCATTTAAATAATGAGGGCAGAGCTACCTTCATGCAGAAGTCCAGAGTCAGTCTAAATGTGCCAGCTTTGTTCAGTTCAGCACACTATTAGCTGCCAAATTCATACAAAGTTAATTATGTTCAATGGACAATAAATCTGTTGACTGAGGCTGCTTGCTATGTGACTATTCCTTCACTGATTCATTACTGCTACCAAATATTACATATTAAGGGCATTTGCTTTAAACTTTGTTTTAAGTCTTTTATCCAGTCCTTACATGCACATGGCTTTGCTTTTTAAACCCAAAGGTGAATCCTAAGGGTAGTGGAATAATTAGGTACAAACTGTGTTGTTTCTGACTTTATTTGTTTTGGACTGTTTTGGGTCCTACTGTCTGTAATTTTGGACGATAGAAATGAGAAAATAAAAATTAAGGGCCCTGTTTACAAAGACGCACTTACGTTTTTAGTGTGTGCCTAAAATTAGCTCACTTTAAACGCTAGAGACACCCATATATTCCTATGGGTGTATTTAGCGTTTAGCTCGAGTTAAAAACACTAGCACACCCTTAGCGCTGCTTAGTAAACAGGGCCCTAAGTTTTGGATGTACTCTGTAGAAGTTATTGTTTACTTTTGCAATGTGTGTATGGATTTCTGTTCTGGTGTATGCATGTAAAAAAAAAAAATTCTTTGTCCTCCACCTTTTAAGACACTGCCTATGCAGCTAGATGGTGATGGCACATGGAAAGCAAGTTTGGTCCAGTGAAGGCTAACTCAAAGTCACCTGTTCCTTATCTGTACCCCTAGTATTACCATATTGAAAATGTGACCATGCCATGCCTCTGTGGTTTCGTTCCGCTAATAAGTTAAACGATTTACTAGCTTTCTTGAAAGGATTATATAAACTTTGTATGCCTGACTAGGGACACAAACATACACGTATTTATTCAATATCTCGATTCCTCATGTACAGCCACAAACAACCTTTTAGGGTTGACAGTGTTCATAATGAGCTCCTTTTATTATCGACCAGATGGAGATAAAAGTTTTCACTTTTGGCACAGTATATGTCATCACAAGAACAAAATATAAGAAAACCAATGGACTGCATTAGGGGCTTATAGCCCATTTAGTTAAGTTTAAACAGAGATCTGCATGAAGCAAAATATTTATTTTGACTTATAAAACCACTCACCCCTGAAACATGTTCAAAAATTTGGAAACTCAAAAGAGTAAAACCTTTCTTCCTGAGATATATCTTCCGCACCCTGGTACATCATAACATGATGTCTGTTTTAGTGGCCCTTTACTATAAAATAAAAAATCTCTGCACAAATATAGCACATGCTAGGGTATCCCTATAACCAGCCCCTCCAAATGACACACTGATTACGATTTATAAGTACTATTCTACCTATGAAAAGTTATTCTGTTCTTATATTTCCTCTGTGTACACCCGTATGCTACACAAGCTGACATGTTTGAAAATATAAGTGAGATTAAATTAAAATGCTACCAACAATAAAGAAAGACATCATGGATGCAGCAGCTCATAGGTTTGTTTGCTTTATTTTGAGTGTATATGGATGACGGCTGTGCTGGGGAGTGGAAACATAAACTACCCTAATTGGTTTCAACATGTTGACGTCAATACGTCTCCTGTTATATCCAACCTCCTTAGGAACAGGCAAGCTCTGCAGGACTTCAGAGAACCTGCTTTTCATTAGCAATTGAAAACACAAGATTGAAGCATCACCCCCTACTGGCAGCAAAGCAGTTGGAGGACTACTGCTCAGCTTAGAGGGAACACTGCCCCTATGTGATATGTGCAGGTCCTGCTTTTATAACAAAGAAGCATGAACCTACCTCCTGCTAAACATCAAGGACCTGTTGTTTCTTTCTCTATAATATCACCAAAATTCACCCTTTTCTTTCTGAGCACACTACCAGAACCCTCATCCACACTTTTATCACCTCTTGCTTAGACTATTTCAACTTGCCATCTCTCTCCTCTTCAATCTGTTCAAAATTCTGCTGCACGACTAATATTCCGCCAGTGTCGTTATGCTCATATTAGCCCTCTCCTCAAGTCACTTCACTGGCTTCCTATCCATTTCTGCATACAGTTCAAACTCCTCTTATTGACCTATAAGTGCATTCACTCTGCAGCTCCTCAGTACCTCTCCACTCTCATCTCTCCCTACATTCCTCCCCGGGAACTCCGTTCACTGGGTAAATCTCTTTTATCTGCACCCTTCTCATCTACCGCTAACTCAAGATTCCGTTCCTTTTATCTTGCTGCACCATATGCCTGGAATAGACTTCCTGAGCCGGTACGTCAAGCTCCATCTCTGGCCGTCTTCAAATCTAAGCTAAAAGCCCACTTTTTTGATGCTGCTTTTAACTCCTAACCCTTATTCACTTGTTCAGAACCCATATTTTATCATCCTCACTTTAATATTCCCTTATCTCTTGTTTGTCCTGTTTGTCCTAATTAGATTGCAAGCTCTGTCGAGCAGGGACTGTCTCTTCATGTTCAAGTGTACAGCGCTGCGTACGTCTAGTAGTGCTTTAGAAATGATAAGTAGTAGTAAGTAGTAAGGACCAGCATAAGACTAGATCAGCTTCTTAGGTCATGAACTTTTTTTTTTGATTGTCTATTTCTTGTGTATGCTCACGTTACTTGCATTGTAGTATAGTAATTGTTTCCTACTAGCCACATTGAACCCGAACTTGTTTGGGATAATATGGGATATAAATGTCTCAAATAAATATATAATTAAAATAAAAATTTCCGGAAGTCACTATATAAGAAACACATGATTAGTTAGAGGTGTTATCAATAATTAGAGTTAATTGGCATCAATTTGGATTTGCACACTATTCTATAACATCTGTGCCTACATTTCATAGCGCATAACTCATAAGGGGCGTGGCTAAAGGAGGAGCATGGGCAGATTAGGGGCATTCCCAAAAGTTAGGTATGATATTAAAGAATAATGTCATATCCAACCCTAAGATGGATATCAAACATCTAAATATAGTTCCCAACTATTTCCCTAGTAGAAATTATACAATAAATCTCAAAAACAAACCAGAGTACTATGTTATAGAGAAATATGAGAGGACTGACCTCAAAAGACAAAAGAATTTTTATACATGAAGGAGAGGTTCTCAGAGTGTTAACTTACCCAAATGAAGCAGTACTCAAAGGTAAATTCTGCTTCTAAGGGTGGACAAGTTTCTCGATCATTGAACGTCTCCAAAGAATTTTTTTAAAATATAGCGTGACGCAGCAACTTCCTTTAGTTACCACTGTACCGGCTGCAATTACCGATTAACCTTCCTCCCTCAGAAAATATGAATTTGTAAGATTAACCACTTGGTGTTTTTCTTATTTTCTTTAAGATTATTTTCCTGATCTTGGATCCTCCAATTGTGGACAATTATATATATTGTTGAGAGAAAATGTTTTTTCTTTTTCCTTATATTAATTTCTGTTTTTACTTACATTTATGTGATAAATGTGAATGTAATTAAGTAAAATGATAAATAAAAAAAATATAGCGTGAGCAAACAAAACCAGTGCTCTCACATAAATAGTGGTAAACTCTTAACCTAAAGGAGGAGTGGCCTAGTGGTTAGGGTAGTGGACTTTGGTCCTAGGGAACTGAGGAACTGAGTTTGATCCCCACTTCAGGCACAGGCAGCTCCTTGTGACTCTGGGCAAGTCACTTAACCCTCCATTGCCCAATGTAAGCCGCATTGAGCCTGCCATGTGTGGGAAAGCGCAGGGTACAAATGTAACAAAAAAAAAAATCCTATCATATTCTCAAACAACCTCATGCACACTATTCACCCCACTCACTTATCTGTACCTTCCTATATCATCAGTTCTAGGAACGTATATGCTACTCTGGGCTCTCTATGCATCTATAAATTTATAAATCATGGGTGAAGAGCCTGATACTATCCACCCTTAGAAGCAGAATTTAACTTTGAGTACTGCTTCGCTTGGGTGAGTGAACACTCTGAGAACCTCTCCTTCACTTATAAAAATTCTTTTGTCTTTTGAGGTCAATCCTCTCATGTTTCGCTATAACATAGTATAGTGATACCTCGGTTTTCATCGATAATCCGTTCGAAAACAATTGGCGAAATCCGAAACCAACGAAAACCAAGGCAATTATTTCCATATGAATATAAAAGAGTAATGTAAAAAATAAATGCTCACACAACAAGAAAAAATTGGTGATGAAAAATACCCACATATGCGGTATTCTATAAGCTAGGCCTAAAGTTCCGAGTTGTTTATAGACTAACCGCTTAAGCGGAGAGGTCACGCATAAATTTAGGCGCTACCATTTGCCACAATGAAAATGTGGTACAAACACCCATGCCTAAATTTACGTGTGGAGCACCCCTATTCTCTTATGATATACGTAACTCAAAACCACGCCCCCGGTCCACCCCAAAACACCCATGATCCACCCATTTCCATGCCCCCTTTTTTTGGACTGCGTGTAAATTTTAGGCTCAGATCCCACACCTAACTTTACCCGTGTTAGTCCCAATGAAATCTAATTAATGCCAATGGGGTCCTTTTACTAAAGTGCGCTTAAAAATGGCCCGCAGTAGTATAGACATGTGTTTGGGAGCACGCAGAAAGCACCTACAAAAAAAATGCCTTTTTAAAATTTTTGCCAAAAATCAAAGTGCAGCAAAATGAAAATTGCCGCGCATCCATTTTGGGTCTGAGACCTTATCGCAAGCCATAAGTACATAAGCATCGCCATACTGGGACAGACCAAGGGTCCATCGAGCCCAGCACCCTGTCATCGACAGTGGCCAAAAGAACAAGCAATGTGTCCCGCCCATCCTAGAAATACTGTATTCCCTCGTCCATTCAATAACATTCTATGGCTTTTTCCTCCAGGAAACCGTCCAACCCTTTTTTGAAGTCCACTAAGTTAACTGCCTTAACCACTTTTTCCGGCAACGAATTCCAGAGTGTAACTACGCGTTGAGTGAAGAAAACTTTCCTCCGATTCGTTCTAAATTTACCACACTGCAGCTTCATCACATACCCCCTTATCCTAGTATTTTTGGAAAGTGTAAACAGACGCTCCACATCGACCCGTTCCATTCCACTCATTATCTTATAGACCTCTACCATATCTCCCCTCAGCCGCCTTCTCTCCAAGCTGAAGAGCCCTAGCCTCTTCAGCCTATCCTGATAGGGAAGCTGTCCCATCCCCTGTATCATCTTTATCGCCCTTCTCTGCACCTTTTCCAATTCCACTACAGGGGTGTAGCTACGGGTGGGCCTGGGTGGGCCCAGGCCTGCCTACCCAAGCGCACACATACTGCCCGCCCACTTTCCCTCCAGGCCCGTGCCAGCCCCAGCTCCCATTGCCGGCCACTGCTGCTTTTCCTGTTGAGCAGCAGGGCCAGCGCTACAAAAAGAAGAAGCGCTCAGCTGACTGAGCTGAGCGCTAATGACAAAAAATGTTGAAAAAAAAAGTGCAGCAGCACAGGCAGCCTTGAGGCATTGGCTGCTGGCTCTGCAGGCTCCTCCCATCTCTTACATCACTGCCCCTGCGTTGCTCCAGGGTCAGTGACATAAGAGATGGGAGGAGCCTGTAGAGTCAGCAGCCAATGCCTCAAGGCTGCCTGTGGTGCAGCGCTTTTTTTTAAACATTTTTTGTCGTTAGCGCTCTGCGCTCAGCTCAGTCAGCTGAGTGCTTCTTCTTTTCATAGCACCGGCCCTGCTGCTCAACAGGAAAAGCAGCAGTGGCCAGTAATGGGAGCTGGAGCTGGGGCTGGGGCTGGCGGGCCTGAATCGGGAGAGGGAAAACAGATGGAAGGATGGGAGAGAAAGAGGGAAAACAGATGGAAGGATGGGGAGAGAACGAGGGAAAACAGATGGAAGGATGGGGAGAGAAAGAGGGAAAACAGATGGAAGGATGGGAGAGAAAGAGGGAAAACAGATGGATGGATGGGGAGAGAGACACTGGATGGAAGGATGGGGAGAGAAAGAGGGGAGAGGGATGAAAGGATGCTGAGAGAAAGGGGAGAGACTGGATGTGGAGAGAGAAGGGACACTGAAAAGAAAAGGGTAGAGAGATAGAGAGACACTGGTTAGAAGGAGGGAGAGCGAGACATTAGATGGAAGGATCAGGAGAGAGGATAGATGGGTGGAAGTATGGGGAGAGAAAGAGGGAAGACGCTGGATGGAAGGGTAGGGAGAAAGAGGTGACACTGGATGGAAGGATGCAGAAAGAAAGAGGGGAGACTACTGGAAGGATGGGGAGAGAGAGGGGAGACACTGGAAGGATGGGGAGAGAAAGAGGAGAGCTGCGGGATGGAAAAGGGGAGTAGTGAAAGACTGGAGAATAAGAGGAAGGGGCATGGGGAGAACAAGGGTGAGAAAAAGATGAAAAGCCATAAGTAGATGAAGGAAATTAAAGAATGGATAGTAAGAATGAATTAAATCTGGACAGAGAGAGAGAGAGAGAGAGAGAGAGGCAGAAAAATATTGAAGAAAGCAAAGAAAAAGGAGAGAAAAATGACAAATGGCCAGGAAACCCTGGCAGAAGAGCTAAGCGAAAACAAAGGAAAGCAGAATCTAGAGACTGGGAGCAACACAATGAGAAAAAGTAAATGGCCATACAACAAAGGTAATGAAAATAATTTTATTTTTTATTTAGGATAAAGTAATATGGTACCTGTGTTAATAATGTTTCAGACCAATACTTCTTTAGGTCAGGAGAGGATACCGAAACAGCATTATACTGACCTGAGGCAGGAGGTTTTGGCCTCTTAAAGCTCACTGAAAAGGGTGTTAGGCTATTAAATAAATTTTCTGAAATCTGATGCACTGAAAAGCAGCACTTTACCCTATGTGACAAATGCATCTGATTAGTGTGACTAAATTTTGCTGGAGGAGGGGGGTAGAGAGAAAATTTTGTGCCCACCCTTTTTGGGTTCAGGCCCATCCAAAATTGGCAGTCTGGCTACGCCACTGTTCCACTTTGTCTTTTTTGAGGTGTGGCAACCACTGATCTAGTGTTAAGGTCTCATGCGATAACTGGGCAGTAATGGTCTACGCATGTGAAATACCACTTGACATGCATAGCTGCTGCACGTCAGAAAATAACAAATAGTTTTTCAGACACGTGTAGCGGATGCGGGCCAAAATTGAAATTACCGCAAGAGCCACGCGGTAACCGGGCAGCAACTCCAATTTGGCATGCATTGGAAATGCGTAGGCGCCTACGCGGCTTGGTAAAAGGGCTCCAATATTTGCTTGTTAAAAAGCCAGCACTAATTGGCTCATTATTTTAATAAATCGTGCACACAAATCTGGAATGCACCTAAATCAACGCAACCTTTATAGAATCAGGGGGAAAGTCTTGTCGCTTCTTCACAGTTTGTTTCCTATTCAGGCACTATGTTATTCTGTTTCGATCCTTAATGGCTTGAACTAAAAAAAAAAAGATAGAGCTTTTCTCTACGCTACACATTAGCAGACTCCTGAGGCAGGCGCAACAGCGAAACACTGCTCTGTGTTAAGTCTCTGACTTATTCTTGTGCGTTGGAAGATCCATCTTTAACCCTACTCCTTTTCACTTCCTTTGAGGGTCTTCTGTTCCTCCACCTTGGTGGTTCCTTTTTGAGCTGAAGAGTCGGCAATGTTCTGCTTATCAAAAAACACTCACTTTACTATAAATTTTGCATTTAAATCATTTTGTTTTGCTTCCTTGAAACAAATAAATTATATCCTGTTTCTACTTTAGCTTTGCTAAGTTTTATAAACAAGGACATGAAAAGCCTATTGTACTGTATGTAGGACCTAAAATAGCTGTAGGACCACCACATGAGTGGTGTTTCTTTGTTTTTGGACCAAGCAGAGGATTCTTTTGACTACTTGTGTCTTGGGAAGATGTTCACAGCTTCTGTTCTGAGCACAGCTTCTGTACTGTGCCATAAGTACCCTTCAGACAAACACAGCTGGCAGAAATCAGCTGAAAAAAAAAATGGTCAGAGCATTTCAGTGCTGACAACAAAGGTTTTTGTCTTTTTAAAGCTGACAAATGAAAAAAAAAAGCCAAGTGGTGTTCAAGTTGCTTAAGTGGGATGATTACTCGTATTTGACTAAGTGAAATGCAAAAACAATTCCAGAAATGATTTCTGGGATGAAAGAGGAGCACCTGGTCAAATCACATTTCAGCCAGACTGCGGTGGGTGCTGTGTGTTCAAAAAGTCATAAATGCCACATTACATGAGCTGCACAGTAACAAGAAGTCAAATTCAAATCTACAAGCATAGGGGCTTCTTTTACAAAGCCGCTCTAGCAATTCCTGTGCGGTGAATGAAAGAAAGCCCATAGGAATTGAATGGGCTTCCTCTCACTTGCCGCATAGAGGGGCCCTTAAACAGACCAGCTCACTCTTTCGGGACTACCGTCGGCCCAACATGGCCGCCGGTAGTAATCCTGCCCTGTGAGTGTGACATTTCTGGGGGAAAAAGGAAACCCCCAGAAATGGCAGGTGCGGCAATAACCTGGCAGTAATCGGGCATCGCCGTACGCTGGCCCGTTACCGCCGGGTTAGCTCGGGATCCCATATCAGCACCTCAATGGGTGGCGGGGTAAGGGCTCCCCATTGTATGGCCATACTACTACTACTACTAATCATTTCTATAGCGCTACTAGACATACACAGCGCTGTACACTAAACATGTAAGAGACAGCCCCTGCTCAAGAGAGCTTACAATCTAATCAAAACACACAAACAGGACAAATAAGGGATAAGAACAAAGAGTAACAAGATTCTGGAATCCCAAAGAGTAACAAGATTCTCCAATCCCAAAGAGTAGAAAGATTCCAGAATCCCAAAGACTGCTACTACTAATCATTTCTATAGCACTACTAGATGTACGCAGCGCTGTACACGCGAACGTGGAGAGACAGTCCCTGCTCAACAGAGCTTACAGTCTAATCAGGACAGACAAACGGAACAAATAAGGGATAAGGGAATTAATAAGGTAGGAAAGATAAAACATACAAAGGTACTGAGTTATCTTACTGCATGGCTATGTGTGCCTGGGGTCTTTTTACCCACTGCAGTAAAACTGGCCCCGGAGTGCAGGAAAAATGGCCCCCACCACCAATGCAGGGCCCTTTTTCCCGCAGCTTGGTAAAAGGACCTCAGAAATCGCTCACGAGGCTTTGTAAAAGAAGTCCATAGTGTTCTTACAGAGCATTAATTAACTCTCAGATAACACAAAATATACTCCGCAGTTACTAATATTTTTATACTGTATTTATTGTGGCTTTTGATTTTAATCATTTTATTTTCTAATTTTGTTTTTTATATTTTGGGGGCTCATTTTCAAAGCAGAAAAACTTCCAAAAATGGCACAAAGTGGCAGATGGATGTTATTTGCGTAAAAAGGTCCAAATCGCCATTTTTGTAACTCATTTTTAAATGTTTTTCTATGCAGGTTGTCTAAATCTCAAGGGGGCATGTTTTGGGTGGGTCTAGGGCGGGCTTACAATTTGGATGTTTTTCTGTGATAATGGAACATTGTAAAAACATCCAGGGCAAAAAAATAGGATGTTTTTTGCTGGACCTGTTTCAATAATGACTAAGTGCCAAAGAGGTGTCCAAACTGACCAGACGACCACTAGCGGGATAAAGGCATGACTCCTCTTAATTATCCAGTGGTCATTGACCCCTGCCCACTCCCTACAAGGTGAAAGTGATGGTACATACAAGGCTCTACGACAGCTACAGATATAATGGCCATTCCTTTTAGCGCAGAAAGCAGGTCCTTGCAGTAGCCTAGTTGGGTCTGTACAGAAAGGAACCCGGGTCCATCATATCCCACTCTAACTGGCACCGATTATATAAAATACTTAGGGATCCTTTTACTAAGGTGCGCAGAAAATGGCCTGCGCTGTTGTAGGCGTGTGTACTGGATGTGCGCAGGTCCATTTTTCAGCGCGCCTGCAAAAAAGGCCTTTTTTGGAGGGCTGAAAATGGACGTGCGGCCAAATAAAAACTGGCGCGCATCCATTTTGGACCTGATACCTTACCGCCACCCATTGATTTAGCGGTAAGGTCTCACATGTTAACCGATTACCTCACAGTGCCACGCGGTAGAAAATTAAAAAATATTTTCTGCCGCGCGTATCGGACACACGTAAAAAATGGAATTACCGCCCAAGGAATGTGGTAGCCGGGCAGTAGTTCCAAATTGACACGTGTTGGATGCACGTAGGCACCTACGCGCCTTCGTAAAAAGGCCCCTTATAGTCAGCACTGATTTGAGCGCCATTTTTTTTGGGTGCCATATATAGAATCTCACCCAAGTGCTAATATTCAGCGGAGATAACTGGCTATCTTGTGCTGAATATTAGCGCTTAGCAGGCTAAGCGCTATTTAACTAGTTAATTAGCATTGAATATTGGGCCCTATGTACTTATTTAGTTACCATACTTACATATAACTATTAAACAACATTTAATTATCTTAAACTATGTTGATGTTACTGACGTTTTAGTGTTACTACCTAGTGATTTTTGAGTGTTAAAATTTTCGAGCTAAAACACAGTAAATTAACGTCATTCAAACGATACAATTAAACATTTGTCAGAATTTTGCAGTCACTGTGAATGCGCAAAGTGTCCACCCCCAGCTTTAACATAGAGCCATCAGTCGCTTTGGGAAGTTCTTAACCACCTTGACGATCGGTTCCTTTTGCAGGTTGTCCCAGATCATCTGCCGACTCCTTGCCCATGATTGCCATTCCGATCCGAAATGCTTTGAAAGAAATTATCTGAAAGTCATCATATTATCAAATACAAATCATTCAAATTCAAAGTATTGTTTACAAGAGTCTATGCCTCTGTGACAACATTTACAGTAAGCTGGTACCCCGTTTTTTTCAAATAATAGTAGCTTCACAATGCAAACATTTTTGAATGTGCGAAAATCGCTGGGTGGTCATACTAAAAAGTCTGTAACTTCGCGTGTTTAAAGATAATCTCATTCCACTCAACAGATGAATGTAGAGAGTAACAACAAATAAAGCTGTAAAATTTCATGTTGAAATTCCAGACAAAGAAGGATAGTGGGAAGTAGACCAGGCTGCCCAGGAACAACGTGGAGACTTCTAATGGTGATAAAACATTTATGAATGGTAGTTGATAGCTCGCTGTTACCAAAGTCTCATTTTCCCTTTAAAAGTCTTTTTCAAGACCATTGTTTTATCCACTGTTATCAACCACCATTCAACCATTTGTGTTTTACACATATTATATGAAGACTCCTGAAGCAGGCTTAGCGCCAAAACACAGGTCTGTGTCGAGTCACCGAAATAAATGTTTTATCATCATTAGAAGTCTCTGCATTGTTCCTGGGCAGCCTGGTCTGCTTCCCACTATCCTTCTTTGACTGTCTGTCCTTGTGGGATTTCAGTGTTCCTCTGCTTCGGCAGACTTTCACTGTACCTTTATGTTGAAATTCCAAGCAGTTGCTGATGAAATAGCAAAAAACTCTAGGGGTTACATTTTTTTTTGTTTCACCCTGTAGGTGTATGTAGGTATGTCCATTTAGACCTGCTATTGGCATGGCATCAATGTGATGCACCTAAGCCTAGGGAACCCGTATTGACCAGAGCATCTTACAGAACCCTACATAGAGAGAAGGCAATTTTCATTTGACCGATTGAAGTGGATAAGTGGTCTTTGAAAATTGATTTGAATATTCATGTCTAGCAACAAGAAAGGGCAATGAATAGTCTCTGCAGGAAAAGACAGCAACTTGTGCCGTGGCCCATAATGGGAGTGGTGGTGATGAGTTTCAACCTAAGTTTCCGTAGCTCTGCTCCTAAACCACCAGACTGTATCATAAACCACAAGATTATGATGTGAACATTGTGAAGTTTAGAAGAAAGAAATGTGCACATGAAAACAAATATCCTGCAAGCTAAACATAAAACAACAACATACAGATTTTCAGAGCATTACACCTTGAGAAACCTTTGTTCTTAGGTTGCAATTGTGGTTCACCATCTTGCATGCAAACCTAGACATGTATTTTCCTTATGTGCAAAACAGGCAAAATACCAACTGGATTATAGTTGTGGTTGGAGAGGGAAAATGCTTAATTTGCAGATCTAATTAAATATGAAAGCCTACAGAAGATAAAAATAATACCCTTTTTTTAAAGTCAAATGTTAAGTGTCATGAAACCAAATAAGCAATGCAATAATCATCACTGATGCATACAAAGCTCCAATTCATTTTGAGATTCAGAAAAACAAAATACCTGGTTTAATGATTTTTTAGATGTATACTGCAGTAAAAAAATATCAGGCTGATATTTAAAATGATTCCTGTCTGGTTAAATTGCCCTAGCTGGGTGATCCAAAAATACTAGGACTAGGGGGCATGCTATGGAGCTACAAAGTAGTAAATTTAAAACGAATCGAAGAAAATATTTCTTCACTCTGTTCAATATATTTGTGAGTGACATTGCCGGAGGGTTAGAAGGTAAAGTTTGCCTATTTGCGGATGATACTAAGATCTGTAACAGAGTGGACACCCCAGAGGGAGTGGAAAACATGAAAAAGGATCTGAGGAAGCTAGAAGAATGGTCTAAGGTTTGGCAATTAAAATTCAATGCGAAGAAAGGCAAAGTGACGCACTTAGGGAGTAGAAATCCTCGGGAGACGTATGTGTTAGGCGGGGAGAGTCTGCTAAGTACGGATGGGGAGAGGGATCTTGGGGAGATAGTATCTGAGGATTTGAAGGCGACGAAACAGTGTGACAAGGCGGTGGCTGTAGCTAGAAGGTTGTTAGGCTGTATAGAGAGAGGTGTGACCAGCAGAAGAAAGGGGGTGTTGATGCCCCTGTATAAGTCGTTGGTGAGGCCCCACCTGGAGTATTGTGTTCAGTTTTGGAGGCCGTATCTTGTGAAGGATGTAAAAAGAATTGAAACGGTGCAAAGAAAAGCTACGAGAATGGTATGGGATTTGCGTTACAAGATGTATGAGGAGAGACTTGCTGACCTGAACATCTATACTCTGCAGGAAAGGAGAAACAGGGGTGATACGATACAGATGTTCAAATATTTGAAAGGTATTAATCTGCAAACGAACCTTTTCTGGAGATGCGAAGGCGGTAGAACGAGAGGACATGAAATGAGATTGAAGGGGGTCAGACTCAAGAAAAATGTCAGGAAGTATTTTTTCACGGAGAGAGTAGTGGATGCTTGGAATGCCCTCCCGCGGGAGGTGGTGGAAACGAAAACAGTAATGGAATTCAAACATGTGTGGGATAAACATAAAGGAATCCTGTTCAGAAGGAATGAATCCTAAGGAGCTTAGCCGAGATTGGGTGGCAGAGCCGGTGGCGGGAGGCGGGGATGGTGCTGGGCAGACTTATACGGTCTGTGCCAGAGCCGGTGGTGGGAGGTGGGACTGGTGGTTGGGAGGCGGGGATAGTGCTGGGCAGACTTATATGGTCTGTGCCCTGAAAAGGACAGGTACAAATCAAGGTAAGGTATACACAAAAAGTAGCACATATGAGTTTATCTTGTTGGGCAGACTGGATGGACTGTGCTGGTCTTTTTCTGCCGTCATCTACTATGTTACTATGTGTAATTAAATTCTGGAATTCGTTGTCAGAGAATGTAGTAAAAGCAGTTGCTTAGCGGGGTTTAAACAAGGTTTGGATAACTTCCTAAAAGAAAAGTCCACAAGCCATTATTAAGATGGACTTGAGGAAAATCCACTGTTTATTGCTAGGATAAGCAGCATAAAATGCATTGTACTGTTTTGGGATCCTGCCAGGTACTTGTAACCTGAATTGGCCACTGTTGGAAACAGGATGCTGGGTTTGATGGACCTTTGGTCTATCCCAGTATGGCAATACTTAGGGCCCTTTTACTAAGCCAGGTAGGCGCCTACGTGCGCCCAACACAAGCCAAATTGAAGTTACTGCCCAGTTACTGCGTGGCCCTTGTGGTAATTTCAATTTGGCGCACGTCCGCTACGCACATCTGAAAAATATTTTTTTATTTTCTGGAGCGCGTAGTGGACGCATGCCAAGTGGAATCTGATGCACTGCCCAAATTCTTTACCGCTAGGTCTATGGCTGGCGGTAAGGTCTCAGACCCAAAATGGATGTGCGGCAATTTTGATTTTGCTGCACGTCCATTTTCAGCAAGAAAAAAAGGCCTTTTTTACAGGTGCGCTGAAAAATGATTCTGCGCACCCAAAACCTGCGCCTACACTACCACAGGCCAATTTTCAGCGCACCTTTGTAAAAAGGACCCCTTATGTTCTTATGTTATCCCTGGATTTTCAGCGGCACATAACCAGTTAGCAACATTATGGTCCAGAGGGGTGGGGGCAAGGGAGGAATCAGAGTGGAGCCAGGTTTTATCCAGTGATTTTCAGACTGTTAAACAGACAGCAATATCATCCCTCCACTCTTCCTGCTTCTGTATTATTTTGGTATGAGATGACTCATAGGGCAGCCTTTTCATTTCGAAGCCTAACTTTGTGGAGTTCTTTATTTTAGTGAACAGTCATTTCTACCATTGATTTAGAACAGATGGCCATTAATACAAAGATAGGAAATTAGGCTTTTACCCCAGAGGTAAAAATGGACTTAGTGCATGTGAGTGACCCACATAAGGGTGCACCAAGGCCCCTAAGACCATTTGCAATGATCACAAACGTTCTTGAGAAGGTGGTAAGGGCTATGCACTGAGCAGAGAAAAAACAGGCTGCCAACTTTCATATAAAAAATGGCACTTAAATACCTGATTTCGGCAACATAACATAACCAAAGTACGTAATGGACATAACACAACTCTTCCACTGTTCAATTCCCTAATGTGGCTGTGCCACATGAACTTTATCTTACCACTACATCACCTTGCATTTGTTAACACTGGAATCTGCTAACGCCTCTCCGGTATTATGTAAGACACATTGAGCCTACAAATAGGTGGGAAAATGTGGGATACAAATGTAACAAATAAATAATCCTATATAATAAAATGCACCTCCAACATTCTGAAGCTGACTGCATGGCTGAGGCATTCCTGCTCTCTCTATCCATCTCCTGAATTGACATCACGTACTACCGGGTTCGTCACAAGCAGAAGTGACCAACCACACGAGGTTTCTCGGCTTCAGAATGTTGGAGGTGCATTCTATTAAATAGGATTGGTCAGTTCCTTGAAGCACAGCCAGAGCTTAGCGTACTGCACAGTAACGCTCAGACACCAAAGAGAGAGAGGGGGGGTCTGACACCAGAGAGAGGGAGGGAGGGGGGCCTGACACCAGAGAGAGGGGAGGAGGTATCTCTGTCACACACACTCTCTCTCTCTCTCTCTCTCTCTCTCTCTCTCTCTCTCACAGTCAATGTCTTTCTCTCTCTCACTCTCACACACTCTATGTCTCACACTGTATCACATTCACTCTCTATGTGTCACACAGTCACTCACACACTCTCTTGGTCTCATACACTCAGTCTCACAGAGAGTCTGTGTCTCACACACACTCTCTCGCACACACTGTATCTGTGTGAAACACACACTCTCTCTCTCTCTCACACAGTGTCTCACATACACACTTGCACACACTCTCATTCTCACACACACACACTCTCGCTCTCTCACAGACACACTCGCACCCAGACTCACTCTCTCTCTCTCAAAAAACACACACTCGCACATTCACTCTCTTTCTCACACACAGACACTCTCACATGCACTCTCTCAAACATACACACTCCGAGGAAAACCTTGCTAGCGCCAGTTTCATTTGTGTCAGAAACAGGCCTTTTTTACTAGTGATTCATAATAAGCACATATGTGAGTGCTAAATAGCCATCCAAAACCCATCCTCTAGGATGGAACAGAATTGCTCGTTCATCTCCTGCCTTATACCCTCTTCTCAGACTTTTCCCATGAGCAGCCATTCTCAATCTCTGCCTTCATTTATATTATCCACCATTAATGTAATCTTTTAAATCTGCACCGGTATTATTTACTAAATTGAGCAAAACTTGATTAACAATGTATTTATTTCACCTTATGTCCAGAATTATAGACAGATGTTACGGTCAGAGAGTAGGAACTCTAGAGATGAATTGTACAATTTTCTGCTGCTAATTGACTCTAAAATGATCGACATTCTCTAAAAATGCTATCTGTAGCCAATGTAAAACAGATGCGGGACTGAAGCCCGACGGAAACTTGTCTCACCCATGTGAAGCTCAATTTTGTTTAAGCCATCTAGGTCAGAAATGGGAGGTTCACTGTTTGCAGAGTATTTAACAAAAGGAACATGAAACACTAGGGGCCCTTTTACAAAGGTGTGAGAAAAAAGTGGCCTGCAGTAGTGTGGGCGTGCGTATTGGACGCATGTGGGACCACCGGGAAATGGACGTATGGCAAAATGAAAACCAGTGCATGTCTATTTACGGCCTGGGCCCTTAATGCCACCCATTGACTTAGTGGTAAAGGCTCACACATTACCCTTCTAGTAACCATCCAGCATGCGCCAACTGCTGATTACAGCCAGGAATGCCCCCATGGTAGAAAACAGAAAATTATTTTCCACCGTGGGTTTTCGGCACACACCAAACTCGGAATTACCGCCAGGTGCACTTGCTAGCTGGGCATTAATGTCGACTTGACGCACGCTGCAAGGGCAAAGGGTCCCAGAGATTTTTGTAAAATACAGATAAGGCTTTGGGAAAAACATGCACATGTGATGTACAGCAGGAACAGTCACAAACAGAAAGAAATTACTCTACTAAAAAGGGGGCACCAAAAAATGGAAAAAGTAGAGTAACAAAAACTCCTCACAGCTGATGTTCAAACCAGAATTTATTCAGAGTTCTTCTAAAAAACATGGACGATGACCCGACACAACTCGTGTTTCAGCCTGCATCAGCCATTAAAAGAAAAGAACATGTTCAAAGGAAGCATTGTGCAAAGAGGTTTATGAATGGGACCTGGCAGCAGATATTTATGTTTATTAAAATGTAATATACCACTCACATTAACTAGCAGAATAACAATATAAAATCATAAAATACAGAAAAGAACTCCATTCTAAAATAGGAAAGATACTCAACATTCATTCCATGAGAGCAGAGAGAGACTCAACAATTGTACTATAAAAAAAAAGGTAACACACTAGCTGCTTACCGCCCAGTTAGCACGTGAGACGTTACCGCTAAGTCAATGGGTGGTGGTAAGGTCTCAGGCCAAAAATGGATGCGCGCTGGTTTTAATTTTGCGCTAGTTTTCATTTTGCCGCATATCCATTTTCGGACACACACACAAAAAAGATGCCTTTTTTCCAGGTGCGCTGAAAAAATGACCTGCGCGCGTCCAAAACACGTGCCTACACCAGCGCAGGCCACTTTTAGGTGGGCCTTAGTAAAAGGGCCCCTAAAACGCATATAGCAGTTGTTCCCAAACCTGGCTCTGGAGGCTCCCCAGCCAGTCAGGTTTTCAGGATATTCTTGAGAGAGATTTGCATGCAGCGGAGTGTGATACTTCATTTTGTTTTGATCTCCTTCTATATGGAGGATTCTCTTTTGTCTTACAAAGAAAGTTCTCTTCATCACTGAGTTTAACTGGGTTTCCAAGTTTAAGTACAAGTCCAATTTAACTGGCGTACAACCTTTGGTTGAAAAAAATGCACAACCATAAGGAGTTAAAAAGTAAAGGTGGTGTAACAGTAAGTCCCAGAGAGGCAAACCTAGAAATATGCAAAAAGAGAAATGTGATGAATACAGTTTCTTTAGTCTAATTGTGAATAGTCTAACCCTTTAAACAGCCATCTTTTGTATTTTAAGCTGCAATTATTTAGGCTGTCAGGCACTGAGAGGTAAATTCATTTCTTGTGTTGCACGTGTTCAGTCTGCTGAATAGTGCAAAACAGCAGCAGCACACCCCAAAAAAAGAATACACTTCTTCAGCAACTCAGCGCTAAGACAAAGTAGTCTGGATGACTCACACTCACACTTAATTGGCAGGAATCCTCCTTTTAGGCATGGATCTAGGGACTGTTTAATCTTGTGTGGTCCTGCCAGAAACACACTTTTCATTGACACCCAGATGCAGCTGCTAAACATGTTCAAGCTCAAGGCTGATGTTTGTTTTCTTAAATTGTGCTATTATTGAAAAATATTAATGCAAAAGAGGTGACATGTGACAGTTGCCTGATGGCAATATATATCCATATGCCCAGGGATGATTTAACCATTATGCAGACTGGGCAGCAGCCTAGAGTGGCAGGTTTTAGAGGACCACGAAGAGAGGTTGTGGTCAAAGGAAAACAATATGCCTGAACAACCAAACTGTACAAACACAAAAAAACCATCAGTACATACTTATGCCCAACAGGGAGAAAGGGCAATTTCAACTACATATTTATCTGGATAAATGGCTTTTTAAAATTGCTCCAGCAGAAATCCGCCTGGGTGAAGAACTCTGAGGTCCCACGGAGAGAAACAGAGGAGAATGGAGTAGGAAATGGACCATGGACTCTAGAGAAAACAAGAACAATCTGAATGCTTGAGAAGATTTATTGATCAAAGACCCAACACAGTACTGAGTTTCGGGCAGTGGCCTGCCTCAGGGGTCTTATCCCAATAGATGGATACCAGTGTCTTCAATATAAAATATTTCCAGTCTGTAATAAAATGGAGTAGACTTTAAAAAGACTTTGGTAGCATTGTTGCGAGTCTATCAATCGAAAGGTGGGAATGTCTGATAATTGAGGGTAATTTTATTTAAAAGGCATCCTAAATTACTGCAATAGATGTGCACATAAGTTCTGCTTATTAAATCAAGAGAACATATGCAGGAGACAATAAAGTGGCAGTTATAATCGAGACGGACCTGTAGGAACATAACTTGGACACTAAGAATGAAAAGTTGGCGGTTTGTCCCCTGAGGAAACGGAGGCACTCTATTGAGCAAACCAAGAACAGAAGAATTTTCTCTGAAGCGGATAAGTGTCCTTCAGTTTTTAAGGTCCTCAACAGGGAATAATGATCAAAATTTAAAATAAAGTAAAACACTAAAGAAAAGAAAAGGATCAATAAGAATATTACAAAAATGTTAAAAATGGATTGTAAGAAAGTTTACAAGACCGGTGAGGAAGTTCGCACGGCAGTTTTGTTGAACTGATTATAATAAGCCGAGCATCTGAGGTCTTGTCCTCCTTTTTTTTTTAATAAATTTTAATTATACATTCACATAATAAACATAAATGCATTAGCAATATCTGTACTAAATAAAAAATAAAATGATTATAGAGAAATTATCCATCAACTTTGTCCAAAAATGTTTGGATCCAGATACCAGGAAAAAAGAAAGACAAAGGAAAATACATCTTAATCAGTGGAGCACGGTAGAGCGAACAAACACTCGCAGCCAATATACAGCATAGTTTAACTACTGGATGCAACTAAGGGAACATCACTTACACCTTCTTTAGAATGAATAAATTCCTCGAGTTTCTTTGGGTTAAAAAAAACATAATTAATCAAGTTTGGAGGAGTGGCCTAGTGGTTAGGGTGGTGGACTTTGGTCCTGAGGAACTGAGTTTGATTCCCACTTCAGGCACAGGCAGCTCCTTATGACTCTGGGCAAGTCACTTAACCCTTCATTGCGCCATGTAAGCTGCATTGAGCCTACCATGAGTGGGAAAGTGCGGGGTACAAATGTAACAAAAAAAAACATCTACAGGGAAATTTTAGCAAAAATATTCCACCTAGGTTGAGAACTTTTGGTTTTAAGGCCAATAATTCTCTCCTTTTTTGCGTGTCCCTAGCTAAATCAGGGAAAATTTGGACTTTAGATCCCAAACAAACAGCATTTATATGATGGAAATAAGAACAAAAAATATTATTTCTGTCTGGTTCTAAGGCAAAAGTCACGAGAAGGGTAGTCTGTTCAGTTATAACTTCTGAAGAACTTTCCAAAAACTCAATCAAGTTTAAATCAGGTTGAGGTTGCTCACATGAAGGTCTTGAAATTTCCATTATATATTGGGCTCTAACTATGGGCAGATAGCCCTCAGCCGGAATACCCAATATTTCACAAAAATATTTTTTCAACATATCCAGTGCTGGAATAAGCGGTGATTTAGGAAAATTTAGAAATCTCAAATTATTCCTTCTTCCTTGATTTTCTAAATATTCAAGCTTACAAACTTGAATATCTCTTTCCCTGATGACTGTTAAGGCAAAGTTCTGTAATTGTTTAACTTCACATTCTAATGAGTCAGTTTTATTTACTTCAGTTTTATCAGACAAAAACTGATAAGATTGTTTTAACTCCAAAACCTCTCCCTTGAAGGAGTTAGAAACCTGCAGAAGGGAAGAGTTCAAACCTTGAATTGCATCCCACAGATTCATTGTCACCACAGCTGGTCTCTTCAAACCTCCATTCCCTCTGGACCCTGGGCAAGAGAAGAGGAGAGCTGAGTAATCTGCCTATCCTCCAATGTTGGAATCCCCGGGGACAATGTGGCGATGTGTCCTCCTCAGTCAGCAGGGGAAGCTTGTTCCACTTCGGGTACCTCAGAGTGCTGCATCTCCGTCGTCACCAGACTGCTTCCGGGTCATGGGGGAGCTGCGCTTAAGGGAGGACTGAGTGAAACTCCCTCGATGCTGTGGTCCACCTCAACAAGTGTGGAACCCATTGAAGCGGGTGTCGGTGTTATGGTATCAGTTTAATTGTCAAGATTATTGAAATATATGTAGCAAAATTATTGATTATGCTGAATCAGATATACCAATATAAAAATACAGCTTTAAAAACGTATTGAAACTGCAGCAATGAAACGCCCCTCTTTCTCCTCCCTTTTCCTGGGAACTTCTGATAGCAGGGCTAGTCAATTACAAACACTTAACAGAGACAAAAGGTACTGGCTTCACAGAGATATAGCTTCCTCTGCCTAAAAGACCTAACAAGGACTGGTAACAAAAGCTGACTGGGTGGATCACCAAGATACCTCCGAAGATCAAAGATACCAGGAGACAGAAAGTCTGGAGAAGTATAAATCCAGCTACTGAAAATAACGGACTCAGAGGAAAACCATAAACAAGGCATTTGCTTGTTAAACCATTTGCTGGTTACCTCAGATATGTATATATGCCCCTTCCCATCAGCTATCAGACAAGAAGATGCCAGAACATGTGCAGAAAGGAAAGACTTATAATGTGATCATGTGAACAGACTACATTAACCATAATGCCTTGCAAATTATCCAGTGCGAACCAGGAAGCAAGTGCTGAGGTTCATGTGATCATATCCTCCTGCAACTTGCAATGTATAAAAGACAGAAGCTGTTCCACACAGACATAGATCTCTCCTACCCTGCTGCAGCCCTGATCATCTCCCTGCCACTGCTACAGAGACTCTCCTTCCTTCTGCAACCACGTGTTTACCTCATGCTGCTCATGCTTTGTAACAAGGACTTGTAAGTAACTCATAACTTTTGATTTAACCCTGTTGCCTAGCTTTAGCACAGATTCTCTGTAAGATCTCTTAAAAAGAACTACCTCTCGCTGCAATTGTATTATGGTCTGTTCTGTACATATGTTCTTAAACCTGGTAATGCAGGTTAATGTAATCCAATAAATATACTTAATTCCTTGTATTCTTGCAATTGTGAATCTTGTTGCCTTAATGGGTAACTGGTGGAGAATTATTCAATATATATCTTAAAGATTATAAATATTAGCGAGTGCTCTGGAGCAATATCCCCAAATTAAATATTTCTTATAATGTTACATTTTAATTCTTAAAGTACCTGTAGTAGAAATAAATTCTTTTTAAGGGTAGATGTACACAGCCTTTGGTGAGACCACATGGTCGGAGCACATGCTTTTAAAGGCTTAGAAATACAGCACATGCTTTGAGCAATTTCCCCCTGCTCTTAAATATCATATTAGAACTGTAAAATTTTTGTAACGTTTTAATGGATATTAAGAACTGAAAATATTTCTTGTTACATCGGCTCTCCTAGCATTCGAACTCCAAAGCTCTCTAGAGTAGCCTAAAGTGAGGTGGGATTTTCTACCAGGCTCGAGGAGGCAAAAGCCTTAGTTTTTCCCTTTCTTTTCCCCATTACCAGCACAGGGAAAGTTTCCAGATGCTTGGCTTATTCATGGAGACTCAGGAGCTCAAAAAACGCCCAGCTGCTTCAGTCGCCATCTTGGATCCAAGTCTCTTCCTGACCTAGTCCTCCTTTTAAAAGGTGAAGTAAAACCAGTAAAATTAGTCAAGCTTGCTATTATGTGCATGTAGAGAATTCATTTTAGCAAGAAATATGCCATTTAGCGTTTTCAATAGTGTTGCTAACAATGGCAAAGAGCTCATGGAAGACAGAAATAGGGGTTCCCAAACCAACAATTATTTACATACTTGTATCGCTTTCAAGATTTGTACCTTTATTCAAAGAATAATACATGGAAGGGTATAATCGAATAGGGGCGCCCATCTCTAAGGGCGACCTATAAAGGGGCGGGGCAACCCATATTATCAAAACGAAAGATGGATGTCCATCTTTCATTTTGGTAATACAGTCGGGGAAGCCCAAACCTGGAAATTTAGGTCGACCCTAGAGATGGTCATCCCCGGTTTTTGGCGATAATGGAAACCGAGGACACCCATCTCAGAAACAACCAAATCCAAGCCATTTGGTCGTGGGAGGAGCCAGCATTCGTAGTGCACTGGTCCCCCTGACATGCCAGGACAC